>NC_059173.1:11768999-12072030 GCF_019923935.1 Bubalus bubalis | reverse complement strand
GATGATGGCAATTAATAAGAAATTGCCATGAAAGTGAAAATGAAAGTTGCTCAGTCATATCTGACTCTTTGTGACCCCATGGACTGTAGCCTGCCAGCCGCCTCTGTCCTTGGAATTCTCCAGGCCAGAAGACTGGAGTGGGTAGCTGTTCTCTTCTCCAGATTTCCCTGGATCTGCCATGCACTTTCATGTAAATTTCTTATTAATTGCCATCATAATAATAAATATGATGGCACTTTATTAAGTAGGATTTTTTTCCTGGAAGAAAGTAAAGGACTCTTAGCATTGGTCATTTTGGGGCAAACAGGAGAGGTAGGCGCTGGTATTTAGACAGGGAGGGCTTTTACTTTGAATTTATTTCCCTTTTGTACTGATATTCTTAAAATTAAAAAGAGCATCAGAAGGTGTAAAAACCCAGTGTCAGCAGGGTTACCCAGGTGATGTTACAGGGCTTGGTTCATGGTAAGTGTTGACAGTTTATTAATTCCTGAGTTTGGAAACTTAACTGCCCACCATGTGGTGAGCAGGATCTACATCAGCATTTATTTAGAATTGACTCTTTACCCAGGCCCTGGAATATAAGTGGTGAAATGCATTATCTTGTTTAATTCTTACTGGCTTATGATATAGACACTGTTACTGTTCAATTTCACAGATGAGGAAACTGAGGATTATAGAGAATGAGCAAACTGCTCAAGGTTACCCAGCTAACAAGTGGTGAGCTGAGTGACAGCTCTTTTTTCAGTCTGCATTCTTAGATGTAGGATAACAAGAGCCTGATGCTGGGGAAGATTGAAGGCAAAAGGAGAAGAGGGTGGCAGAGGATGAGATGGTTAGGTAGCCTCATGGATTCAATGGACATGAATTTGAGCAAACTCCAGGAGATACTGAAGGACAGGGAAGCCTGGCATGTTGCAGTCCATGGGGTCGCAAAGAGTTGGGCATCACTTGGGGACTGAACAACAACAAAGAAAAAGAGGGATACAGCCTTTAATTTTCCTGATTCACACTGTCAAACTCACTTTGAGAGACTGACTCTACCCATTCTGCTGCAGCGGAGTTTGAGATCTGGAGTTTGGATGACAGTGGAATGGAGACATTGCTCCCAACAGAGGGCTTTGTAGAATTGCTATTGTCCCCATGCCCAGGTCTGCAGAGCCCGAGACAAGACTTGTGTGCCAAGCATTTATTAATGGACTGTCCCCAGGAGAAACCTGGGAGGAGAAGCAGAAAAGGGGGTCCCCTGAGGATGCAACTTCAGGCGAAGTCTCAACCCGATCCCACAGGGCATTCTGCAGTGTGAACTATGCCTCTGAATTTGTCCCAGCTCAGGGGAGGGAGCTGGGTTTCTCTACCTCCCACCAATCCATCACAGCCTAAGTAAGAGCTGCCCCGGGAAAACAAGAAGTTCCAGAATATTCTCTCTCTCTGCCAATGAGGGCAGAGCAATTCCAGTGCCCCAGGGGCCACCTCCCAGAGGGAGGGAGAGATTCAGGCCAATAGAAGAACAAGGACACAGACACCAGCAGCAATGGGAACTCAGGCAGAGTAAACGGCACCCCAGGGACCTGGGGAGGGAAACTCAGGGTCTTCTCCACAGGGCAACATTCACTGCTTCCATCCTGGGCATCTTATCCACCGTTTGCTTTTTTTTTTTTTTTTTTAGCCTGCCCACAAGGCATATGAGATCTTAGTTCCCCAACCAAGGATCGAACCCATCACCCCTACATTGGAAGTACAGAGTCTTAACCACTGGACCACCAGGGAAGTCCCTCATCCGGCCCTTTGGATCGTCAAGTTGATGGCAACGCACACCTGAGCCCCCCACCCCAGGCTGCGTCCCTTCTTCTGGACACCACTGGCCTAGTCACAGGGTCAGGTCATTCCCTTTTGGATCACAGTCTCCTCTGTGATTGGCTATATGACTACAATACCATGTGACTTCCCTGGTGGCTCAGATGGTACAGCATCTGCCTACTATGTGGAAGACCGGGGTTCAATCCCTGGATTGGGAAGATCTCCTGGAGGAGGCAATGCCACCCTACTCCAGTACTCTTGCCTGGAAAATCCCATGGACGGAGGAGCCTGGTAGGCTACAGTCCATGGGGTCCGAAGAGTTGGACATGACTGAGCAACTTCACTTTCACATTACCATGACTTTTATCTTCTCCCCTTAAAAATGGCAGAACCTTTTCTTTCAAAGGCATATGACATAAAAGTCTTAAATATAATTTTTCTTTCCATTTTCAGGTTTCATCTACCAGATTTATTGATCCTAGGCATCCTCGTCTCCTCCCTCACTCTCTCCCACCCTCCCTCTCTCTCTCTCTTTCTCTCTCTCTCTCTCTCACACACACACACAGATAACACTCAGGCTGTATAGAAACACACACCTGAGCAGACCACTGGAGGCACTGTGAATCGCAAGAGCCCTTATCTTATGATTACTCAGCCACTAGAAAGAATGAAATAATGCCATTTGCAGCAATGTGGATGGACCTAGAGATTGCCATACTGAGTGAAGTAAGTCAGACAGAAGGATGCTCCTATGACATCCCTCATATGTGGACTCTAAAAAGAAATGATACAAGTGAGCTTACAAAAGAGAAAGGGACAGAGAATGAACTTATGGCTGCTGGGTGTCGGGAGGAAGGATTCGGGGAAGGGATAGTGAGGGAGTTTGGGATCGACATGTACACACTCCTATACTTAAAATGGGTAACCAACAAGGACCCACTGTATAGCACAGACGTTGTTGTTCAGTCGCTCAGTCGTCTCCAACTCTTTGTGACCCCAAGGACTGCAGCACGCCAGGCTTCCCTGTCCTTCATCATCTACCAGAGTTTGTTCAAACTCATGTCCATTGAGTCGATGATGCCATCCAACCATCTCAACCTCTGTCATCCCCTTCTCCTCCTGCCCTCAACCTTTCCCAGCATCAGGGTCTTTTCCAATGAGTTGGCCCTTTGCATCAGGTAGCCAAAGTATTGGAGCCTCAGCCTCAGCATCAGTCCTGCCAATGAATATTCAGGATTTATTTCCTTTAGAATTTGGGGGAGAATGGATACATGTATATGTATGGTTGAGTCCCTTCACTTTACCTGAAACTATCACGACATTGTTTGTTAATCGGCTATACTGCAATACAAAATAAAAAGCTTTGGGGGGGGTGGGAAAAGAGCCATTATGGCAAGCAATATGATAAAAATCTACTAGAATTCCAAAATTCTGTGGTGTCTGACCCACTTCTGAAACTCTAGAAGTAGCAGTCAGGGCTCAAGGAACACAAACGTGGGGTTTGATCATAGCACGTTTTATAACATGCAACAAAGCTGGTGTGACCTTTTCATCCATCAGTTGGGAAATGTCTGAGTGATGGTACAGCCACAGCATGGAATATTATGCAATGCCTAAAAAGAATGAGGCAGACCCAGACATTTTAACTTGAAAACTATCCAGGGCCTATCAGTGATAAAGGCACGCTGCAGAGTAACAATGGGGTGTGATCTAATTTTTGCAAAAGGGGGGAATCCTACATGTCTGTATGTTTCTTATCTGGAGGGGGAAGAAAGTGGGGAAGATCACATATCGTCATTCTTGTTGTTTAGCTCAGGGTGAGAGGATGCTAGAGTCCCTCTACCTTTCTCATTTTTCTTTAAAGATCGTGAGCGCCATTCAGACTTATAAGATGAAGTGTTGACCCTAAAGCCTTGGGGACTTCCCTGGTGGTCCAGTGGTTAGAACTTCGCCTTCCAATGCAGGGGTACAAGTTCGATTCCTGGTTGGGAAGCTACGATCCCACACGCTTTGGAGTCAAAAAACCAAAACCATAAAACGGAAGTAATATTGTAATAAATTCGGTAAAAACTGGGCCAAGTCAAAAAAATCTTAAAAAAAAAAACGAAAACAACCCTAAAACCCAGAAGACAGCTGGTAGAAGGAGGAGCATGAAGAGGGGCAGGACCAGCCTCCCGTCTGCCCCTCTGCCCTCATCTGCTGTCCCAGGCTGGATGGTGGATTGCAGGGCAGGGTCTCCCCACCGCTCTGCCACCCCCTGAGCCCACCCCACCGGTCCTCCTGGGATGTCTCACATTGACAGGCCCCCTGCCGCCCAGCCCTCCAGCCCCTGGCAGGCCTGCTGCCCCGGCCCTGACCCCAGCCCTCCCAGAGGTTGAAAGGCCACTGTGAGATAACCCAGCTCCATGCCCCCACCCACAGAAGGTCAGTTAAAAAAGCATCAACCTGGAGGAACACTCTAGGCTGCGTCTCTGGACCCTTCAGAGCCTCCCAGGGTAACAGCCACCAGGCACTGAGCCCTTGGGTGCCAGGGACTCTGCTGAGCCCTTCAATGCTTCCCTGGGTGTCAGTCTCCTCTGCAGAGCGCACAGTTAAGAGCTTGGACTCTGAGGACAGTGCTGATGTCTCTGGGACTTTGTTTGCTCATCTGTGAAATGGGATGATGATAATAGTACCTTCCTCAATAGACTGTTGAGAGGATCAAAAGACTGTGTGTCAAGCATGAGACACAGCCCCCCCAAAAAATGCCAGGAAAGAGTAATGAATAACATAGTGCTATCTATAGTGAGATTCTAAATTACATTATCAGACTCTAGCCCCTTATCTTGCTTTATTTTATTCACAGAAAGTATTATTCATTGTTATTAGTAAAAGTACAATCAAACATTTTTTAAAATTTGTGCATGGGGTGTAAGATGATATCTGTGCTTGCATGCTCAGTCATGTCCAAATTTTTGCAACACCATGGACTGTAGCTCGCCAGGCTCCTCTGTCCATGGAATTCTCCAGGCAAGAAGTCTGGAGTGGGTTGCCATTTCCTACTCCAGAAGATCTTCCAGACCCAGAGATCGAACCTGCATTGACAGGTGGATTATTTACCAGTGAGCCACCTGGGAAACCCTAAGATTATATGTATACATGTATTCATATATTCATTGATCTAACCTTTTAGCTATAGCCTCATATATAGATATACATATGTATTTATATATATTCGCTTACCTGGATTTCTCAGGTGGTACTAGTGGTAAAGAACCTGGAGACGCAGGAGACACAGGTTTGATCCCTGGATCTGGAAGATCCCCTGAAGGAGGGCATGGCAACCCACTCCAGTAGTCTTGCCTGGAGAATTCCATGGACAGAGGAACTTGGCGGGCTATAATCCATAGGGTCACAAAGAGTCAGACATGACTGAAGCAACTTAGCACGCAAGCATTCTCTTATTTATATTTATATACATATGTTTTTTATATATTATATATATTTCATTAGCTCTTTTCTAATGTATCCAATTTATATATTTTATTTATAAATATATTTTATATATTTTATTTAGATAGATTAGAGCAGAATCAATATAATAGAGAGATAAATAGGTATATAAAGAAGAGAGCCCATATTTATTAAGTACTTACTCTTTCTAGCAATTCTCTTTCAAATAGTAAATAGGACAGCTTGAGTTGAACTCAGACTGGACCTGGTCTCAAACCACAGCTCCCTCTTAGATAATAACCAAGTCTCCTCAGATGATTGCCAGGGGGAGGCTGGGAAAGTGTTCCCCATAGTGCTGCCCCTTGGAGACCTGGGGTCAGGTTGAAAGTGTCCCTGCAAAATGAGGGGCCACTTGGATGAACTTTCCCAGCAACAGAAGAGGGTGTGGGCAGGACTGTAGAAGGAGTTGCGATGCTTCAGGGTGGGTACCTGGTCTTCTGTGGGGTGGGCAAGGAGCTGGGTCCTTTTGCAGCACAGCTGTGAGGGGCACGACTTACACTGCATGCCTTGGGCGGGGGGTCTCTCAGTGACCTTGGGGCAGCTGCTGCTGTTAGGGAAGCCAACACGGGAGGACGACCAGGACATTTTTCAGCAGGTGCCACTTGCCAGTGAGCTGAGAATGAGACGGTAATGGGGGATCAACTCCTAGGCCCCCAGAAAGCTCACTGCCCCATCTGACCTCCTGTCAAAGGCCTAGCCTAATTTATCTCCTATATTTTTCTGTAAATGGGGACATTAGTAGACTAGGACCTTACAATAATAAAAACAACAATATTATTTATTAATGGTTAAAAAGGTAATGGGAGATTCTGGTGGCTCAGACGGTAAAGAATCTGCCTGCCATGCAGGAGACCTGGGTTTGATCCCTGGGTTGGGAAAATCTCCTGGAAAAGGGCATGGCTACCCATTCCAGTATTCTTGCCTGGAGAATTCCATGGACAGAGGAGCCTGGCAGGCTACAGTCCATGGGGTCACAAAGAGCTGAACATGGCTGGGTGACTTTCACTTTCACTTTCAAAAAGGTAATAATTCAATCAACTGAAACTCTTGATTGGGTACATGATGTGTACTATCTCATTTAATCCTGCCCATGACCCCCATGAACTGGGGACTCTTTTAATCCCCATTTTCCAAGAACTGAGCAGCAGAGCCTGTTATGAAGAGCTGCCACTTATCTAGCGCCTACCCTGCACCGGATACCACACCGAACACTTTTCCTGCAAGGCTGCTCTGATGCTTAGATAATGTGGTTAAAAGGGCTGCTCTCTCCAGTTCTCAGTCAGTAAAGCAGAGGGGTGCAGAGCTCACATCCCTTTTCCAAAGCTTTGGGCAGAGCAAGTGGCCGAGCTGGGATGTAAACCAGAGTTTCTTGGGCTCCAAATCCCTTCTGTTTGAAACAAAGACTTGCTTCGGCTGAAAGAGTACGAGGGACCTCTTGTGGCAAAATTTCGCCTCACGTGAAAACAGCTCCCAACAGAAAAGTGCAGGATTGATGGGGAAGAGGCTGAGAGATGAGCAGGAGGGACTTCCCCACCAGGCACACACTGTGGGGAGAGAAAGGAGAGACTCCCACGAAGGCAGCCTCAACTATTTCCCTTGGCATCTATAAGAAGGTGAAAAATGACAACAACCTAACTGGCCACCACGAGAGACGGGTGAAATAGATTCATTTATCTGATGCAATTCAAGAGGCCGTTCAACCCCATGTCACAGATCGTTAAGGATTTGGAAAGAGGATTTCAAGAGGTTCATGAAAATTCGGCCTGGACAGGCATACGTACATGTACACACACAGCACACGTATAGTGCACACACATAGACAGAGCAGGGGCACGCACATGTACACACTTACATGGATCCATCTGAGGTCGTCTAAAGAGCACTTCTCTACTTTTTGCATAATTGCCGAGAAGACTCCTTGTCCCTTATTCAAACAATAAAGTAGAGGAAATTTTCCTCTTCACATTAACTTATTCATATTTTTTTCTTTAAACAGTGTGAATTAGCACAGTGCCTGACACTTAGTAGATCTCAGCAAATGAGAAAGGGATAAATGGAAAAAAAAAAAAAAAAGAGGGCTGGAAACAATCATTTTTCGGCTGATCCATCTTTAACAGACACAAACTACATTTTACATCCTTTGAGTCATATATTAAATCAACGTTGCATGGTTATACCCGAATGGTAAGATTAATTATAGGCAAGTTTTATGAGTTTTCTTACTTGCATTTTCCATATTTAATAAGCCTGCTGCTGCTGCTTAGTCACTTCAGTCGTGTCCGACTCTGCGACCTCATAGACAGCAGCCCATTTGCAATATTTTTCCTCTGGAGAGAAACACGGTTCTACAAAAAGATTAAAAATGCATTTTATCATACTATTAGAGAAGAAAATCTCTACTGGAGAGGGCTCAGTATACCCACCTTTAAAATGAGGTTGGACTAGATGACCTTCACACAATCAGTTGTGTCTTACAGAAGGTGAGTCACTGGCCACATGCGCTCTGGTTCCTCCAAGCTCGCTCATGAAGAGCAGCTAAAAACCCTTGAAAGTAGGAACTCAGAAGCCCCTGTTGGACATGGAAAGGCAGAATCATCTGGGGACATTTTTCTGCGGGCTCAGTCAGTTCTCTGACCTGGGTCAGTGCTGCCAACTTGACGAGAATTTCTAAATCTTATAGACACATTGTGCCTTGATGTTGCTGTCTGTCAAATGGGCAACAGTTTGCCTCTTGAATCCTACCCACTGTGAGGTGAAGGAAATAGGCAAAACTACACTGTATGTGGCTCAGGACAGGTACCAGTCCTTCCTCTGAGCCTGTCCTTCGGATCTGTGCAGAATCTGGGGAGAGGTGGGAAGTCTGAAAGCCCCTACGGGAAATACTTGAGTGCATTTTTGAATGCCCCCGCCATGGGACTGAATGGGTGAAACAGGGATGAGAGAAAGCCAACTCAAAGGTGCATTTCTGAGCTGGGTGCCACTAGGGATGCCTGGGCTCTGTCCCACCTGGGCCCATCTGGAAAACCACATAGAACACACCTCAAATGCTTTCCCCCAAGATACGAAAAGAGAGAGTGGGAAATATTCACCCACCAGCTTCTGATCCCATGAGTCAGGGTTTTCCCAGAGAATCTTCCAAGTATGTGTAGGTGTCCACATGGTAGAACTTTTTGCTGTGGACAGAGAAGAAAGCAAAAGTTGGGAAATACAGATGAGGTGAAGTTCTGTCTGGCTACTGACATATGCAGCTGGTTTCCATGGCAACAGGATGCTGGCGCAAAAAGAGATAGAAAGGAAACGAGACGGGGCTAAGTTGCATTCTGTACAACATAGGTAGGTGAGTCACTGTGCTCTAAGAAGACTTAGGTTTAAACCCCAGCTTTGTGTCTGGATGGCCATGTCCCCAAGGGTAAGACACATCACCTCTTTTCTGCCCCATCTGTTATATGGGGATGTCAATGGTGCCAATTTCATGAGGTCATTACAAAGATGAGATGACATGATGTATGTTAAGTGCCCAGCAGCATGTGTTTAATAAAAGGAAATGTTTGAGGATGGAAGTCAGTGGTAAGGAATCTACCTGCCAATGCAGGAGGTGCAGGAGATGCAGGTTCAAGCCCTGGGTCAGGAAGATCCCCTGGAGCAGGAAATGGTAACCCACTCCAGTATCCTTGCCTGGAAAATTCCATGCACAGAGGAGCCTGGGTGGGCTACAGTCCATGGGGTCACAAAGAGTCAGACACAACTGAGCACAAGCGCCAAAGATGGAAGCAGCTAAATACACATATTGAACCCGGCATCTGGGACAGGATCTGTGTTTGCTCCTTCCCTTTGGAAATATTCACAAAACGAACCTCAGTTTCCATCTCTGTAAAATGGAAATAATAATAAAACTTACCCTGTAGGGTTAGACTGAGGAGGAATAAAGATAAAGCATGGACACATTCAAACAGGTCCTCAGCACATGGTGAGTGCCAAGCCTTGGCACTGTTGTTAACACTCTGAGTTGATTACAATAAGGGTCAACTTCAGAGAGTGAAGATACTTCACTCTCTGAAGTACCCACCCAGTACCCACCCAGTACTGGGGCTGGGTTCTGTGTGTGAACCAAAATAAGCCCCAGACAGGGAAAGGTTCTGACCCAGACTCTGAGGTGTTGGGGACACAGCAGGCAGGGAGCAAGGAGCTGATGTTGCCCTCTTGTCTCACATCTCTAGTGGAAGTTGGAAAACCAGGCAGTACCTACAATAGGGTCCAGCTGTGTTTAGAAAGGAGCTGTGGAGGACCCACAGGGGACGCCTCTGTCTCTGAAAGATCAGAATCCCAGTCCCTGCTCTGCCCTGCCCCTCGCTGTGTGACCCTGGGGAAGTCGCTGCCCCTCTCTGATCCAGCATTCCCATCTGAACAGTGAGGCTGTTGATTGCAGAACTGCCCAGGATTCTCCAGCCAGAGATTCCATTTTCTTCTCTCTCTTCCCTGCCGTCCATCTCTCCTTCCCTGGATGCTTGTCTGATCCGGGGTGGTCTCAGATACCGGGAGCTTCGGCACTGTCGGGTCCCAGCAGGGTTTGCCCATTTGGGGACTATCACCTGGCCACCTAGTCTTCTCTACCCATCTGTCTGATTGGATGTGGTGCTCTTAGGTCATCTAGTGGCTCCTCCCTCTTGATTTCCTTCCTTACCCTTTCCCCAGCCCTTGGCTAGTGGACAAGTGCCACCTGGGGGAACTGCAGGGACATTAGAAACCCCCTGACCATGTTTATGCTAAGTAGAATTTAACCAGACCTCCACCTGGCCTGGGGGCAGGTCACCCTGCCTTCCGTGTTTCTCTCTGCAAGAGGTAGTCATCACATTTTAAAATTTGCTGTATCTTCTGATGTTTTGACATCAGGGGTGGGGGTGGCGCATACTTATTCTGGACAGACCACCCCTCCCAGGGATAGCTGATTCCTAGAGCTGGAAAAGGACTTGCTTGTAAGTGTTTCTATGCAAACCAACCAATCCAGAGCCTATACCCCAACCTCTTCCTTTACTGGGCTCTCACAGACCAGGTGACCCCCAGGGGCCAGGTACCAGGCAACTAGGGACAGCCTGTATGCCCCAGAACCTGCTGGAACCTGTCAAACTGGCTAAACTTTAACCTGCCTACTGTGGTTTGCTTTTCCTGCAGAAGCCACTAGAAAGGCTCTTGCCCATCTTCTGCTCTGCCTCCCGACAGATCCTGGTGCATCCCATGGCCTTGCGTGCCCTGCTGTGCCTTCTGCTTCTACGTGTTTCTGAGTATAACTGTTTTCCTTCATGGTAGTCATGGCTGTGTCTGCATGTTTTACGCATTAGTTGTTTAGTCGTAGCCGACTCTTTGTGACCCCATGAACTATAGCCCTCCAGGCTCCTTTGTCCATGGAATTCTCCGGGCAAGAACACTGGAGGTGAGAGCCATTTCCTTCTCCAGGGGATTTTCCCAACCCAAGAATCGAACCTACATCTCCTGTCTCCTCCATTGGCAGTCAGATTCTTTACCACTGAGCCACCCAGGAAACCCGTCTTTCGCCTTATATATGAATTATCACAGAGTCCTTTTATTACAGGACCCTTCTCAACTCTTATTTTGAACCACAAAGTATTCTTGGGGGACACAATAGCCTAGAAATGTGTTTCTCAAGCTTTGGCAGCACCCCGGAATCACCTGGGAAACTGAAAAATTCTGATGCCCTAGTCACACGTGCAGGGAATCTGATACAACTGGTCAGGGATGGAGTCCAGGTACCATGATTACTCAGAGTTCCCCCTGTGAACCTAATGTGCATCTGAGTCTGAGAACTATGGGTTGATGACAAAATCAGTCCCTGCAGACGATGCTCGTGGAAGTCACCTGGTATTCATTCCTCCTCATTTACTTAAATCCCTAATGCCAAGGGGGATTCAGTAACTATTCCCAGGAGGATGTCTTCAGCATGGCATATGTTGGATGTCACAGGCCAGAAGTCCCTTTAAAAAACATTTTTTTTTATTGGAGTATAGTTGATTTACAATGTTATGTTAGTTTCTGTTGTACAGCCAAGTGTATAAGGTATACATATACATATATTGACTCTCTTTTAGATTCTTTTCCCATATAGGTTATTAGAGAGTATTAAGAAGAGTTCCCTGTGCTATACAGTTGGTCAAGTCTCCTAATGAAATAAAGTGGCTGCATTGTAGAGGATAAACATACCCCCAGGGAGGAACTGGAAACTCAGCCATCCTAATATGGGTAAAAGGGTTCCCATGGCTTGCGATGCAATTTCCAGTGTCAACATCTGTTACGGATGGAACTGTGTCACCTTGAAATTCATATGTTAAACTCGTAATCCCCTGGACGTCAGAATGTGCTGCTGTTAGGAGACATGGAAGAGGTAATTAAGTAAAAGGAGGTCATCAGGGTGGGCCCTAATCCACTACGATTGGGGTCTTCATAAGAAAAGGAAATGTAGACAGATACACACAGAAGGGAGATTAAGGTAAAGACAGAGAGAAGATGGCTGTCTGTAAGCCAAGGAGAGAAGCCTCAGAAGAAACCAAACTGCTAAGACCTTGATCTTAAACTTCCAGAACTGCCAGAGAATTAATTTCTGTTTAAGGACTTCGTTATGATAGCTGGAGCCAACTAACAATACCATTGTTGTTGTTCAGTCGCCCAGTCATGTCCGACTGTGACCCCATGGACTGCAGCACACCAGGCTTCCCTGTCCTTCACCATCTCCCAGAGTTTGCTCAAACTCATGTCCATCGAGTTGGTGACGCCATCCAACCATCTCATCCTCTGTCGTCCCCTTCTCCTCCTGCCTTCAATCTTTCCCAGCATCAGGGTCTTTTCCAATGAGTCAGTTCTTTGCATCAGGTGGCCAAAATACTGGAGCTTCAGCTTCAGCGTCAGTCCTTCCAGTGAACATTCAGGACTGATTTCCTTTAGGATCGACTGGCTTGATCTCCTTGCATCCAAGGGACTCTCAGGATATCATACACATATTCAAACAACACTGCATTTCAGACAACTTAGTTTTGTTTCTAACACGGGGCTGTCCAGTCACCAAATCGAGGCTTTTAATGCTGGGAAAGGAGACTGAAAGAGGGATTCTAGAGCCTCAGGCTGAAATGGAGCAGGATCCTATGGTCCTTGCCACCCGCCCCCCGACCCCTTCCCCTGCCAGCCATGTCCTCGGCCTGCATTTTGTCTGTTGAAAAAATTTATCCAAAGAGTAAGTTTAATCAGAAAAGTGAGAAAAATGCAGGAACAAAGGAAAACGGTCAAAGGAGACAAAATAATCACAATGTAGTCATTAAGCACAGTCGAGGACCTTTAAGCTCCTTCTCAAAGGCTATAGATGTTAATAATATTCTGAGCATATTCTGTGAGCTGTCTTATAGATACTAAAACTCCCACCAGGTGGAAGATGTTCACTGCATGATGACCAGACTGTACCCAGACATGAGCTGCCGCAATTCCAAGAACTGACCTCAAAGAAATGGAAACTCTGGAACTGAAGATTAATTGTACCTAAAATAACCAAGATGACAATGGTCGGGCAACTAATGACCAATTTGAAGATGACTGTCAGAGCTGACTGTGCTGTTTCTGCATATAGCCCCCTCCCCCCCATCTCTAAAAGCTCTTCCACCCTGATTGTGGTGTTGAGGGGGCGCAGTGTGGAGAAGTCAGCCCTTGAATGGACATCGGCCCTTCCCACCCCTACCCTCGGTTGTCTTTATCCAAAATAAAGCAAGCTTTCCTTTGCACCAACCTGGCCTCTCTATTGGCTTTTGAGTAATGAGCAGCAAGACCCTGCTTTCGCTAACAAGGCCTGATTCCCTGCCTGACCAGTTGCAACTTGTTCAACACCCTCCCCTTGGCTCAGGGCTTCCTAGTATCACCTCCCAAACATCCTTCCACTTGATCCCTTGGCTCAGGGTCTGCTTCTGGAGCCGTCCAGCCCAAGACACCTCCCAACTTGGGAATTTGAGTCTTTGATCCGTCCTGACCAGGGGCTGAGGTCACTTTCATGTGTGTGATGTGCTTGGCTGGCTTGCCTCGACCACAAGTAGCTAATATTAGGAAAGGATGGTTTCCCAGGTGGATATTCGAAGCTGCTCAATTTGACCACTTTGCTCTGCAGCAAAAGCCAGCCTTCCCAGACCCTGTTTCATCTCACATGGGCAAAGGGCCTGCGGTTCTGGACTTCATGGCCTCAGGTGCAGGCTCTCAACTGTCATATCTCACCTGACCCAACGTGCTACATTGCTGTGACAGGCAACTATTCAAATTCTATTCAACAGGAAGGGACCGTTAGCTGCAGAGTCTTTTTATTTACTTATTCATTTTTGGCTGTGCTGGGTCTTTGTCTCCGGGAAGGCTTTTCTCTAGTTGCGGTGATTGGGTGGGGGTGGAGAGTGGCTCCTCCTTAGTTGCAGTGCTCTGGCTTCTCACTGCAGTGCCTCCTCTTGCTGCAGAGCACAGGCTCTAGGGCACGCAGGCTTCAATGGTTGCGGCACGTGGGGTCAGTAGTTAGAGCTCCCGGGCTCTAGAGCGCAGGCTCGGTAGTTGTGATGCATGGGCTTAGTTGCTCCACGGCGTGTGGGATCGTCCCAGACCAGAGATCAGATCACACCTGTGTCTCCTGCATTGGCAGGCGGATTCTTTACTACTGAGCCACCTGGGAAGTCCAGCCGACAGAGCCTTACAGAGGAGAGGGGATACGCTGGGATCTAGAAACCTAGAGATCACTAATGTGACAGAGAAAGACAAATTTCTGATATCACTTATATGTAAAATCTTTAAAAATGATACAAATGGACTCATTTACAAAGCAAACTCAAAGACACAGAAGACAAACTTACAGTTACCAAAGGGGAAGGGAGGGATAAATTAGGAGTTTGGGATTAACAATACAAACTACTATATAGAAAATAGATTAACAACAAGGACCTACTGTACAGCACAAGGAACTATATTCAGTTTCTTGTAATAACCTATAATAGAAAAAAATTTAAAAAAGAATATCTATATATACACACATGTAAAACTGAGTCACTTTGCCATACACCCGAAACTAACACAACACTGTAAATCAACTATAATGAGAGAAAGAAAGATAAGCTATTAAAAAACTTTCTAAAAATCCCATGGACGGAGGAGCCTGGTAGGCTACAGTCCATGGGGTCGCAGAGTCGGACACAACTGAGCGACTTCACTTTCACTTTTCCTAAAACTTGACATCAGAAAACCAAATTGCTGTCAACTTGCTTACATTTAGAATGGATAAACAAGGTCCTACTGTATCACACAGGGAACTGTATCCAATCTCTTTGGATAAACCATAGTGGAAAAGAATATTTTAAAAAAGAATGCACGCATGAGTAAAACGGAGTCACTTTGCAGTACAGCAGAGATTGGCACAACATTGTACATCAACCGTACTTCAATTAAACACACACACGCACTAGGAAGAAAGGGGGAAGTCTCTCTTCAGCAGCTTGCCTGTGCAAGGGCGGTCCCCAAGCAAGAGGCATTGCCTTTGGCTGGGAGATTGTTTTCTGGGCTCTTTTTGGAAAAGAAGTCAAATAAGGTTTTTGAAAATTGTCTTCAAAGGCTTCCAAGAAAACTCAGTCCTCTGACCAGAGCAGGAGGTGCTGTGGCCTTTGCTGGGCAGGAGCCACCCGGGAGCTGGGGAAGGAGTCAGGCCAGCTTTGGCATGAGCTAGCCGAGCCCAGGGCAGAGGAGGTCAGGCTCTTGGAGATGCCAATGGACCACCCCGGGCAGGCAGGGCTGCCCTGCGGGACTCACAAGTGGCTCATTCTCTCTGAGATGGCTGGGCACCAGGCACAAAAGGAAAGGTTGGGGACTGTGTATCTTGGCAAAGCAGGGAAGAGGGTCTGGGAGATAGCTGTTTCACATGGTGGGCATTTGCGTCTGCCATCTGTGTAGGTGAAGAAGTGATTCCAGGAGAGCCCCCAGCAGACTGGAGCCATCTGTGGGGCAGAAATCTGAAAACTTCAGGACCTAAGTCGGTCAGTCTCTCCTTTTAGAGAGAAAGATAGGGAAAGAGAGAGAGAGAAAGAAAGGGAAAGAGAGAAAGAAAGGGAAAGATAGAGAAAGAAAAGGAAAGAAAGAGAAAAGGAAAGGGAGAGAAAGAAAGCAAAAGAGAGAAAGGGAAAGAGAAAGGAAAAGAGAGGTAGAAAGGAAAAGGGAAGAAAGAGAAAGGGAAAGAGAGAGAAAGGAAAAGAGAAGCGGAAAGGGAAAGAGAGAGAGGAAAAGACATGTAGAAAGGGAAGGAGAGAGAGATTCTGGGAAGGGTGGGAGACGTGATATCTGGATGTCAGGATCCTGCCACTGTCCAGACCACAGTTAGAAAGCGGAAGCAGGAGGCCACATGACGTGGGCACAGGAGAGCTTAAGACTTGGTAAATATCTCCCCCTCTTCAAAACTAGGGCCTGAACACAACACCACGAAACCATCATCTTCTGATGCCTTTACAAAGAAAATTAGGCCACGTCTGGAAAATACGTCCCGCTGCTCAGTTTATCACCACCTGAATATTAGAAACAGACTGTGTAAAGGCATGTCACTGGCATGGAGTCTGTAGGTAAAGCTTATTTTATTATGATCCTATGTATTAAAGTGTTAGTCTCTCAGTCTTGTCTGACTCTTCACAACCCCATGGACTATAGCCCACCAGGCTCCTCTGTTCGTGGAATTCTCCAGGAAAGAATACTGGAGTGGGTTGCCATGCCCTTCTCCAGGAGATCTTCCCAACCCAGGGATCGAACCCAGGTCTCCTGCTTTGCAGGAAGATTCTTTACCATCTGAGCCACTGTGGCTTGTTACTTTTCACTAATAGGGTGACTACTGCCTGGAATGTTCCTGGGTTTAGCCCTGAAAGCCTCCTGTCCTGGGAAACACCTTAGGCCTGGGAAAAGCGGCTGGGCTGGTTAGGCATCCCAAACACACACACACACACACACACACACACACACACACACACTCCTATGCCACCCCTGATCTTTTTAAGGATTTCAGTGGTTTAATTGCAAAACTTGGTCCCACACCCTTTTGGACCTGTTAGCAGCCATGAGGAGCGCTATGTACATTCCATAAAGGTGATAGATGTGGCCAAAGCTCCGCCCACATCCCCGTTATCCCTGATGCACCCACTCCCGAGTTGCTTCAGGAAGCTCACAACCACGCAACCTTCCCTGAGAAACTGAACTGGACTGAGTCAAGCCACTTCACCCAGAGATGGACACCCCTGGGAGGCTCCACTTCCTTCTACTGGGGGCAGCCAATAACTGGTGGATATGGGGGCAACTCTGTAATGCAGGTGATGCTCCAGAGTCCCCCGAGGGTCAGGCCGAGGCCAGACTTCACCTGGGACCACACCCTGGCTGGGCCCCTGCCCCTGACCCCTCCTCAATGCCTCACTCCCCCTCCCCGACCCCTCAGGCTCTGCTTCTAGAAATCCTGACCTAGGACCATGCCTATGGCTGGGTTCGTGAACTTCAGTGTCATCTTTCTCACCACAGCATCTCTGGAAGCGCTGCCCTTCTTTCCGTGGCTAAGACCAGCTCCGAGGACACCAGCGTCCCTCACCTGCCCGACCACAGGTCTGCTCCTCGGCCTCTCTGCCTCCACTCCTGCCCTCTGCAGGTCACTCTCCTGTAAATGGCCAGAAGGGACTTCTAAAATTAAAAAAAAAAAAAGTAAATTTCTGTTCAAGGTGGTCCTCTGCAATTCTTCTGGAATTCAACACCCTTTGTGGGTGGTGAGGGGGAGAGAGGGATGGAAAGAAAACATCCTCAACCTGATTACAAGAAACCCTCAGCAAGTGTGAGGCTTGTTGTTATTCAGTCACACAGTCATGTCTGACTCTTTGCGACCCATGAACTGCAGCACGCCAGGCCTCTCTGTCCCTCACCATCTCCCGAAGTTTGCTCAAGGTCATGTCTATTGCATCCGTGATGCCATCCAGCCAGCTCATCCTCTGACACCCTCTTCTCCTTCTGCCCTCAATCTTTCCCAGCATCAAGGACTTTTTCAATGAGTCGACCAATGATGAGGGCTTAATGATGGAACACAACAAGCATTCCCTACTCTCCCTAAGATCTGGATTAAGACAAAGATGACAGGACTTCCCTGGTGGTCCAGTGACTAAGACTGTGCGCTCCTGATGCAGAGGACCCAGGTTCAATCCCTGGTGAGGGAACTAGATCCCACATGCCACAACTCAAGATCCAGCACAGCCACACAAATAAATATTTTTTTGAAAAAAAAAAAAGAGGAATGGCCACTCCTGCTGCATCTATTCAATACTGTACTAGAAGCTGCAGCCAGGGAATTAGACAAAAAGAAGAAAGAAAGGAAGAAAAGAAAGGAGGGAGGGAAGAAGAAAAAAAAAGGAAAAGAAAAGAAAAGGCAACCAGATTAGAAAGAAAAGCTGTTCTACTTGTGGATGGCATGCTCTGGTGGGCTACACGGTGGATGAAGTCCTAATCTGCAGCACCTATTGATTTCTGTGGCCAATTTCAAAGCGTCAGTATGACCTTCCTGAGTCTGGAACTGGGAACAACAATGTCATATCGGGAGATGACCTCACCATTCATTGTGATCCTTCCTCTGAAAGTTCTTCTCCAACTTTCACTTACACAGTGTCTGGCACAGAGCAGATGTTCAATAAATACACATCGAATTGAAGGGAAAAACACTTCTATGGCTTTCCGTTGCTTTTAAGTTAAAATCGCGTCTTTACTGCACAAGCCCCTGCGTGATATACGCCTAGCCCATCTTCATCTGGAACTCCCTCCCCCCTTGCTCACTGCTCTTGGCCACATTAACCTCCCTTCTTTAACCTCCCTTCTCTTTCTCCGATAATCCGAGTCCTTCCCACCTCAGGGCCTTTGCACAGGCTATTTCCTCTCTTCAGAATGCTGCTTTCCATTGAGCTAAGTCTTACTCAACGCTCAGGTCTTTGTTTAATGCAATGGTTCTCAATAGAGGGCATCTGTCAATGTTTGGTGGAGAAGGCAATGGCAACCCACTCCAGTACTCTTGCCTGGAAAATCCCGTGGATGGAGGAGTCTTGTAGGCTGCAGTCCATGGAGTTGCTAAGAGTCGAACACAACTGAGCCACTTCACTTTCACTTTTCACTTTCATGCATTGGAGAAGGAAATGGCAACCCACTCCAGTGTTCTTGGCTGGAGAATCCCAGGGACGGGGGAGCCTGGTGGGCTGCCATCTCTGGGGTCGCACAGAGTCAGACACGACTGAAGTGACTTAGCAGCAGCAGCAGCAGTCAATGTTTGGGGACATTCTTGGTGCTCGCAATTGGTCACTAGCATCTAGTGAGAAGAAGCCAAAGAGGCTGCTCAACCTCCTCCAATGCCCAGGACAGCCCCTCAATCCAAAGAACTATCCAGCCCCAAATATCGGTAATGTCGAGAGGGAGAAACTCTGCCTTCTGCTCAGACCTCCTGCCTTGATCACTTTATTAACAGAAGGGCGTTTTCCCTGGTTAATCTCTCATAATATTATCTCTAACTATTCTTTCTCTTATTACTTAAGCAAAATTTGGATCAAGCCCACAGGAGACCATCCAGGCTATTTGAGAAGGTACTTGGGATGCTCAGAACGGACTAAACCACCCCCACTGACATCAGGTTTGCAGAAGCAGGAAAGGACACTAGAAGTCTCCTGCCATGTGATTTATTAAGGAAGTGCTCCAGGAGGAAGCAACAGGTGATGGGGGAAAGCAGAAGGGGGAGAAAGAAGAAGCCAAGTCAGGGTGAGGTCTCCACAAAGCCCCAGCTTAGCCTGATCCTGTGGGGAGCTCGGGAGCATAAATTTTGCCTCACAGCTTGCCTCAACTCATCAAGGCAAAGAAATCGAGCTTTCACACTTCTGAACCGGTCGGTTGATAGCTAAGGGTGGTGCCCAGGGTGTAGTCTATCTCCTGGTGTCTCAGCACTCTGGGTTTGCAAGCAGAGCAGTGGGTAGCCTGGGAGCAGACTTCCAAAGACAGCTCCAGGTGCAGCTTTGAGGAGCAAAAGTTCAAGGAAGCCAGAGGATGTTCGCACAGAATATGCCCAAAAAAATAAATAAATAAAATGAAGGGAATCTGAACAGGGCATTGAGGGTGCAAATCTGCTGAAAACCTGGCGATCTGGTTGAAATGAACAGCCCCATGTAATTTTTTCTGGTCTGCAAGTGCTAGATCCTGTTTATACGTCCCTAGCTTCCAGGGGCTGGCAGAAAGGGACCAGCATTGGAGAGCCTCTCCTGGGAGCCGGAAGCTATGACATGACTCAAGGGGGCTTTATTCACACCAAACCCTTGCCCACGGTTCTTGCCGTTCACACTCCTTCCATCATGAAAGGTTTCGGGCTTCTCTCTCTTCTCATGATTTATGTTTCAACAAAGGTCGTTCATACAAAGAACATCTGTAGATCAAATCTACTGGACTTAATCAGCTCGGGGATGCTTCTTCATGTCTGCCTGAAACTGTTCTCCTCTGAGCAGTAACATGTCTCCGATATTCAAGAATTTCCAAATCTTGTTTCCAAAATGCTCCCTGCACCTGAGATTTTTGTAGAGAGGATCTGTCATTTTGTTTGATGATTTGCATGGCCCATGACCCAAAACACATCGGAAAAGAGAAGTTCCTCTCCTTGGCAGCACCGAAATTTTCTATTTTAGGGTGTTTATTAGTCTGCTAAGACTGCTGTCACCAAGTACCATCAACGGGGTGGCTGGTACAGTAGAAATTTATTCTCATGGTCCTGGAGGTTGGAAGTCCAAGATCAAGGTGTCAGCAAAGGTGATCCCTTCTGAGGATATGAAGGAGGGCCTGTTTGCTCCTGGCCTCTACCCTGGCTTCTGGTGGGTTGATTAGCAATCTTCAACATGCCTTGGCTTGCAGACATTTCACTCCCATCTCTGCCTTCATCTTCACATGGTGTTCATGCTGCATGCATGCCTATGTCCCCTGTTCCCCTTTGTAGAGTACAACAGTCATACTGGATTGGGGGCTCGCTCTGCACCAGCATGATGTCATCTGATTATATCTGCAGTGACCCTATTTCCAAATAAGGTCACATTCTGAGGGACTAGGGGTTAGAATTTCACAATGAGAATATCTGCAAAATACATCTCAAGAATGTCTTTTTTTTTTTTTGATCGTGCTGTCTTTGTTGCTTCATACAGGCTTTCGTCTAGTTGCAATGAGAGAGGGCTCCTCTCTCGTTGCGTGGCTTGGGCTTCTCACTGCGATGACCTCTCTTGTTGTCGACAGGCTCTAGGGCGCTCAGACTTCAGTAGCTGCAGCACGTGGGTTCAGTAGTTGTGGTGCATGGACTTAGTTGCCCTGTGCCATGTGGAATCTTCCCAGACCAGGGATCAAACCTGCCCTGGCAGGCAGATTCTTAACCACTGGACCACCGGAGAAGTCATCAAGGATGTCTTAAAGTCAGGCAGGGGCCATCTTGTGTTGTCAGAGATGGTGTCAAAGCAAAGGATGGAGGGAGTGAGTTCACTTGGGTGGAGAGTGGGAGGGGGAAGGACAACAGGTGAGGTTGACCAGTTGGCTGTGGAGAGCACATGCCAGCCCCAGCCCACAGATTCTAAGGGGAGTGGCATCCAGGTTCTCAGATTCTTTGTGCACCTCTTCTATCTACTCAAACCCACCTCTTACCTCTGCCACTGATGTGGGGACTGGTTCACCAATGAACAACCTAAAAGTGGGAGGCAGTTAACAGTCATGAGGTCACTTTGACCAAAGGCGGATGGGAGACAATGGAGAAATGCTTCCCTCCTTCATGTCATGCGCAGATGCTCTGAGAGGCATTCCATGAGGCTTCCTTGGTCCTGCAGCAACCACACCAGTTGCCTATGCATGCATGTGTGCATGCTAAGTGGCTTCAGTCGTGTCTGACTCTTTGCAAACCCATAGACTGTAGCCTGCCAGGTTCCTCTGTCCATGGGATTCTCCAGGCAAGAATACTGGAGTGGGTTGTCATGCCCTCCTCCAGAGGATCTTCTCGACCCAGAGATCAAAGCTATGTCTGTAAACAGCTGCCTGTAGCCATGGCCAAATCAGTGACACATGCCCACACTGGCTCTCCTTCCTTCCCTGCCCCTCATTCCTCCTCCCTGGCATCACTTTCCAAGCCAAATGCCTGTACATGAACACTTGCCTCAAGCTCTGCTTTCAGACATAGGCTGAGACCACAGGGACAGGGGAGAGGGCTTCTCTCTGGTGCCATCTGCATGTCCCCTCTATGAACTGATGAAGCTCTTGGAGGAGAGAACTGGTGAGAGGAGTGAGGTCCGGCGGCTGTATCCAGTCCCTGAAGGCAAGCCACTGACCACAGCTTATCAGGAGCTCAGGAGCATCAGTAAAAGCCCTCGGAGCCACTGAAATAGGAGCAGCTCTATTTCCTAAAAGTCTCGATGTGTTTCACAATTATCATATGTAAGTTGCTTCTTCCCTAAAACCCCTTCTCCTCCAAAAATCAGAACTACTCTCTGTACGGACCAGGCTTCCCTGGAGACTCCAATGGTAAAGAATCTGCCTGCAATGCAGGAGACCCAGAAGACCCAGGATCAATCCCTAGGTTGGGAAGATCCCCTGGAGAAGGGAATGGCTACCCACTCCAGTATTCTTGCCTGGAGAATCCCAGAGACAAGAAGAGTCTAGTGGGCTACAGCCCATGGGGTCGCAAGAGTCGGACACAACTGAGTACCTACCACTTTTTCTGTACTGACTACTTCCAAGAGCATCATCCTTCTAACAGCAAGGGCTCACAGTCCTGCAGCCAGGGCGTGAGATTTTGAAGCCTCACTGACCAGTGTGTGACCTTGGGCAAGTTCCTTTGACTCTCTGTGCCTCTGTTTTCTCATCTGTAAAATAGGGATGTTAACAGGGCAAGCTTCAGAGTATTGTTGCAAAGTTCATGTGAGGCCAAGGCCTGCCAGGCGATTTCCTGTCTCTCCTAGCTCCTGGTGAGCATGCAATAAATAAAAACAATTTAAGCCGTTTCCATGGAGAGGGTTAGTGACCGGAAGGGCACAGAGGGAGTCTCCAGAGTGGGGGGAGGGGGCTGCTGGGAATGTCTGCTTCTCCATCTGGTTGCTGGTTCCATGGGTGCCTTTAGTTTGGGCCCGTTCAGTGTGTTGATACATGCATTCTGCTGTGTGTATGTTGTATTTTAATAAGACACTGAAAACCAAAAATAATATAAAATAAAGACTTGCGTGGCGGTCCAGCGGTTAAGACTTGGCCTTCCAATACAGGGGGTGTGAGTTTGATCCCTGGTTGGGGGGCTAAGATCCCCCATGCCTTGGGGCCAAGAAAGCAAAACATAAAACAGAAGCGCTATTGTAACAAGCTCAATGAAGACTTGAAAAAATGGTCCACATCCAAAAAAAAAAAATCTGGATAAAATAAAATAAAAAATAACCCGCTGCTGTTGGTAGTAATGTTACTGAACCCAGCCTGCAGGAGATAAAGGGAGAATTCTTGGCTTGAGCAAAAATCCCAGTGGCTTTGCATTGGGTCCATGGAGCAGCAGCCCAACCCTCCAGTTAGGACCAGTTCCCAGATGGGTAGATCCTGGGCTCTTTGCTGGTTGCAGGACTTCACATCTCCAGACCTCAGTTTCTCCACTAATCAAATGGAAAAGCAATGTGTGCTAAGTCGCTTCAGTGGTGTCCAACTCTTTGCAACCCCATGGACTGTAGCCCACCAGGCTCCTCTGCCCATGGAATTCTCCAGGCAAGAAGACTGGAGTGGGTTGCCATTTCCTCCTCCAGATCTTCCCGACCCAGGGACCAAACCTGCATCTCTTACATCTCCTGCATTAGTAGGTGGGTTCTTTATCACTAGCGCCACCTGGAAAAGCAATAATCCTTGCTGAATTTCAACATCTTGTGTGGTTCTCCATTTTACTGATGGGGAAACTGAGGCTTTAAATAAATCATTAAAAATCAGTAGGCACTGGGACTTCCCTGGTGGTCCAGTGGTTAAGGCTCTTCACTCCCAATGCAGGGGGCCCAGGTTCAGTCCCTGGACAGGGAACTAAGATCCTGCATGCTGCAACTAAGACCTGGCGCAGCCAAATAAGTAAATTAAAAAAAAAAAAAAAATTAGTAGGCACTAAAGCTTTGGAGAATATGCAGACGCTCAGTCCCTCCAAGATCTGGCTCTAGGAATACCAGCGGCCCTAATAGCGGCAAAGACAGCTGACATTTAAGAGCTCAAACTGGGAGCCAAGCTTCTGTTCTAAACGCTCTTCCTTTCTCAACCCATTTTGTCCTCACACTAATAATCCCCATTTTGCAGAGGAGGAAACTGAGGCATGGAGAATCAAGGTCCCAGAAGCAAAGCCCATGCTCCTAACAGCCCCTGCAGCCAAGCCCTCGCGGCTGGGTGGGTTGCTCCTCGCTCCCGCCCTCCGCCCCGCCGGCCAGCCGACACTCCCCCCGGCCTTCCTTCCCCTCCCCCATCAGTGCATTTAGCCAGGCTGGGTCCTAGCCAAGTCTCCGCTGTCACAGCGTTCTCATCTTTGATCACCAGTCAGCGTTCTTGAAGTGCCGAGTCTCCCAGATGTTGGGCTGATCAAAGGCAGCTGTTGCCCAGGACCCTCCCCAGAGCGCAAAATTATAGACGCGCACGGAGGGGAGAGGTGGGTGGACGCGAGGGACGCACACGTGACGGAGTGAACTGAGCAGCCCGCGGGGCGGGGCTCGGGGGGTCGAGGGGGGACCCCTGGCCACTGTCCCCGCAGGTCTCAGAAGGGCCCGGCGCTGAGCAGAGATGTCGATGCTGGGGACAGATCGGCGATGGGCTTAATTCTGAAAAGGCAGAAGCTTCAGGGCCCCGAACCTCCGAAGCAGATCAGAGGCAAAAAACTTCAGAGATTAATGTGGAGGTTGCCAGTAGATTTTATAATGACAGTAATTCCCTGCAGTTACATGACTCGCACCATTGACTCCATCTTTTCTTGCAGGTCGTCGAGAGCTGCATTCTGTGTTTACAATTAATTAAATAAAACAGAGCATGAAACAGCATGTACCAGATAGTCCTGTGAGGTTTTTTTGGTTTTAGCACCCCACTCCAGTACTCTTGCCTGGAAAATCCCATGGATGGAGGAGCCTAGAAGGCTGCAGTCCTTGGGGTCGCTAAGAGTCGGACACGACTGAGCGACTTCACTTTCACTTTTCACTTTCATGCATTGGAGAAGGCAATGGCAACCCACTCCAGTGTTCTTGCCTGAAGAATCCCAGGGACGGGGGAGCCTGGTGGGCTGCCGTCTATGGGGTCGCACAGAGTCGGACACGACTGAAGCGACTTAGCAGCAGCAGCAGCAGCATAGCAACAGAGTAGAGGCGCCTACACCAGAGAACTTACAGTGGTCCCATCTGGGTTGGAAGAAAACATTTACTTTTCATCTTCTTTCATCAGTTCAACAAAATGGATGGGCGTATTCTCAAGGAATAGTACCTAAGATTTAGTAAACGCTTGCTGAATTCCAGAGACTGGCTTATATCTATTTGGCAGAGTTAATATATGCCATTTTTATAATAAGAATTTTGGAACTTAAGCAAATATAAAATCGTGTCGCTACTTGGATAGAAATTTCCTAGAAGATAATATAACTATATAGATGATAAGGGCTTCCCAGGCGGCTGAGTGGTAAATCATTAGCCTGCAATGCAGGAGACCTGGGTTCGATACCTGAGTTGGGAAGATCCCCTGAAGGAAGAAATGGCAACCCACTCCAGTATTGTTGCCTGGGAAATTCCTTTGACAGAGGAGTCTGGCAGGCCACAGTCCAAGGGACTGCAAAGAGTTGGACACGACAAAGTGCACATACAGTCAGATGATTGAGATAGGTGATAGATAGGCAGATAAATGGATGGATGGGTCGATGGATACATAGATAGATAGGTAGACAGACAGACAGATAGGCAGATAAATGGATGGATGGATGGGTGGATGGATAGATAGGTAGATAAGATATATCAGGCTAGAAAAAAAATGAGCTGAAATGCACAAGGAGCCCCCAGCACGTGGCAATGTGGCAGGTGGCAAACCCCATCTCCCCGCCTTGTCACAGTCTCTGTTTCCCGTGAGAGAAATAGAAATGTATGCTATGTTAGAAAAGCTTGTGTCCCCATCCTCAGAAACCCCAAGGCCACAAACTCTGAAAATTAACTCCAAACTCATCACTTCCTAACTGTCTTAGTACATCTTGCTGTTATACATGTTCTTGTGGTTACTTCTACCTGGTGAAAAATTTTAAATTATTAGTTTCATTAAATCTTTACCCTAGCCTACACCTCTTTTTTTTTTTTTTAAATAAAGTCATTTAAAATTTTTATTTATTTATTTGACTACACCACACAGCATGCGGGATCTTATGGAACACATCCCCCTCATCCCCTGCCCCGCCCCTGCAGTGAAAGTAGAGTCTTAACCACTGGACCACCAGGGAAGTCCCTGGCTGGTGGAAATTTTATATAGTGGGGTGCTACTGTGCATCTCGTCCCAACTCCACATGCAGTGACATTGGTACACACCAGCCACTAGGGACACACACCATGGTAGCTGGCACACGCTACGTGACAGGGTTTTGTTTTTTTTTTTTCCCCAAGAGCCATTGTGAAATGTTTACCGGCACACACTATAGTCAGCGATAGAGCCAGGATTCGAAATAGACAAGCACAGAACCTGTGCTCTAACACCTTCATTGAATCGCAGTTACCCCCACCCCAGTCAGAGTTTCACACCATGACCTCTAAGCCTGTTTTCTAAGCCTATGGTGCTACATCTTCCAGGAACATAAAGAAATAAAAGGCAAGTTTCAAGTAAGCAGAGAGAAATCATTCTATGGGGAATGAAAAGTACATGAATTGCATCCTGTTCTATTGATGTTGCAGGCTTTCAACAGCGGTCCCAGCCCCGACCCCAGCCCTCTCGGGGGGATGGATGGCTATTGTCACAGCTGAGAACTGCCCGATGTTTGAGAGGATTGTGGAGCATGGAGGTGTGCCAAGCAATGTGCAGAAGAACCCTGTAAGAGAGTTATCTCACAGATGCCCCATGGCACATGTTTGTCCATTCAAATATATTTAGGAAAACTCAGCCACTTCATTTTTCTCTTTCCCCTCATCAAGACCCACCCAAACATCATGTGAATCCTGAGCCCTGAGAATAGACGGGCGAGCTGAAGCCCACGCCTTGTTCTTCCTCACTAGGTATTGTATCTGCCTCCTGTCCCCAAATATTTCCTAAGACGTAAGCACAGCTGTAGAGATGTCACTGCTGCGTAGTTTGGAACATGAGAATGACGTCCTGGTGCAAGCAGCTGACGTCACAGGGTGCGGGGAACCATGTGTGGTCGACGGGGGTTGAAATTAGATCTACCATACCACTTTCCTGCCCCAGATCTCGATGGGGTAGCCCAGAGCCCTTTGGTGAATGTTTAAACACCCCAGCAAAGTCAAGGTTCACTCCAAGCATCTCAGGCACTCAAATGCCATGTCCTTCCACTTCTCTGCTCAACACAACACACACACGGGTTATTGACCATCCCTAGAGGTTTATCTTCTCTGAACTGCCTGGAGAGGTAAGGTTGTCCTCTGTCCACCAAAAGAAGTGATATTCAAAATATCTAATTGACTAGTCAGAATGGCCATCATCAGTATACAAATAACAAATATTAGACAGGATGTGGAGAAGGGGTAATCCTCCTACACTGTTGGTGGAGATGTAATATTGGTATAGCCGCTATGGAGAATAATATGGAGGTTCTTAAAATTAAAAAACAACTAAAACTAGAGTACCACATGATCCAACACTTCCACTCCTGGGCACATATCCAGAGAAAACTCTACTTCAAGACGATACACGCACCCTAATGTTCATAGTAGCACTGTTTACAGTAGCCGAGACATGGAAGCAACATAAGTGTCCATTGGCAGACGAATGGGATAAAGGAGATGTGATACGTACATACAATGGAATATTACTCAGCCATAAAAAAGAATGAAATAATGCCATTTGCAGCAGCAGGGATGGACCTAGAGATTGTCATACTAAGAAAAGTCAGTCAGATAAAGACAAACTTTATATGATATGGCTTATCAGATCAGATCAGATCAGTCACTCAGTGGTGTCCGACTCTCTGCGACCCCGTGAATCGCAGCACACCAGGCCTCCCTGTCCATCACCAACTCCCAGAGTTCACTGAGACTCACGTCCATCGAGTCAGTGATGCCATCCAGCCATCTCATCCTCTGTCATCCCCTTAAAAACTGATACAAATAAGTTTATTTAACAAACAGAAATAGACTCACAGGCATAGAGAACCAACTTACAGTCACCAAAGAGGAAAGGGTGGGGGAGGCATAAATTTAGAATTTGGGATTTACAGATACACACTGCTATATATAAAAGAGATAAACTACAAGGACCTGCCGTATAGCACAGGGAACTATATTCAATATCTTGCAATTACCTGTAATGAAAAAGAAGCTGACAAAGAAAATATGTAAGCTGAATCACTTTGCTGTACACCTGAACATTCTAAATCAACTATATTTCAATAAAAATTTTAACTTAAAAAAATCTAACCATCAAGCCTGGGATAAACACCCATCAAAACTGACTTTGACTCAATCAGAAGGGAGTAATTCTAGCATAAACAGCCAGGCTGCCCATACCAAGCATCCCCTCTGCCCAGCCCTGCCTCTGCACAGGGCTGGACCACAGGGTCTCTTTCTCTCTCTGTCGCCACATGAAGAGTGTGAACAAGTGGAGAACAGGAACTGTGCCCCACAGACTTGCTCACTCAACATCTGCTGTGTGCCGAGTAGAATCCAGTCTCACTAGTGAATAACTCTCTGCTCTTAGCCTAATCTGTGAAATGGGTCAATAAAGACACATGCCTTGTGATTTGGCTTAAAAGGAGCAATGCATGTGACATGCTTAGCATGGTTAGCATAATCCATTAATAACTGGTAGTTTCTCATTATTATTTTGTGTTTTGGCTTTCTGGGCTCGTTGACTGAAAAGGGAGTTTTCTCCAGGATGGAAGAGAGATGAATTGGGCGGTGTCGAGGTACCAGCTTGGTAGCCCACTGCTCAGCCTTGATGCTCCGGGGCTGGAGTCTACCCACCCCTCCATCCTGCCCCCCCGAGAGCATGGGACCAAAGAGGAGGCTGATCAATCACCGGGACTTGAAAGGCCAGTCGGCTTTCATATACCGCGTCCTCCCAATGTTTCTCTTAGCTCCATGCTAACACCCGTTTGTTTAGAACTCGCAGCAAATACATCTCAGAGCGGACTTTGATCCCTGGCAGCTGTGTGAGTGAGGCGGGGTCCCAGGGGCAGACAGAGTCTGGAGAGGAGGCAGGCTGGCCTTGCCTCTCTCATGCCCTCTGGGCTTGGCACATCATCCCCTAAGCCCCGCCCCAGCATGATGTCTTTGGAGGCAGAATCAAGGGCAAAAGCCCAAGCTCCAAAAGTCAGAGAGTCTCGGGTTCAAATTCATCTCTGCCACTTTCCAGCTGTGTGACTGTGGGAAAGTCACTCAACCTCTCTGGGCACCACTTCCTCCACTATAAAATGGGCATAACCAACGGTAGTTCTTGAAACCAGTAGTTTGCACAGGGATAAATAAGATCATGAATGGAAAGCACTAGGGGTGAGACAGGAGCTTAAGGAGCAAATATTTTGCTTCTGCTTGTGAGAAAGACAGCATGACATTGTAATTCAAAGCACAGGCTCAGGTGCCAGAGATAATCCTGCTGTCTAGCTGTGTGACCTTGGGCAAGCCACTTCCCCCTTTTGAGCATCAGTCTCCTCATCCATAAAGTGGGAATCTTACCATGGCCTCCCTAGTAGGGAAGGTTCACATGAAAATAAACCAAGGCAGCTCCGTAAAGTGCTCAGAGCAGGCCTCAGCACGTTGTGTACACTCAGGAAGCGTGACCATTGTCCTCATGGTGTGGAAGAGTAGTGTCAGGCGACGCTGTGTGACCACGGCCATTGCAACCACCTCTCTGAGCAGGTTCCTATCATGAAAGGATGATGATAATAACAAAGAACTCACAAATCTGAGTTCTTATCACAGGGGCACTGTGATAAGGCAACCCCACGAGGATAGATGGCACAATGGGTCACAGGTCGTTTAGGGTTAATTTCTTTTAAAATCAGGAGAAAAGGGGACTTCCCTGGTGGTCCAACAGTTAAGACTCTGAACTTCCATGGCAGAGAGCATGGGTTCAATCCCTAGTTAGGGAACTAAGAACCTACATGCTGTGTGGGGCAGCCTAAAAAAAAATTTTAATTATTGATAAAAATAAAGTCAGGAGAAAAAAATGAACATAATAGTAATGAATATAAAGTTGTGAATCCAGCCTGGGTTATATTTATCTTTATACCAACACAGTCATAAAATAGATATATGACTACTGCAATAATTATATGACTAGGTATAATGTTACATATCATACATGTATAACATATATATAACATATGATTGTAGATGTGTATATATATATAACATATGTGTATATATATAACATGGTATGTATGATATGTAGCATACTTAGTCATATAGCTATTGCAATAGCCATGTATCTATTTTGTGACTGCATTTATGAAAGTGAAAGTGAAGTCACTCAGTCATGTTCGACTCTTTGTGACCCCATGGACTGTAGCCCTGCCAGGCTCCTCTGTCTTTGAAATTTCAGGCAAGAATACTGGAGTGGGTTGCCATTTCCTTCTCCAGGGGATCTTCCTGACCCAGAGCTAGAACCCAGGCCTCCTGCATTGCAGGCAGATTCTTCACAGTCTGAGCCACCAGGGAAGCCACTACATGTTATACGTATACATTGTATATAACATATAATTATATATATAAATATATGTATCTTTTATTATGCATAGGATATATATATATATATATATACACACACACACACATATATAGGGGCTTCCCTAGTGGCTCAGACAGTAAAGAATCCGCCCGCAATGTGGAAGACCTGGGTTCGATCCATGGGTTGGGAAGATCCCCTGGAGGAGGGCATGGCAACCCACTCCAGTATTCTTGCTTGGAGAATCCCCATGGATAAGAGGAGCCTAGTGGGCTACAGTCCATGGGGTTGCAAAGAGTCAGACATGACTAAGCAACTAAGCACGCACACAGCATACATATATAGAGATACATGTATATATATATATATATATATATATACACACACAAACACACACATGTGTATATATATATAATTGTATTAATGGGGGGAGCAGTCGTCTTACTGTGTCCAAGTCCCAGAGGAGCTAGGAGTCCTGAAGTGGGCCTGATGCTGGCGTGGACACTAAGGCTCAGCCAGGCTGGAAGTATCTGGGCAACTACATAGATCACACCTCAGAGATGTCCTCACTCCCCAAGGGACAGGGAATCTGGGACATGTATCCACCCACTTTGCTGGGTGAAAGTAATCACAAAAGCCTGCCTAGTGCCAGGGTGTGTAGGGCCTGAAGCTGTAGGAAGCTCTCAGAGGGGAGACAGGGCTGCAGAAGCAGTCTAGCAGGTATCAGCGCCCAGGGAGTGTGGGCGGACGTCAACGCCCTCTGATCAGAACATCACTGCTTTCAGTTTCTTAGGCATCTTCCCAGAAGTAGTCTATGCATATATAAGCATATGTATATGTATTTGATATATTGTTACACAAGTGGTACCCTCATAAAAAAAAGATACATTTTAAAAAATGGATGCATTTATGAAGGCATCATCAAGGCACTTGTTATAGTAAAAATAAACATGTATATACAGTACGGTCTTTAAACCAAAATGGAATTATACTCTACATACTGTTTGGAACACTGCTTTCTTCCTCCATTGAATATATATCGAACATCTTTTCATGGCCTTCTTTTTAGGAGTTAAGTGAATATCCTTGTGTAAAAAAATTTCAGAGTTTTAAATATTTTTTCTTAAAGTTTTAAACAATTCTTGATGGTTGGCCATTTCTAGAGCTTTGATTTTTCACTATTATAAACAACACATACTCAAAGCTTTAATACGTGGGTGAAATAACTTCCTAAAATAAGCTCCAAGAACTGCAACCACTGTGGAAAAGTCTTCTATGTGGTTTTGCACCACTTCTATCAGAATATTATAGAAGGTCCATTTCCCAACACCATCACCAATACTGATTATTACATTTTTTAAAATTTTTGCCAAGTCAGAAATAAGTTAATCAGTAAAGATATATTCCAGAAATGTTCCAGAGGCACCATCGTGTGAAGTCTGTATGTTGTCCTGTGAAAGAGAGGAAAATCCACCAAATTATGGGGCCCGTCCTGCTGCTGCGGCTAAGTCGCTTCAGTCGTGTCCGACTCTGTGCGACCCCATAGATGGCAGCCCACCAGGCTCCCCCGTCCCTGGGATTCTCCAGGCAAGAACACTGGAGTGGGTTGCCATTTCCTTCTCCAATGCATGAAAGTGAAAAGTGAAAGTGAAGTCACTCAGTCGTGTCCGACTCTTAGCGACCCCATGGACTGCAGCCTACCAGGCTCCTCCATCCATGGGATTTTCCAGGCAAGAGTACTGGAGTGGGTTGGGCAATCTGGGCTGCAGGGCACAGACCTGGCCGGCTGGTTATGGTTCATTGACTCCCAGCCCCGCCCCCTTATCCGTCCTTCACCTGCCTGTTGGACTCAGCCAATGGGAGGCACCATCAGACAATCGGAGGCGGGTCAAAGAGCAGAGAGGTCCCACCCACGTGCAGCCTGCACAGGTTCATGAGATAGTGGTTGAGTCTCACTGTGCCCATAGCTCCCCTTTAAGTAGTTTGTGGTCGCCTCACTCCCTCTACCTCTTCCCTCCTGCAGTACCAATATCTCTGTATTAGTCTCCTATGGCTGCTGTTAACAAACCACAAACTTGATTTAAAACAATACACATTTACTCTTTCACAGTTCTGCAGATCAAAAGGTGAAAAGCTGGGGAGACTGTCTCACTGGGGAGACAGTGAGGTATCTGTTGAGTCGTGCTGCCTCTGGAGGCTCTGGGGAGGTTCCGATCCTTTCCTCCTCCATCCTGGGGGTGAGGGGTGCTGCCAGCATTCCTTGGCTTGTGGCTATATCGCTCCCATCTTCAAAGCTGCATCTTAAAATCACCCTCTGCTCCATCTCACATTGCTCATCTCCTCTATGGGAATAAAATCTCCCTCAGCTTCCCTCTTCTAGCTTCACACAGAAATCTAAAAACACTTAATAGCTGAAAAGACACTTTTTTTTCCCCACTATATTTTTTCCCCAATAAGGTAGTATTCTCAGTTTGCAAGGATTTGTTGTTGTTCAGTCGCTAAGTTGTGTCTGACTCTTTGCAACCCCATGGACTGCAGCACACCAGGCTTTCCTGTCCTTCACCATCTCCTAGAGTTTGCTCAAACTCTGAGTTGGTGATGCCATCCAACCATCTCATCCTCTGCTGCCCTCTTCTCCTTTTGCCTTCAATCTTGCCCAGCATCAGGGTTTTTTCCAGTGAGTTGGCTCTTCGAATCAGGTGGCCAAAGTATTGGAGCTTCAACAACAGTCCTTCCAATAAGTATTCAGGGTTGATTTCCTTTAGGATTGACTGGTTTGATCTTCTTGCAGTCCAAGGGACTCTCAAGAGTCTTCTCCAGCACCACAATTCGAAAGCACCCATTTTTCAGCACTCAGCCTTCTTTATGGTCCAGCTCTCACATCCATACACCACTACTGGAAAAACCATAGCTTTGACTATACAGAGGTTTGTCGGCAATGTGATTGCAAGGATCAGGGCAGGATAGCTAATCGGCAGGGCCATTTCTCAGCCTGCCATGGGCTCCACTGTTGCAGCTCTGGTGCCTTTGGTCTGTCAACTAAAAATAATAGTCACAATCTAATAAGAGTTGAGAGTTATGTTTCATTCCGCAGGAATTTGGGGACTTCAGGACCAAGAGAGTTGCTCCAAGGGGGTAATGGGAGAAGATAGGTTATATAGAAGTTTTGCGACAAAGGGCAGGTAGCCTGCATGTCAAAATAGTATTGTCAATTAAGGAAAATCAGTTATCTTAAGGAATTTAGCCTTTTCTATGTATGGAAAGGGCTTCCCATGTGGCTCAATGATAAAGAATCTGCCTGTTAATGGTAGGAGACACAGGAGACAAGGGTTTGATCCTGGGTCGGGAATATGCCCCTGAAGGAGGAAATGGCAACCTGCTCCAGCATTCTTGCCTGGCAAACTCCATGGGCAGAAGAGCCTGGTGGGCTACAGTGAATGGGGTCACATGGACGGATGACTGAGCAACTGAGCATGCATACTCGTGTATGGGAAGATGCAAGAATCTGGGCTCACTGAAATCATGACTTTGTTATGCGCCCCAGCTATCTGGGGCCAGTATCCTGTGTTTTCACATCCTGAGTTTCCTCGGGGCTCACCACTCAAGGGAGTAGATACAGTCTGATGGCTGCTGCTGCTGCTGCTGCTAAGTCACTTCAGTCATGTCCAACTATGTGCGACCCCATAGACGGCAGCCCACCAGGCTCCATCCCTGGGATTCTCCAGACAAGAACACTGGAGTGGGTTGCAATTTCCTTCTCCAACGCGTGAAAGTGAAAAGTGAAGTCGCTCAGTCGTGTCCGACTCTTAGCAACCCCATGGACTGCAGCCTACCAGGCTCCTCAGTCCATGGGATTTCCCAGGCAAGAGTACTGGAGTGGAGTACCACTGCCTTCTCCAGATGGCTGCTAGATGGCAGTTATTATTTCCTGAGTTCCCTCAGCGCTCACCGGCTCACTTCCAGTGGTGGAATCACTGATGGCTGGGATATCTTTTGTTTACTGATGTGGCAGGAAATATTTCATTTATCAGATCCTTGGCATCTCCTAACCCTGCCCATGAATCTAGTTGGTCCCTGTATCCAATGTCTTCAAGACCTCCAGGGTCTTTTCTCTGCTTGCAACCCTGACTATCAGTGTCCTTTCTTTCCTTCCCAGACAGAACGCTCCCTCTTGGAGTCTGCATTTAGACAGCTTTCCTTCACTTCCTCTGGATTCAAACCCATTTATATATCCAGAAATATTTACTGACAAACGCCAGCCGCGCTATTGAGCAGGCTTCCACTGGCAAGGAGGCAGTGTTCTGTCTCCCTAATGAGGCGAAGTCAGGAATAAGCCCCATCCATTGTGACCAGGTTAGGCCCATATGTCTAGGGCGCCTGCCGCCCAGTGGACCGTGTCCTTGAAACCTCCCACTTTGAATTCAGGTTCACAAAGATTTTCCCCCTTGTTCCCGTCGCCCTAAACGTGTTTGCACATGATCCTCTGGCGCCACTTGCTGGCCAACCTCTAGAACTGCAGACAGATTTCTAAATGGGCAACGCAAAGACTAGATGAGTAGAGAAGCCACTTTCTTGATTAAGATGGGCTTCCCTGGTGGCTGGGTTCGATCCCTGGGTTGGGAAGATTCCCTGGAGAAGGGAACGGCTACCCATTCCAGTATTCTGGTCTGGAGAATCCCATGGACAGAGGAGCCTGGCAGGCTACAATCCATGGGGTCGCAAAGAGTCGGACAAGACTGAGCGACTTTCACTTCCCCCACTGGCTCAGTGTAAAGAATCCACCTGCCAATGCAGGAGACGCAGGTTTGATCGCTGGGTCTGGGAGATCCCCTGGAGGAGGAAATGGCAATCCACTCCAGTATTCTTGCCTGGGAAATCCCGTGAACAGAGTCCATGGGGGCCACAGCCCATGGAGTCGCAAAAAGTTGAATGCAACTAAAGCAATTTAGCATATGAGGGATCTTAGATCCCCAACCCACCAGGGATGCAACCCACACCCTCTGCACTGGAAGGGAGAGTCTTAACTACTGGACCTCCAGGGACTTGCCTCTTCTAGCCTGCTGATTCCTCATCTAGTCTGATGGTGGCTGGATCACTTAGGCTCCACCTCAGTCATCTTGCAAAGTTCTCCCTTTGTGTCTGTATTTCCACGTGGCTTCATTATAAGGACACCAGCCTTTGGAATGAGGCCCCACCCTATATCTTAAAAGAATTCATCTTGAGATCCTTCACTTAATGACATCTGTAAAGACGTCAGTTACAAATAAGGTCACATCTGCAGGTTCCAAGGATGTCAACATATCTTTTGCGGGGGCCCAGGGGTGGGATGGGGGAGAACATGATCAAACTCCTGGCAGGTAAGAACAAGTTGGCACAGGTGAGAAGCAGAGAGTGGCTGACGTAGCTGGAGCTGAGTGGAGGGGGAGCAGTGGTCAGTGGAGGGACCTCATAGGACCTTGAGGCCGATGTCAGGAAATGAACTAGCTTTTCAAGCCATGCCTTCTCGGTGATCCTCTTGGGTAGTCAGGTAGCTGTAAACGGGATGGTGGAATGACCAGGCTGTGTGTCTCTCCTCCTGCAGGTTGACCTGGCCTTGTCCTCAGGGTGGGAGGGGCTCCCAGAGAGATGGCAATGTGTGAGCCCCCTATCATCAAGGCTCAGACATAGTCCTGCCGCTTCCACCCCGTTCTGTTAATCAGAACCAGTCCCCCAGCCGGCCTGTCCCAATGCAGGAAGGAGAAATGGGCTTTCTCTTGATGGGAAGAACTTTGAGTCTCCACACTGAGGATGGGGAGGAAAGAGGGAATAACCGAGGTCATCCTTACACTCGCTCCATCACAGCCAGATTAGAATCGTGGCTGCGTAACTTCTGAGCTATGACATTCATGCTTCTCTTCACTTCTTTTAACAGATAAACATGGATAGTAGCTAATTATCCATGGCTCAGGGGGCTGCTTCTCAGGTGGCGCTAGTGGTTAAGAACTCACCTGCCATTGCAGGATACATAAGAGACACAGCTTGATCCCCGGGTCGAGAAGATCCCCTGGAGGGAGGGCATGGCAACCCACTCCAGTATTCCTGCCTAGAGAATCCCATGGACAGAGGGCTGGGCAGGTTACAGTCCATGCGGTTGCAAAGTGTCAGACACGACTGAAGGGACTTAGGAACAGCATGGATCAGGGATCTGGGACCATGTCCAGCAAAATGCAGAGTTTCAGCTCTTCCTCTTCAATTTAATCACAACATTGCCTTTACGTCCCTTCTTTGCATTTCAAACACATCAATTGTCAGTTATCAAGGCTCACTGCCTCCAGGAAGCCTTCCCTGATTGCACACTGACCCACCTTGACCAGGGCACTACCTTTGGAAAGCCCTTCTAAACAGTCAAATAATCAATGCCTTAAAAGCCTTTGGGCATTACTGTTTTTCTTTAGACTTAAAATGTTTCAAGCACCTGACCCATGGCCCTGAAAGAGCCCAACTTCCTCTTCAACAGTGCATTTGGTAAATGAATTCAATTAAAAAAAAATCAAATTTGCACCCAGCAACAATTGCCCCACCTCCCCCCAGCCATCCTGTTCTCTTTCCTAGAGGAAACTTACCAATTTCTCATCTATTCCCCCAGAGCAAATGACAACCCACTCCAGCGTTCTTGCCTGGAGAATCCCAGGGACGGGGGAGCCTGGTGGGCTGCCGTCTATGGGGTCGCACAGAGTCAGACACAACTGAAGTGACTTAGCAGCAGCAGCAGCAGCCAAGCACTGGCTCAGCAAATATTTTCTGTGAAGAACCAGGTGGCAGTCCCTAGATTCGGTTTTGCAGGCATGTGGCTGTGGTCACACTGTCTCATCTCTGCTATCGTCACACAAAAGCAGCCACAGACATGACATATGTGAACATATTGGACTCGATTCCAGTATAATTTTACTGATGGACACACAAATGTGAATTTTACATTATTTTCATGGGTCACACAACACGGATTTTCTTTTGGTATTTTTTTCAACCACTTAAAAATGTGCAAACCTTGGGATTTCCCTGGCAGTTCAGTGGTTAAGACTCTGCACTCCCGATGTAGGGGACATGGGTTTGATCCCTGGTCAGGGAACTAAGATCCTATAAGCCACATGGAATCACAAAACAAAATAAAAATGTAAAAAGAGTGCAAACCCTCCTTAGCTATGAAGTCATTACAAAAACAGTGACGGAACAGGCCAAACCCAGCCCAGGACACGGTTTGTTGCCCCGCATTCAGCAGTGGTTGTTCAGAAAGACCATACCACCGCCCCCCCCCCCCCAGTTTTTTTTCTACACCAAGGACAACATCCTTCTTCACCACTTTTTTTGCCCTATATAATATGTCTTGGCGATTATTCCACCTCTATAAATACTGATTGCGTCAGTATTCATCCTTCTCTTTTAATTTTCAAAATATCTTTTTAAAAAGGTAGTTAATAGATTATTTTAGAATCATTTTCGATATACAAAAATGAGAGAAGATTTGAGCTCTCATGCACCCTGCATCCAGTTTCTCCTACCACGAACATTACTCTGGTACGTTTGTCACAGTGAACCAATCTACAGTGACATGTTGCGTTGGCCAAAAATTTCACTGGGGTTTTTTCATCAGATCTTAAGAAAAACCCAAATGAATTTTTGGGCCAACCCCATATTATTACTAATAAAAATCTGCGCTCTGTTTGGACTTCCTCAATCACCGCCCCGCCATGTCCTTTTTCTTTTTCAGAATCTCATGCTAGATGCTACATTCCAATTGGTCAACCCGCAGCCTTCAGTTCCTCCTGGCTGTGATGGTTTCCCAGATGTCTCTCATTTGGGTGACCTCGACAACTTGGAGAGTTCCGGTCAGGGATCTTTGCAGGCTGTCCTCTCATTGGAGTCTGTCTGATGTTTTTTTCATAATCAGATGCCTCGTGTGCAAGAAATCAAGGGTCTAACTCTCTCTTTTCTCCATCCTCCAACCCTTCTGAGATCTCTCCCCACCACTGGCCCCTCCCTGCCCAGAAATGAGTTACTGCGGGGTCTATACAGACTTCTCACTGCCTGAGAACTTTTGTGAAGGCAGTGTGATTGATGGGAGTCATCTTAGATTTATCTGCCTTTTTTCTTTTTAATCCCCAGGTGCAATCAGAGAGGCCAGCCTGGTAGGATCCAGGTGCCCCTGGCTTATATCTGCTGGGAAGGAAAAATAGGCAGCAGACAGAACAAGAAGGCAGGAAAGCAGGAAGACTAATAACAATGTTGCAACATAGCTGTTTATTAAATGCATCGGGATATACAGGTTCTTCCTTTCCTGGACATGTGGGGACCATATTTTTCCAGTCCAGAGTTGGGCCGTGTGATTAGCCTAGAGCATTCCATTTTCTTTTAAGACTTTTGAAAGGCCTTCTGATTTGTGAATTTCTTGAGAGAAGGCTACATTTAGTTGCACATTTTAATAAAGGCAGTTCATGAAAATAATAAAAGAAAAGTACATGAAACCAGGCCTGGCTGGGCAACCCACACTTGCCCTCTCATAAAAGGCTAAGATCTCAGAACTCCCTTGTAAAGCCTGCTCCGGCCGGGCCCCACCAGGGCTGTGGAGTGCAGAAAACAGCCCCCTAATTGTCATTTAATTAAAGAGCACTTTCATACCCATCAATAAATAACTGTTGAATAAATTGAATGTCTTGGAAACACAGTGACCCGTTGTCACCTACTCTAGACTTGAGGGTCCATTTTTACATTGAGGTGTCTGTTTTCTTTGAAACACACAGTATGTCTTATGTAGACAGGACGTAAGACATGGAGAGGGTGAAATATGACCTTTGGAGTAACCTACTACCAAGCAAGTAAATCCTCAAGTAATAGGTTAAACAGACATGCCCACCTCCTACTCCCCAGAACCTGTAAACATGACCTTACTTGGAAAAGGGTCTTTATAGATATCAACCAAGGAATCCTGAGATGAGACCATTCTAGATTTAAGACAGGCCCTAATAAACATGTGGACACCAAAGGAGGAAAGGGGGATGGTGGGATGAATTGGGAGATTGGGATTGACATATATACACTACTGATACTATGTATGAAATAGATAACTGAACCTACTGTATAGCTCAGGGAACTCTAAATGCTCTGTGGTGACCTCAGTGGGAAGAATATCCAAAGAAGAGGGGATATGTGTATACATGTAGCTGATTCACTTTGCTGTGTGTGAGTGCTCAGCCGTCTCCTACTCTGTGCGACCGCATGGACTGTAGCCCACCAGGCTCCTCTGTCCATGGGATTCTCCAAGCAAGAATACTGGAGTGGGTTGACATGCCCTCCAACCCAGGGATGGAACCTGTATCTTCTGCACTGCAGGCGGATTTTTTACCACTATGCCATCTGAGAAGCCCCTCACTTTGCTATACAGTAGAAACTAACACAATACTGAAAAGCAACGATGAGTGTGCGCTAAGTCACTTCAGTCAGTCCAACTGTTTGCAGTCCTATGGACTATATAGCCTGCCAGGCTCCTCTGTCCCTGGGATTCTCCAGGCAAGAAAACTGGAGTGGGTTGTCAAGCCCTCCTCCAGGGGATCTTCCGGACCCAGGGATCAAACCCACATCTCTTTACATCTCTTGAATTGGCAGGTGGTTTTTTTTAAACCATTAACATCACATAGGAAGCCCCCGAAAGAAACTATACTCCAATAAAAATTACTTTTAAAAGAAAAAAGATGGGCCCTACACCCAGTAGCAGGTATCCTCATGAAACAAAAGAGAGGGAGATGGATTTGATTCAAACATGAAGATGGAGGCAGAGATGGAGTGATGCAGTCACGAAGCCAAGGTTCCCCTGGAACCTCCAGAAGCTGGGACACTCAGGAAGGATCCTTCCCCAGAAACTCTGGGGGCAGCCAAGCCCTGCAGACACTTTGATTTTGGATGTCTGGACTCCAAAACCATGAGAGAATACATTTCTGTTGTTTTAAGCCACTGAATCTCTGGAAATTTGTGGCAGGTGGTAGGAAACCAATACACCCCAAGATCCTATGTCCACTGGCAAAAAAATGCACAAGCTACAAAGTAGAAATTGTGTTTTATTCGGAAGACTTACTGAGGACTTAAGCCAAGGAGCTTAGGGCTTCTCAGATAGCTCTAAGTCACTGTTCCAAAGAGGTAAGGGAGGAGCCGGGATACATAGGACTTTTTGACTGAAAAAAAAAAGTTGACTACAAATGATTACTGATAATCACAAAAACAGACATCTTAAATTTACAATTTTAGCTATTTTCTATGTATGGAAAGATGCAAGAGTCTGGGCTCATGGAAATTATTCCTTTGATATCTTGGCCACCTAGGGTCAGGATCCTGTTTTTCTCCATCTTGAATTCCCCTCAGGGGGCACCTTTTGGGGGTAGCTGCAGTAGCTGATGGTTTGGCAGCTACAAACACCGTGTTTATTGAACTGGCAGGCAATATTCCTTGTCCACACCTATCACGTAATATAACAATATTTAACAGCCACACTGAAACCATAATCACAGAAAACTAGTCAATCTAATCACACTAGGACCACAGACTTTTCTAACTCAATGAAACTAAGCCATGCTGTGTGGGGCCACCCAGGACAGGCAGATCATGGTGGAGAGGTCTGACAGAATGTGGTCCACTGGAGAAGGGAATGGCAAACCACTTCAGTATTCTTGCCTTGAGAACCCCATGAACAGTATGAAAAGGCAAAATGATAGGATACTGAAAGAGAAACTCCCCAGGTCAGTAGGTGCCCAATATGCTACTGGAGATCAGTGGAGAAATAACTCCAGAAAGAATGAAGGGGTGGAGCCAAAGCAAAAAGAATACCCAGCTGTGGATGTGACTGGTGATAGAAGCAAGGTCCGATATTGCATAGGAAGCAATATTGCATAGGAACCTGGAACGTCAGGTCCATGATTCAAGGCAAATTGGAAGTGGTCAAACAGGAGATGGCAAGAGTGAATGTCAACATTCTAGGAATCAGCAAACTAAAATGGACTGGAATGGGTGAATTTAGCTCAGATGACCATTATATCTACTACTGTGGACAGGAATCCCTGAGAAGAAATGGAGTAGCCATCATGGTCAACAAAAGAGTCCGAAATGCAGTACTTGGATGCAATCTCAAAAATGACAGAATGATCTCTGTTCATTTCCAAGGAAAACCATTCAATATCACAGTAATCCAAGTCTATGCCCCAACCAGTAACGCTGAAGAAGCTGAAGTTGAACGGTTCTATGAAGACCTACAAGACCTTTTAGAACTAACGCCCAAAAAGATGTCCTTTTCACTATAGGGGACTAGAATGCAAAAGTAGGAAGTCAAGAAACACCTGGAGTAAAAGGCAAATTTGGCCTTGGAATACAGAATGAAGCAGGGCAAAGGCTAATAGAGTTTTGCCAAGAGAATGCACTGGTCATAGCAAACACCCTCTTCCAACAACACAAGAGAAGACTCTACACATAGACATCACCAGATGGTCAACACCGAAATCAGACTGATTATATTCTTTGCAGCCAAAGATGGAGAAACTCTATACAGTCAGCAAAAACAAGACCAGGGGCTGACTGTGGCTCAGACCATGAACTCCTTATTACCAACTTCAGACTTAAATTGAAGAAAGTGGGGAAAACCACTAGACCATTCAGGTATGACCTAAATCAAATCCTTTATCATTATACAGTGGAAGTGAGAAATAGATTTAAGGGACTAGATCTGATAAATAGAGTGCCTGATGAACTATGGACTGAGGTTCGTGACATTGTACAGGAGACAGGGATCAAGACCATCCCCATGGAAAAGAAATGCAAAAAAGCAAAATGGCTGTCTGGGGAGGCCTTACAAATAGCTGTGAAAAGAGGAGAATGAAAAGCAAAGGAGAAAAGGAAAGATATAAGCATCTGAATGCAGAGTTCCAAAGAACAGCAAGAAGAGATAAGAAAGCCTTCCTCAGCGATCAATGCAAAGAAATAGAGGAAAACAACAGAATGGGAAAGACTAGAGATCTCTTCGAGAAAATTAGAGATCTGCCTCTTGATCTGCCTCTTGAGAAATCTGTATGCAGGTCAGGAAGCAACAGTTAGAACTGGACATGGAAGAACAGACTGGTTCCAAATAGGAAAATGAGTATGTCAAGGCTGTATATTGTCACCCTGCTTATTTAACTTCTATGCAGAGTACATCATGAGAAACACTGGGCTGGAAGAAACACAAGCTGGAATCAAGATTGCCAGGAGAAATATCAATAACCTCAGATATGCAGATGATACCACCCTTATGGCAGAAAGTGAAGAGGAACTAAAAAGCCTCTAGATGAAAGTGAAAGTGGAGAGTGAAAAAGTTGGCTTCAAGCTCAACATTCAGAAAATGAAGATCATGGCATCTGGTCCCATCACTTCATGGGAAATAGATGGGGAAACAGTGGAAACAGTCTCAGACTTTATTTTTCTGGGCTCCAAAAATCACTGCAGATGGTGACTGCAGCCATGAAATTAAAAGACGCTTACTCCTTGGAAGGAAAGTTATGACCAACCTAGATAGTATAAGAAAAGCAGAGACATTACTTTGCCAACAAAGGTCTGTCTAGTCAAGGCTATGGTTTTTCCAGTGGTCAGGTATGGATGTGAGAGTTGGACTGTGAAGAAGGCTGAGTGCCGAAGAATTGATGCTTTTGAACTGTGGTGTTGGAGAAGACTCTTCAGAGTCCCTTGGACTGCAAGGAGATTCAACCAGTCCATTCTAAAGGAGATCAGTCCTGGGTGTTCTTTGGAAGGAATGATGCTAAAGCTGTAACTCCAGTACTTTGGCCACCTCATGCGAAGATCTGACTCATTGGAAAAGACTCTGATGCTGGGAGGGATTGGGGGCAAGAGGAGAAGGGGACGACAGAGGATGAGATGGCTGGATGGCATCACCGACTCGACGGACGTGAGTTTGAGTGAACTCCCGGAGTTGGTGATGGACAGAGAGGCTTGGCGTGCTGCAATTCATGGGGTCACAAAGAGTCGGACACGACTGAGCGATTGAACTGAACTAAACTGAACTGAACATTCACAAGTGATGCTCAGTAAATGATTCACGGTACCTGGCAGCCTGTCTTAGCCTCAGCCCATGTCTCAAAGACAGGCAAGATTCCCTAATCCTGACCCCACTCACAGGGCCAGTTAAAAGCTGAATAATAATAAAATAAAACAGAAAAGATAGCTAAAACGATTTCTGCTTAAGTATAGTTCAAACACTGCTCCAGCCAGTCAATTCCCAGCCAATGTTACGGACGAGCGCCCCCTGCCGGCTTAGCCATTACGGTGTCTTATCCAGGCGCCGCCAAACAGCCTGCGCCTGCGCAGGATGCAAGCACTGAGGCCCGCCCCTTAGAGGGTGTAACTTCCTTGGGTAGGTCTTTGGGCACGCCTACTTCCGTAGAGGCGGGCTACGTCTCGAGCACGTGACTTTGTTCCGGCTTGCCAAAGATGGCGGCGCCCACAGCGGTAGCGTGAAAGTTGGTGGTGGTAGTCGCTGCCTATTCGTGCTGAAATCAAAGCAGTGGGACAGTTCGCCATGTCGCGACTGATCGTGAAGAACCTCCCGAATGGGGTGAGTACAGAGACTGGGTTTGAGAATCTGAAATTGGGACCCAGCCAGAAGTTGGAGGTTGGGAGGGAGGTGACTGGGGATACTTGAGGGGCTTTCTCTCTCAGGCAGGGTTCCTGGATGATTCCGCAGGATTGTCGGCAGATTGATTTGACGGTTGGGAGAGACGGGTAGTGCCTCTTAAAGGTTTTACATCTGGCTCCTTGGTACCCCAAACCTCTTTCCCAGGGAGATGCTAGTCCCCACGTCGTGTCGAATGCCTTGCTTGTTCGATCACTTTTTTTTTGTTGACTTCTGACTGAATTAGACACTGCACCTATATTCCTCTTCCATTTGGGATACTGTCTGGGAGAAAAATGGGGTGTAATAGGCTGGGTACCTGCGTTATAGTTCCCGGTTCTCGCCTTGAGGGCAGTAGGAATGAATAGTTTTAAGAAAACGGAGTGACTGTAAAAGGCTTTAAACCACTTAATTTCGTAAGTGGAAAGGGGTGGCCCAGTCATACTTGTCTCTGCCTAGAGCCCACAGAACCTGGCACTGTGGTAGGCATGCAATAAAAGCATCCCGAATAAATGAGTGAAAAAATAGCGTGTCAGATGGCTAGATGCCTTCTGCCCCAGAGGATTGTCTGTACTTATTTAACAGTGACCTTTCCTTGGGTGGAGAGGGCCCTCCACCTCTCCTGTGGCCAGTAAGTTCATTCCCCAAATACAAAATGTGCCATGTGGATGGCATGAGAGATCTGTACTCCTTAGAAAGAGTAAGAACATAAAGCCATTTCTGTTTCATTTTTGTGGTTTTTTACTTTACCTTTTTTTCCTCCGTGGCAAGTTGGGGATAATCACTTACCGTATGATTATTAAAATTCAGTATAAAATGAGAAGCAAAATCTTTTTTTTAAGGGTCTTTTAAATTTTTTTATATTTATTTGGCTGTGGGATCTTTAGTTGTGGCATTTGAACTCTTAGTTGTGGCATATGGGATTCAGTTCTCTGACCAGGAGCCCCTGCATTGGGAGCACAGAGTCTTAGCCACTGGCCAACCAAGCAAAGACTTTTGTTCTGTCCTGTCCTCCATCTCCAAGAGTAACCATTTTTATGACTTGGCGTCTCTTGGCAAGTTACTTATTTCAAAATCCTTAATGTCATCATACAGTAAGCCTGCAAATTGTCAGCTCCTACTACAACTGTTTGTAACTAATTCTTTCATTTATCAGACAAGATGTGCAATAGGAAGAGATAGGCCATACTGAGAAGCAAAATGAGATGGTAGTTAGAGGGAAGAAAGGGTCACCGTGCTAAAATCCTCATTCATCAGAGCGAGACATCAAGAGATGCTGTCTAAAGCTAAGGGATGGATCAGTAATAGATGGGTTTTTTTTAAGATTTTTTAAAATTTATTTAGTTTTGACTGTGCTTGGTCTCCATTGCTGAGTGGGGGTTTTCTCTAGTTGCAGGGCAAGTGCTTCCCACTGCAGTGGCACCTCTTGTTGCAGAGCACAAGTTCTAGAACAAGGGCTCAGTAGTTGTGGGGCACAGGCTTAGTCCTTCCACAGCATGTGGGATCTTCCAGGACCAGGGATTGAACCCATGTCCCCTGCATGTCAAGGCAGATTCTTAACCACTGGACCACCAGGGAAGCCCCCAGTAATTGATATTTTTAAAGTAACCTATTTAGGGTAAATGATGAAAGAATTAAAAACAATAAATAACAGAGACTGGAAGGGAGGAATGGATGATGTAGGTTTCTTATCTTTCATAGTGGAAGTCAGCAGGTAGTCTTTGGGGGTATAAATAGGCCAGGAAAAAAAGTTGAGAGCTGACTGTTGGGACATAGAACGGTGCTTATGAGGAGTCCTGAAAACAAGCTGTTCTTACTCCTGTCTACCATGATCAGCAAACACTGTGTAGTTTACCATATTCCGTATTTCACACATCTACTGTGACAGCATTTGTTAGATGTTTACATTGTAGCAGCTACCGTGCTGGGCTCCTGGCACAACAGGTCTCATTAACCTCCTAGCAGCCCACAGGCCTGCAGGATTCTGAGTCTTGACTTCCTCACTGATGAAGGGACTTGGTTAAGGCCACACACAGACAAGTGTTGGAGCTGGGTTAGAACTGGGCACCAGCCACAAAGCATGCTCTGCCACTGCCCTGCCTAAGGGGAGGAATCCTGGGGTCTCGGGTTCCCAGCCCATTTTGTCCCTTTGGCTCCGAGGCCTCCCAGCATCTCCCTCACCATTCCTGTCCTGTCCTAGATGAAGGAGGAGCGTTTCCGGCAGCTCTTCACCGCCTTCGGCACACTGACGGACTGCAGCCTCAAGTTCACCAAAGACGGCAAGTTCCGCAAGTTTGGCTTCATCGGTTTCAAGTCCGAGGAAGAGGCCCAGACGGCGCGGAACCATTTCAACAAGAGTTTTATCGACACGTCCCGGATCACGGTGAGCGGGCGTCGACTTCACCCCCACCTGCCTGTCGCCAGGGATGCCCTGGCTCTTTCTCGCCACGTGCGAGACCAGTGCCTGGCCCCTTCCAGACCGTGATGCCTTTGGTCTTCCTCACTGTTCTCAGATCCTCGTGCTTGTTAATCCCCTGCAGCATTTGTGGAAGCAGTTTTCCCCAGAGTCTCTGATTCCCTGTGTTGGGGGAGAGGAGCCAAGAATTTGTGTGTCTCACAAGCTCGCAGGTGATGGTGTTGCCACTGGTCCCAGAATGAGAAGCACTGGTCTACAGTATTCATCTGCTGCCCCAGTCAGCACCCGCCTGTGCTGGGCGTGGTGGCAGGTGTCATCACCACGCTCTCTGTCTCTCGCAGGTGGAGTTCTGCAAGTCCTTTGGGGACCCGACAAAGCCTCGAGCCTGGAGCAAGCATGCTCAGAAATCGAGCCAGTCCAAGCCACCCCCAAAAGACAAAGACGCCATCTCCACAGAACCTACGAAAGTGCGTGGACAGTCACTCCCGGCCATATCCCGGGTGTCAGCGGAGCAGTCAGCCCGGGAAGGCAGGGTAGTGGGAGGTAGAGGGATCTGAGAATCCCTCTTGGATGGTTCCCGAAAGCAGCCCTCCCAGGGCAGTGGGCTTCCATCTCCTTTCATCTCTGACCCTCACACCTGTGCCTTCTGTTTACAGGACGACAAGAAGAAGAAGGTCGCAGGTGAACTGGAGAAGGTGGGTCTGTCTTGGTGACCACGCAGAGGGTGGGCAGCAGAGACGGACCTTGCTGCCCGTCTCTCCTTGCCATATCTCTGTGGCTTCTTCGTCTTTCTGTCCAGTGCCACCCTCCCCAGGACCAACCTGTCTGGCCCCCGGGAGCCCTCTAGAGACTGGGGGAACATGGCCTCAGAGAACGTGGTTACCCTCCAAAGAGTTAGCAAGGTTGAGCCCTCCCTGACCTACTTTGCCTGTTCTCTCCTCTTCCTGCTTCTCCGGCGCCCACAGCTGAAAGACGATAATGAGTTCCAGGAGTTCCTGTCGGTTCACCAGAAGCGGACACAGGTGGCCACTTGGGCAAATGATGCCCTGGACACTGAACCCTCGAAAGGGAAGAGCAAGCCAGCCAACGATTACCTGAACTTTGACTCCGACTCAGGGCAGGAGAGCGAGGAGGAGGAAGATGGGGAGAACTCGGAAGGTGAGGGTATGTCCCCGCTATAGTGTGCGCCCTGCACCTGCCCGCACCTCAGCACAAGTGACCTGGGACCCCTCCAGGTTGGACCTGGGAGATAGCAGATCAGATGCTGCCCCACAGAGGGTTGATTATCCCAACCATGGGTACGTTGGACTTGATCGATCCTGGTCTCTTATCCAGTCAGTGGATTACTCGCTCAAGAATTGATTGAGCGCCTACTGTATGCCAGGCGGTGGTTGTAGCAGTGAGCAAAAGACGAGAGTCTGCTCCCGTGGAGCTGTCGTCCTGGTGGGGAAAGAAACAGTAAAGGAATCAGACTGATTCCTTTATTCGGTATTCAGTACATGATGTGAACATGAGTGCTGCAGAGAGAAAGCAGGAAGTGGGGGGTGGGAGAGGCCCTGGAGAAGGGTGGTCCTTGAATAGAGGCGGTGAGGGATGAGCCTCTGTCCTTAGAAAGGGCTCACAGTGTAGCCGTGAGGTGCTCAGTGTGGTAAGTGCGGCGATTGAGGGGTGGAATCAACTTCGGTTGAAAGGCAAGGGAGTGAATTTAAGGTGAGTTTTATGACTGGTAAAGTCTCTGTGCAAAGCTGGGATCCAAAGGACTCCATGGGAGTTGGGGGGACTCAGAGAGGGTGGAGGGTGAGGAGGGGCTCCAGGCAGAGGGAAAGGCGTGGCAGAGGAGTGGGAAGAGCAGGAGCCAGGGGGTGTCCACATGCTCAGGGTGGCTGCAGCAGAGAGGGCTGGTGGAGAAGCCAGTGAACTCACCAGACCCCACGAGGAGTTTGGATTTCCCCTGAAAGAGCAACTGGGGTAAAACCCGAGCTCCTTGTTAGGCCTGGGAGCCACCGGCAGGTCTGGCTCAAGGAGTAAAAATCCTCTCTAGGGTCTCAAAAAGTCGTGCAGCCTCACACTTGGCCAGTGAGAGAGGCTGGTGAGAGAGCCCTGAAATTCTCCACGTGGAGTGTGGAAACTGTCAGAACGCCGTCATTTCAGTTATTTATCCAAGGGCTTGCTGGGCACCAGGGGGGCTTGGCAGGGGCTCCTGGTCACCATGAGCTTGGCACCTAATGTGTCACACCACCACGCTGTCTGCCACCCCAGCCCTCTGGTTTGCTCACAGCCATCACCAATTCCAGCCTTTCCATCTTTCCAGAGGAGGAGGATGGCCTCAAACCCAAGGAACCCAAGGCAGCCGTGCAGAAGGAGCTGTCCGACATGGACTACCTGAGGTCCAAGGTGGTGGCGGCTGAGTCACCATCCTTGGAGGAGAGTGAAGATGAAGCTGTGAACTGTGAAGAGGGGAGTGAGTCAGAGGAAGAGCGTTCCTTTGCTGCCCCTGCCCAGCAGGACAGGGAGGCGGCCCCAGCCAAGGTGTGTGTGGATCTGTGAGGAGCCTGGGGAGGGAGACCTGGACCTCGCCTACCTTCCCTGCAGCCTCTTTGTGGGGAGTTTAATATTAAGGAAGGATAGTTCAGCAGCCTGGAGACCTGCCTTTAGCTCTCAGCCCAGCTTGCTTGCTGTATGACCCCAAGCAAGCACATCCATCTCTGAATTTGGTTCCTTTTGCTAAGAGAGAGGCTGCCTGCCCCTCCAGAGTTGGGGGGGGGGGGGTGTAAACAAGCTGAAAAAGGGTCTTGAATATACTATACTTAGTATTCAGTAGGAAGGTAGGCAGGTGTGAGCCCACAATCGGCAAGAGTAGATGAAATTAATTGAGCGTTGACTACATGTAAGGTTCAAAGCCAGGCATGTTGTTTTGTCACTGAATCTCATGGTAGTTGTGGGGGAATGGAGCTTCTTGTCCCATTTTACAGGTGAGGAAACTGAGGCCCAGAGAAAGGAAGTGACTTGCCCACAGGCATGGCTGGGTAGTGGTGGAAGTCAGAACCCAGATCCAGGTCTGCCAGGCTCTGGAGTCTAGATTAAAACGTGGGCACTGCCTTCCAGGACGGCCACCCCGTCTCCCACATGAGGGTTCTCTTTGCTCAGGACAGCGTCCCACATCCTTTGGGTCTTCATTCCCTCTTCTCCTTCCTCCTCTTTCTCCTTTCTCTTCTCCCTCCTTTCCTTCTCTGCCCCCCTCATAATTGCTACCTCCTGTTCTCTTTTCCTAAAATACATACTCAAAAGAGATAGTCAAGTGTGGCTAAGTCAGGGAACTGCGTTCAACTCCAAGCTCTGACCTGGAACAGCCATGGGTCCCAAGGTGAAGTGCTTCTCCTCTGGCCTCTGACCTTCCTGTGAGATGAGGCTCAGCGAGCCCTGGTCCCTGTGTCTGATTCCCAGGGCTCGCTGAGCCTCATCTTAGATGAAGGTCAACCCCCGTGCCTGAGTGTGCACTGGAACTCAGAAGTTGCAGGCTTCAGGGATGTATCCCACAACTCACGCAGGGCAGCACCCCACAAAAGCACATGACTCTTTCTGCAGTGAAGTTAGACCTGATTGCTCATCTACTTGGGATAATTGTAAACCTTAAATTGTGCCGGAACAGCTCAGAGCAGATTTCACCAGCAAATGAGTCCAAATCAGGGCAAGTTTTATTACCCAAGGAATTAACCCCCAAATTAGGTTTTTTTCAGAGCTGTTTCAATTCTAAAATTACAGAAGACATCCCGAACCTGTAACCTCTGTAAGACTGTTTTACAGATTCAGGAGGATGGCTGTGTCTGCACAGTGCTTTGTGCGATGTCTGGCATAGAGTAAGCCCTGACTCCATGGTGGCATATGTTACCTCAGGGCTCCTTCCACTTCTCTTGCCCCTCCGTGTGGCCTGGGGCCCCTGCGAGCAGACCCCCCGTGAGCCAGGCTGTGGTTCTGGCCCTCATCTTGGGGCCACATGGAGGCTTGGCATCTCCTCTGCCAGGCCCTGGCCAGACTCCGCATCCCTGGCAGGCACGATGCTCCGGGCATTGCCCATTCGCCTAGTGGCAGGGGTTTCAGCACACTCACTGGGACGCCCAGGTCGGCTCCTCCTGCAGCCACACCTGGGAGCTCAGTGCGATCATTTCTGCTCTCTGCCATCACTCAGACCGAGAAACCCACTCAGACCGAGAAACCAGCCAGCCAGAAGGAACCCACCACCCCCCACACTGTGAAACTGCGGGGAGCCCCATTCAACGTCACAGAGGTGCGTGCCAGGAACCGGGTGAGGCAGGGAGCCCCTGGGAAGGGGGAGACAAAGCTAAGGGTGCCTGGAGCCTCTGTTGCAGTGGGAATTCGGGGCCGGTTGAGGACTTGAGCTGGAGGGAACTGGGGGCCAAAAAGGCTGAGACATAGAATCTCGGGCATTGTCAGGCTCAGAAAACAGACGGCTATACCGAGACAGAGAAAGACTGAGCTCCCTCATTGATCATCTATACTAGCGGTGGGCAAACATTTCTGTTAAAAATTTTTTAAAAGGGACCAGCTAGTAAATACCTAAGGCTTTGTGATCAGTCTGGTCTCTGTCACCACTATTCAACCCTGTTGTAGCAGAGGCAGCCCTAGATGACAGGTAATCCAGTAGGCATGGCTGTGTGCCAGTAAAACTTTATTTACAAAAACAGGCAGCGGGCCGCATTTGGCCTGCATCCTATAGTTTCCTGGCTCTGAATCTACACAACAGAGAACACTTTGTAAGTTTCCCTTCTTATGAAAGTAGTATAAGTTCAGTGTAGGAAATTTTGTTAGTGTAGCTAAACAACAAAGCAAAAATGACCTATTGCTGGGATGACTGTAGAAATTGCCAACCCAACTGCCTGGAGAGAGGGGAGTGGTAACTAGAGAGGATCCTCAGATGCAGGACTAATGACCTCCAGGTCTGGTTACTATAGGCGGAAAGACGGACCTTCCCAGGCAAATTGGAGCAGGCTCTTCCAAGTCCCACATCTATATCCCATTCACTGACAACCACTAATAAATTCTGGGTGTATCTTCTTAGAGATTTTTTTTTCTTTGTATACAGACACTGACCTATGTCTTTTCTTTCTAAAATGCAGTTCTACAGCAGGAACTATTTTGAAACTTACCCCCCCATCATATTATGTCATAAATATTTCTGAATAGTGAATATTCTGCTGCAACACCATTTTTCACGTTGCATGCTCTTCTTTACTTGGCTGTGTCACGTCTTAGTTGCAGCATGAAGGCTCAGTAGTTGTGGCATGTGGGCTTAGTAGCTCTGGGGCAAGTGGGATCTTAGTTCCCTGACCAGGGAACGAACCCAAGCCCCCTGCATTGCAAGGCCAATTCTTAACCACTGGACCACCAGCGAAGTCCCCTACGTGCTATTCTTTACTCTGGATGCACTGTGTTGGATTCACTGCTGCTGCTGCTAAGTCGCTTCAGTCGTGTCTGACTCTTTGCAGCCCCTGGGACTGTAGCCCGCCATGCTCCTCTGTCCATGGGGATGCTCCAGACAAGAATACTGGGTTGTGTTGCCATGCGCTCCCCCAGGGGGTCGTCTGGACCCAGGAATCAAACCCCACATCTCATATGTCTCTTATACCCAACCCCCTAAACTGAGACATGGGTGTTTCCAGTCTTCTGCTGTTTTGAATAATGATGCAGTCAGCACATTTCTTGAGATCAGAGGTCAGCAGGCTTTTCTCTATCGACATCAGTTGGTGCACATTTTAGGTTTTTGTGGGCATATGATCTCTGTTGTACTTTTCTTTTTTTTCTTATAATCCTTTGAAAATGTAAAAGCTATTCTTAGCTTGTAAGCTGTGGGCAGTATTTGACCTGTGGGCTATTGTTTGCCAGTCCTGGCTTGTATAAATATTTTATACAAGCACCTGCATGTACATTATTAAGGCTTGGATACAGAAAGTCAGTCACTCTCTGGAAGCTTGGCCAGTTTATGCTCTCTTCAACAGAGTATGAGAGTGCCTGTGAACCGTGGGCATCCCTCTTTATCAGTGTAGCAGGTCAAAATGACATCTCATCTTTCTGAGTAATTTGTGGAACTCAGTAGTCATAAGAAAAAGATGGATTAATTGGCTAGATAACATTTAAAACTTCTCTAAGGCAACTTTGTACCATAAAGTCAGAAGGCAAACAGCAGGCATTTACAACACAAACAACGGACAGAACTCGTTTCTTTAACTTACAAACAGGTAAGTAGAAATCGGGAGCTATGGACGACAGAAAAGTAGAAGCGAGGATATCTTCTAAGAGAAAGAGTTCAAATGGCCCAGAAAGATGCTTGAGTTCACTGGTAATTAAAGAAATACAGACCAAATCTGTATTGAAATGGGGAACAAAAACTTTTTCTTCTCCTCACAGAAAAATGTCATGGAATTCCTGGCACCTCTGAAACCCGTGGCCATTCGAATAGTGAGAAATGCTCATGGGAACAAAACAGGTGAGGCGGGGGCTGTTTCCGGGGGGGCTGGAGAGGCAGGTGCCTGGACCGGAAGGTTGAGACAGTTGAACTGTGGCGATGCTTTGAGGGTAGTCGCTGTCCTTCCTCCTTGTGGCCCCGTCTCAGTGAATGTGACAGTCTCAGGACGGAGTCTGCCTCCTGTCCCCCGCCACGGGCATGCGGTGTGCAGCTGTGGGAGCAGGGCCCAGCCCCCGGGCCCGGGGGCTCAGTAATGACTGTGGCCTTCAGCCCAGGGGCTGGGGACCCCCGGGGACTGAAAGCAGAAAGAGGCCACGATCAGATTCAGGATGGCCCCCTGGCTGGTGAGGGGAGGGTCTGGGGCAGGGCCCGAGGAGGCGGGTAGGCTGGGCTGGAAGCTTTTGCAGTCCCCAAGGGGAGGGTCTTGTGACACAGACCAAAACCCTGGCCTTTGGCGCAAATTACGGCCCTGCCACCTGCTAGCCATGTGTCCGTGGGCACATCCCTTAACTCAGGTTCCCCAGCCCTGGACCACAGATTGGTACACGTCCATGGCCTGTTAGGAACTGCACAGCAGGAGGGCAGCAGCTGGCGAGCAAGGGAAGCTTCGTCTGTATTCACAGCCACTCCCATTGCTCAAATTACCACGTTATCACAATATAATAATGTTAGAAATAAAGTGCACGATAAATGCAGTGCGCTTGAATCATCCTGAAAGCATCCCCACTCCCAGTCTATGGAAAATTGTCTTCCACGAAACCAGTCCCTGGTGCCAGAAAGGTTGGAGACCTCTGTCTTAGCACGCCTCTAGGAAAGTGGGGAGGGGAGGCCCCTCTGCGGCTGTCGGGGTTGAGGCCCCATGAGGTCGAAGCCTCTCGTTCTCGGAAAGACTCCTTGGAAAGGCACCTCCTTGTCTGTGCCAGTCAGAGCCACAGGCGGTCACTGTGCAGGTGGCCCCTCTGGTGCCAAGCTGGGCACAGCCCTGCCACCACAGACACTTGTCTGGAGAAGGCCAAGGAGCAGGCACTGGTCAGCGCAGGGTGAGGCTGGGAGGGAGACCAAGATCGCCTGTGTTTGTGACTCCTATGGTCCAGCACTTTCATTCCAGAAAGCCAGCCACAGGGTCAGAACTCTTCCTGCAGAGGGAAATTTGCCTTGGGGAGAGGGGAGTGGAAAGAAGAATCTGTGGGATTTGCCAAAAACTGTAGGTTTCCCACCACCACTTCCTGCTGCTTCCCCCAAACACCTAGCACAGCGTGAGTGTTCCTCGTGGCGCCCACTAGTGTCTGCAGCCTGTGGACCTTACCTTTGTATTGGTCCTTTTGCAGGGTACGTCTTTGTGGATTTCAGCAGTGAAGAGGAAGTGAGGAAGGCCCTGAAATGCAACAGGGAGTACATGGGTAAGGATGCCCGCACGGTGGCAGGGGCTCTTTCGGTCAGTTACTCCGTAAGGTCATGTCGGGGGTCTGCTGTGTGCTGCTAGGCACTGAGGATAAGGCCCCTGCCCTCCTAGGGCAGAGATCAGGCTGAGTTTCCTATAGAGGAAACTTACATCGAGAGGGGAGAGAGAGGCGGTAACTAGAGGGGCTGTGCTGTGGACAGATGCAGGCAAGGGTCGGGATTGGAGGATTTAAACAGGATCGTGTCTGCTTGGACCACGTTGAGCTGGTGACATTGGAGCAAAAGCTAGAGAAATTGAGGGAGCCAGCTCTGGCTTTGTGGGGTGGGGCCATTCCGGTACAGGGAACAGCCAGGGCGATGTCCAGACTTGGGAGGTCTCTGGACTCGCTACCAGGACGTGATCTCTGACCCCTCCCTGGTGTGGACAGGTGACTCAGATCCAGCCATCAACCCCTTGTGAGGACATGAGTTCTCTTAGAGAAGGGAGTAACCTGAGGAGTCTTGCTCGCAGGCCAGGTGATAGGATTTATTGAGTGCCTACTATGTGCGTGTAGAGGGAAGGTGGTGGTTGCAGTCTAATCAGGCACTCAGAGCGATGCAGGGACATAGCTGAGCGGCACCACCAGGGTGGGGCTGTCACCCGAGATGATTCCCAGGGCAGCGCCAGGGACCGGGCCCTGGAATCGGGAAGATGCAGCCCCGTGACCCAGGCCAGCTCCCCCAGGGCTGAAGCCGAGCTCGCAGGCCGAGTGATATTCAGGCCCGGCTTCAGCTGGGGCCGCCGCCCTGGTGAGCAGAGCCTGGCATGTGGTGCCATCCCCAGCCGCCTTCGCCGTGGCCTCTGGAAGGCAGCAGCAGCGATGAGTCTGGAACCTGGGAGATTCCGGGCCTCCCCCCAGCCGGGCCCTAACGGCCTTCCCTTGCCCAGGTGGACGCTACATCGAAGTGTTCAGGGAAAGGAATGTCCCTGCGGCCAAGGCGCCCCTGAAGAATGGTGCCAAACCCTGGCAAGGCCGGACGCTCGGGGAGCACGAAGAGGAGGAGGACCTGGCCGACTCCGGGAGGCTCTTCGTGCGGAACCTGCCCTATACCAGCTCTGAGGAGGACCTGGAGAAGCTCTTCTCCAGATACGGTAGGGGGGTGGCCTCCGGCTTGCTGCACGCGCCCAGGGCAAGTGGCCTGAGTCCCTGTCTGCCTAGGCTTAACCTTGGCCTGATGACGTCCCTTGCTGGTCTCAATTTTCTCATCCATAGATTGGGCTTCATCATCTCTGAGCTGCTATCAGTCAGACAGGCTGTAGGTAGAGGAGCTCGAAGTCCTAGATAGCATCACAGCCACCTTTCGTGGTCTGAACCCAGGCTCCCTTAGCTCTTGCTCATTAAAACTCAGAATTGACGGGGTTGGGTATGGTTTTCTGAGATATCCCTGGTGTCCAAACTCTGACTTTGGTCTTGGAAGCCCACTCACTGTGTGTGCAGATATGAAGTGCTCTCCAGTCTGAATTCTGCTGTCTAAATAGTCCTGCTGTTTAGTCCAGCAGCCGCCTCAGCTCCACGCTCTCACTGGTTAAAACCCCTCCCCTGACTAGTGCCCAGAATTTTCCTGCCCAGAGCTCATACCTGGCCCCGGCCCACAGAACACTGACGCCCTTCCTGCCCTTAGGTCCCCTGTCGGAGCTGCATTACCCCATCGACAGCCTGACCAAGAAGCCCAAGGGCTTTGCCTTCATCACCTTCATGTTCCCAGAGCACGCCGTGAAGGCCTACGCCGAGGTGGACGGGCAGGTGTTCCAGGTGATGGCCCATGGGCTGGCGGGCGACTGGTGGGCTCAGGCGGTGGGAGGAGGCCGTGAGTGTGTGCACATGCGCGTGTGCAGGCATGGACGTGCAAGCCAGCTTCTAGGGCCACGCACCCGATGCCCATGAAGCCACCTTCTGATCCGAGCTGCTGGGAGGGTCCCCCCCCGAGGGCAGGGTCTGCTCAGTTCTGGTCCCTGATTTAGTGCCTAGAGGAGCGCCTGGCACATAGTAGGCCTTTAAAAAGTGTTTGTGGATTAAATGAATGTGCTCTCCAGTTTGAGAAATACCACTTGGAGGAGGAGTAAGGAAGGAAAGAGTTTTGAACCGGCATTGAAATGGCCACAGTATAGAATGTAGGAAGCTTCTCTTTCCAAGTAACGTGCTCGGTGCACGCGCCTCCCTTTTCTGTCATTCACTCATTCGTTCATGATCTGTTGATCCCCTGTGGGTGCCAGGCCGGACCTGATCCTTGCCCACATGGAGTGCACATGCTCGCAGGGACAGGGTGGGGTGGAGAGCCTACAGGCGTTACTTACAAACTGCTCAGCATGCTTTTTGAGGCAGTGTCAGACCCCTGTGCTAACCTCGTGGGTGTTACGCCTGCAGCCCCTGTCTTAAGACAGAACTCTCAGCGCTGGTCCAGCCCCCGCGTGGAGAGGCCAGCGTCCCCCGGGCAGGATGTAGAAGCACCAGCCCCCTGCCTGTCCTTACCTCCTTCCTCTCGTCCCCACTCCAGGGCAGGATGCTCCACGTGTTACCATCCACCGTCAAGAAGGAGGCCAGTGAGGATGCCGACGCTCCGGGATCATCGTCCTACAAGAAGAAGAAAGAGTCCAAGGACAAAGCCAACAGCTCCAGGTCCATACCCGCCTCCGACCCGGGCTTCCCTGCCCTCGTCCCTCCTCTCCCTGCCCCCTGGGCTCCCGGCTCCTCGTGGTGACCTTAGCCCCTCATCCGTAACCTTGTTGCGCCTCAGTTTCCCCATATGTAAGATGGGGAGAATCAGAATCAGTGGTGCCTCTCTTTCGTGGTGTTGTAAGGACCAAGTGAGTTAGTGTAAGCGAAGCACTTGGTCCCTGGAGCTGAGTGAGTGCTTGACGGACCTGAGGGGGCGTTAATATCATCGTGGCTCTGTTGTCTGCTGGCCCTGGGGGTTTGGCCCACACCAGGTAAGACTGAGCAGGAGGAGGCTTTGGGGACTTAGGGAGGCAGGCCCAGGAGCTCCTTTCTTACAGGCTTTGCATCTGAAAAGCGCTTCTCCCATTCACCGTCCGTCTGATCTCTCTGTCCTTCCTCAGCTCTCACAACTGGAACACGCTGTTCATGGGCCCCAACGCCGTGGCCGACGCCATCGCCCAGAAGTACAGCGCCACCAAGAGTCAAGTGTTCGACCACGTGAGTGGGCGCCCCGTCTGACGTGTCCCCTGCTCTGGGCAGGGGAGGGGCGCTCTGGACCTGCTCTTGGGGAGTGGTTCTGGGCGGGAAGGCAGCAGGGCCATAAAGGGAAACAGTCCAGCTCTTCTTGAACCTTCCAGCAGAGGAGGAGATGAGGTCATTAACCAAGGTGCCCTGCATTGGGGTGATAACTTGAAGAAAGCTTCAGCCAAGTAGGGGCACAGAGTGAGAGTGAGCAGGCCGCTCAGGGGTGAGACATTCTAGCATAAATTGAACAGAGGGTGGAGCTGAGTCTGTATAGAAGCCCCGAGGTATAAATGAGCTTGACATGAGACCCTTACCTACGAGTGGAGGGGTGAACTTGGGGTCCTTGATTCACCCCGACAGACGTGGAACCCAGAACCATCAAGTCAGCGGGCATCCACGGGGAGCATCCATAGGGTCTCGCTCTATCCATGCCTCCTCCTCGGACTGTTAGGAGGTGTGACAGCTGACCTGTCGCCTGCCCAACAGCCAACAGGGCACCTTCCCTTTCCCTCCCGCAGGAGACCAAGGGCAGCGTGGCCGTGCGCGTGGCCCTGGGGGAGACCCAGCTCGTCCAGGAAGTGCGGCGTTTCCTCCTCGACAACGGGGTCTGTCTGGACTCCTTCAGCCAGGTGGGTGGCCTCGGGGGTGGGGGTCTCAACATCAAGGGACGTGGGAAAGGGTTGGAGGGTCGGGTCTGTCAAAGGCGTTGACTTTGCAACTGTCAATTAAAGTAAGAAAGATCATTGGCTCAGACTCCTGGCCTGTCGGAGCTGGATGGTGTCTCTTGGGGGCTGATAGGCAAGAGTTTCTGCACACAGGTTGGGTGTGTGTGTGAAAGTCGCTCAGTCGTATCTGACTCTTTGCGACCTTTTGGACTATACAGTCCGTGGATTCTTTAGGCCAGAATCCTGGAGTGGATAGTAATCTTTCCTTTCTCCAGGGGTTCTTACCATCCCAGGGATCAAACCCAGGTCTCCTGCATTGCAGGCGGATTCTTTACCAGCTGAGCCACAGGGGAAGCCCAAGAATACTGGAGTGGGTAGCCTATCCCTCCTCCAGCGGATCTTCTTGACCCAGGAATCAAACCAGGGTCTCCTGTATCGCAAGGTGGATTCTTTACCAACTGAGTTATCAGGGAGGCCCTTACACAGGCTGCGGGGGATCCCTAGGCATCTTTCATCCCGTCTCTCCTCTGCCCCGCTAGCGCCTTACCAGGAGCGCCTGTGGTGTGTTTGGCGGCTGAGACCTTTCTCGAGCCACGTAGGGAGAGGGCCCTCCACGTGCTTCTGCCCCACTACGTAGAGGTTCTTAGGTGTCTGGACAGTGAAGTCTTTGAGGGCCTGTTGAAATACGTGACATCAGCACCACCACCCCACCCCCACCCCCCCCACACACACACTTCATTTTACAGACTAGGAACCTGAGGTCCGGGGGCAGAGATGGGAGGACCAGAAGGTCAGACGGTGAGTCTGTTGTAGGAGCCTAGACTCAGTCTCAGGGCTTTACACCCCCAATTTGCAGTTTCCTCAACTTCACCAAACCTTAGAGTTTCACCGTAAAAGAATGGTTCAGGTGGAAGGACAGGTAGCTAGTAAAAGGATAATTAAATGGTTGGATGGTAAGTGGGTGCATAGAAAGTGGGAATGATGGGTAGGGGCATCTCGTGGGTGAGTGGATGGATGAATTCAGAAAGTGTGCTAGTATGTAATGTTCACTAGGGCTCCCCAAAGCACTCTTCTATGTTTATGTGCTTTATTAATTCTTTCACCCTCATTACAACCCCAGAGAGGCAGCACCATGTGCTCCCATTGTACAGAAGGGCCCACAATCACAGATTCACTCATCTTGGGTCACAGTGGAGCTGGATTTGAATGCAGGCCCGAGAGTCCATGCCTCTTAACAGTGCGCTCTGTGACCTGAGTTACACTTAAGCACCCAGTGGTGCCCAGCTTTCCCCCGCTGCCAATGGCTTCTGTCCCCTTCTCCTCACTCAACCCTCACAGCAACCGCGGGACGCCTATAGCTAAAAGGTGGGTGTTGCCATTAGCCCAGTTTGGAGATGCACAAACTGAGGCCCTTCAGAAGAAAACAGAAGCAAAACACTCTTTGACATAAATCATAGTGGTATCTCTTTGGATCTACCTCCAAGAGCTATGAAAATAAAAATGAACAAATGAGATCTAATTACACAAGAGCTTTTGCACAGAAGAGGAAACCATGATCAAAACAAAAAGACAAGCCACAGAATGGGGGGAAATATTTGCAACTGATGTGATCAGCAGGGGATTAATCTTCAAAATAAACAAATAGCTCATGTAGCACAATATCAAAAATTAAATATCAATATCAGCCCAGTCAGAAAATGGGCAGAAAATCTCAGTTGACATTTCTTCAAATGAGACATAAAGATGGCCAAAGGCACATGAAAAGATACTCAGCATTGCTAATTATTAGGTAAATGCAAATCAAAACTGCAATCAGGTATCACTTGACACTAGTCAGAATGGCCATCATCAAAAAAATCTTCAAACAATAAATGCTGGAGAGGCTGTGGAGAAAAGGGAACCCTCCTGCACCATTGGTGGGAATGGAAATTGGCACAGCCACTATGAAGAACAGCATGGCGGTTCTTTTAAAAACTAAAAATTGAGCTACCATATGATCCAGCAATCCACCCCTGGGCATATATCTGGTTACTGCTGTCCAGTCACTAAGTTGTGTCTACCTCGGTGACTCCATGGGCTGCAGCACACCAGCCTCTTCTGTCCTCCACTATCTCCTGGAGTTTGCTCAGGTCCATGTCCATTGAGTTGATGATGCTATCCAACATCTCATCCTTTGCTGCCCCCCTCTCCTTTTGTCTTCCATAATTTGAAAAGATTCATGTTAACATTCAGTGAAGCACTATTTGCAATAGCCAGGACATGGAAGCAACCGAAATGTCCATCAGCAGATAAATGGATAAAGAAGATGTCCGCATCTGCAATGTAATATTACTCAGCCACGAAAAAGAATGAAGTAATGCCATTTAGAGCAACATGAAGGGACCTAGATTATCATACTAAGTGAAATAATTCAGAGAAAGACAAATATCATATGATACCACGTACATGTGGAATCTTTAAAAAGTTATGTGAGTTAACTTACAAAACAACAGATTCACAAACTTCAAAGAAAAGCTTACATTTACCGGGGCGGGGGATGTGGTGGGGAGGGATAAATGAGGTTTTGGGATTGATACATACACACCACTGTATATAAAATAGACAATCAACAAGGGCCTTCTACTGTAGGACTCCCGGGTGGTCCAGAGTGGTTAAGACTGCATGTCCACCACAGCAGGAGTGGTTTTGATCCCTCGTTGGGGAACTAAGATCCCAAGTGGTGTGACCAAAAAAATGCCAAAAAGTACCTACTAGGGACTTCCTTGGAGGTCCAGTGATTAGGCTCCATGCTTTCTCTGCAAGGTGCATGGGTTCGATACCTGGTCTGGAAACTAAGATCCCACCAGCCACATGGCCAGAAAATAAACACAATTAAAAAAAAAAGGGGGGGGACCTACTGAAGAGCACAGGAAACTCAATATTTTGTAACTGCCTATATGGGAAAAGACTGAAAAAGAACGAATATATGTATAAATGAATCACTTCACTCTAACCTGAAAACTAACACAGAGTTGTAAGTCAGCTGTGTTGTTAAGCTGTACAGTCATGTCCAACTCTTAGTGACCCCCCAGGCTCCTCTGTCCATGGGATTCTCCAGGCAAGAATCCTGGAGTGGGTTGCCATTTCCTTCTCCAGGGAATCTTCCAGACCCAGGGATTGAACCCGCATCTCCTACATTGGCCGATTCTTTACTGAGTATACTCCAGTATAAAACAAAGGAAAAGAAAATAGGCCTAGAGGAAAAACACTTGATCAAAGGTTTCAAATTAGACCAGTGGCTGAGTTGAGACTTGTACCCAGATAGACCCCATGCCTGGAATTCTTCCTGTTAATTTTTTCAGCTCTTGCACTCCATCTGCCATTCATTTTTAAGAAAATAATTTCTAATGTTAGCCAGCTCATACTGAATCAGTTTGCTTATGTCAACTTGATAGACTCTCTTCCTGGAATGATCCATGAAATGGGTGTTGTGTCCCCGGAAAGGTGATCAGCTGAGCCATAGCCGAGGGTATGTCTCAAGGTCGGACACCTGGTATCTTGGTTTGGGTTCTTCAAAAGCCAGTTCAGAGACAGATTCAAGCGCAGGTAGTTCATTGAACAGAACACACAGGCAAGAAGGGGCAAGGGGGCAGATGAGCCCAGTACAGGCTGTGCTGCTGGGGCGGCAGGCTGAGGCTTTCCCGGGGGAAACACTCACCCAATTCACATGGGAGTTGTCCCACCCAAGGGACTGGGGACGTACCAACTCCAGAGGACCATGTGCCACTCCCACCCGGTGTTAACTCCTCACACGTGAGGCAGCAGGCGATCTTCAGTTTCTGGCAGAGGCCCTGAGTGCAGGGATTCAGGTCCCGGCCCTGGCTGGAGTGTTGCAGAAGGTCCAGCTGTGGTGAGCCGATGTCAGAATCTGCCTCGCCTCAGAAGTGGAGGGGCTGGAATTTGACCCGGCGGGGGAGGGGGGTACAACCTTGGAGCCCTCACCTTCATCCCCGCCCCTCATCCCCCTCCAGAGAGGGTAGGGTTTCCTGGGCCAGCTTCCTAAGGGCCTGGTACCCCTGGTCTCACGTGGGCGCCTGGTGTGGGTTTATCCACCTGTCACTTGCTGCCAGTGGGGGTCCAGTGACTCCCTTCCATCGTCCCACCTGAGCTGTCTTGTCCCCTCCCTGCAGGCTGCTGCCGAACGAAGCAAGACCGTGATCCTGGTGAAGAACCTCCCTGCGGGCACCCTGGCAGCTGAGCTGCAGGAGACCTTCAGCCGCTTCGGCAGCCTGGGCCGCGTGCTCCTGCCAGAGGGTGGCATCACAGCCATTGTGGAGTTCCTGGAGCCGCTGGAGGCCCGCAAGGCCTTCCGACACCTGGCCTACTCCAAGGTAGGGCCGCCCGAGCCCTGCTTCCGGGAGGGGACAGGGAGCTGACAGATGGGCCGTGCGTGTGCTGGAAGCCACCGTCTCTGCCGGGGCTGCAGCTGTCGCCCTGCGCCTGGGAGCGCCTACGGACGGGAAATGTGAAAGGCAGGCTCCAAGCATCCCCTGGAAGCCTGCCCTGGTTCCCTGCCGACCCTGGGCCCCTCAGCTTTCTAGTGCCCGTGAACCTGAACCATCATCCATGCTGCTGTGAATAGCTTGTACCTACGATTGGTTGAAAGCCAAAAGGCAGGCTTCCTCCTTTTGGTGTATGCTAAGTCACTGCTGCTGCTGCTGCTGCTAAGTCACTTCAGTCGTATCTGACTCTGTGCGACCCCATAGACGGCAGCCCACCAGGCTCCCCTGTCCCTGGGATTCTCCAGGCAGGGACACTGGAGTGGGCTGCCATTAAGTCACTGCAGTTGTGTCCAACTCTTTCTGACCCCGTGGACTGCAGCCTGCCAGGCTCCTGTGTCCATAGGATTCTCCAGGCAGGAATACTGGAGTGGGTTACCATGCCCTCCTCCAGGGGATCTTCCCAGCCCAAGGATCGAACCCGTGTCGCATGTCCGCTGCATTGGCAAGCAGGTTCTTGACCACTAGTGCCACCTGGGCAGCCCTTTGGTAATTACGGAAAAAATGTATTAGTATATTAGTCTTAGTGTATTCTTTTCTGTGGCTGCCATGATAACACTAATTTAGTGGCTTAAAGGAACAGAAATGTTTTCTCTCACAGTTCTGGGGGTCTGAACGCTGAAATCAAGCTGTTCAGGGGCCAAGGGCCGTGCTCCCTCTGAAGGCTCTTGGAGATGGGGGCACGGATCTTTCCTGGCCACTTCCAGCGTTTTGTGGCTCCAGGCAGCCCTTGGCTTGTGTCTGCATGACTCCAGTCTTTGCCTCTGTCCACACAGCTTTCTCCTTTTCTTCAACTGAGATCTTCCCTCTCCTTTTCTCTTACACGAACTCTTGTCATTGGATTTAGGGCCCTCCCAAATAATCCAGTGACCCATCTCAGAATCACTTACTTAGCAAACACTTTTCCACATTCAGAGGTTCTGGGAGTTGGCACATGGACTTATCATTGAAAGGGCCACCATTCAACCCACTGCAAGAAGCTACTGTCTATCAAGCACTTCAGTGCTTTGCAGACTGTTTGTCTTGTTTATCCTTAAAAAAAAAAAACAAAAAACCCTCTGCACGTACACGTGTGCACAAGCACTGTCTGTGAGTGTGTCTGTGGAAGGAGAGAAAGCCGGCTGTCCCACGGCCTGTCGTACTTCCTCCAGGGGGCTGCCCTGTATCCATGGTTCTGCCCCCAATTCTGCTTCCCATTCACACCCCGTTAGAGAAGGTTGAGGGGACACAGATGTGTCCAGTGACAGCAGATGCTCTGACCTCTCCCCTGAACCCTGAGGTGCAGCAACGGCCCCCTGTTCTCAGGGCTCAGGTGGCACATAGGGCTCTAGGCTGTGCCCCTCCTCCTGACTCCACTCCCTGGGGTCAGGGGAGAGAGTCACCATACTCTGAGCCTCAGGCTCCTGGTCTCTGTTGTGGACTGAGTTCCTCTCCCCACTTCTCTGCAGTTCCACCACGTCCCCCTTTATTTGGAGTGGGCTCCAATGGGCGTCTTTTCCAGCCCAACCCCCCAGAAAGAAGAACCCCAAGATGCACCAGCGGAACCAGTGGAAACGGACAGGATGGAGCCAGAGACAGGTGAGAGCTGGGTCTGAGATCAGGGTGTCCTGAGGCAGCAGGCAGGGGAAGGACGGAGGGCTGGGGGCAGCACCAAATAGTATATCAGTTATTTGGTTGAAAGTTTTTTTCATCCTGAGACTGGTGGGTGGGTGCCCGACTCTTGGATTTTATAGGTATGAAAAATGTCCTTAAAAAACAGAACATAAAAATGATGGGTATGGTTAAGGTAGGCTGACTTTTTTTGATTTGTCAAATAAAGGTTGTGAAAGGGAAAAAAAGGCAGCTAGAATCTATTAGGAGCGATTCAGAACAGAGCAGGAGAAAACAGCCTTCTAGTTCATACATCTGCCAGGATAAGTGAGCCTGGTTGTTGGGAGAGATACTCAGTCTCTGGGTCCTTGGGATGGTATGGCGCCCTCTGGTGTCCAGTGACTGCAAAAGCAAGAAAGGGGAGGGACCTGAGACCCCACCCGCTTCACGCTTGGGTGGGGAGGGGGCGCTGCTGGCGCTCAGCAGCACAGCTCTTCCTTGTCAGCCCTGTTGTGCAGATTGAATTGTAAGACATCTTGTTGACCCTGCTCCCTGAATGTCAGGAGTGTCCCCTGTAATTGCAATGTCCCCTGCATGCCAGGTGTCCTCTAGGGGACAGTACAGCCCTCGATTGAGAACCACTTGGTCAGAGGCCCATGATTCCATCCTAGAATCTGAAATCTTTAGACGGGACCTGGCAGCCCCTTAACCACACAGTAAGATCTTGCCCGGGGACCTCCCTGGTGATTCAACGGTTAAGACTCCAGGCTTCCACTGTAGGGGGCATGGCACAGATTCTATCCCTGGTCAGGGAACTAAGATCCCATGTGCTACATGGTTTGGCCAAAAATAGATAAATAAAAATGAGAAACAACTTTTTAAAAAAAGATCTTGCCCATCGGTAATACTCCTCCTCCTTACCATCAGGTTACCAGTTTATTCGAATAAGGATTAAAGGACTGCATCTCCCATCTACGCCTTAATAAAAGAATGGGTGTTATAGGAGTGGGAGAAGTGAGCGGTGGGAAACAAAACTCTCAGATGAAAGAACAACCCTTTAATTGAATAGACCTCGCTGGTCACAAACCTCCCTAGGCTGTCTGCATTTCCCAGTTCGCCTGGATTGGTAAAACCGCCTTCAGGACTGGCCTGGTCACTACAAGGCGTTGGGAGCCCCTGGACAAGAAGCCTCGTTTCCGTTAGGAAGGAAAATTCCTCAGTCTCTGCTTTGTAGGGCCCCCAAAGCACCCCTCCCCATTGGGGTTACCAACCATGGATACAGATCTTTCAGAAGTCCCTCACTAGCCCCCGTCTGTGAGTTATATTTGTCTACAGATTGGATTAGCCTTCTCTTCCAACCTGCTTATGCTCTCTTCAAAAGGAATTTTCTTTATGTAATCATGATTTCTTCTTAATCAGCCATCAGCCTCAAATTATCGTCAACTTTGATTTTCACTTAAGTTATTAAACTTGGATGTGACTCTCGTTTTTTGGCCAAAAGCAAGTCCTCCTTTAGAGCACGGATTTGCCAGGAGTGAGAGTCCTGGGAACAGACCAGCGGAGGCCTCTCCCTGCCCTGGTGGGACCACCGAGCGGTGGCTGCTGCCACGTGGCCGCGCCCTTCCGCACCTGTCCTGGTCCTCCCCTCCTGTCTCGCCATCCTTTTCTTCTGTGGCGCTTGTCACAGTTTGTATTTATCCTGTCTATTCATTTGTTTCACTTGCTTAACGTCCATCGCTGCTGGAGAGTGAACCACGAGGGCGTAGAGCCGCCATCTCACTCGCTGCTGGGTGCCAAGCACCCGTGGGGCCCCAGGCATAGGGTGGCTCGATGAATGTGAGTCGAAGGAGTGAATGAATGCAGGAAAAAGGGTTTCTGTGCTTCTCTATCTCCCCCTGTGAAAAGTAGGAGCTGGGTCATCCTTGTCCTTTGTCCCGAGCCCCAGCACGTAGTAGAGCTTGGTGACGTTGGAGGATTTGTGCTCCATTGTTAGTTCAGCCTCAGCATGTGGCACCATCCATGGCAGTCATCACCGTGGCTCCCCTCATGGGTGCCGATTTGCACCCACCCCTTCACCTCCCTCTTTATTTAAAATTAATTAAGTTTTGGCTGTGCTAGGTGTTGGTTGCTGCGTGCAGGCTTTCTCTAGTTGGGGCAAATGGGGGCTACTGTTCATTGTGGTGCTCGGGCTTCTCATCCCTGTGGTTTCTCTTGTTACAGAGCACAGGCTCTAGGGCCTGTGGGCTCAGTAGCTGGGGCTCATGGGCTTAGTTGCCCCGAGGCAGTATGTGAAATCTTTCCCGATCTGGGATCGAACCCATGTCCCCTGCATCCGCAGGCAGATTCTTAACCACGGGACCACCAGGGAAGTCCTCACCTCATTCTTAACTTTGTTGCAAACACTTATCACATTCAGATGTGCATTGTTACGGCTTCGCTTCTTGTCTGTCGGACTCCCTCACTGGACTCCCTCACTAGCCGTCCATCCCACAGGGCGGGCGCCGCTTCTGCGCACTGCTGTACCCCAGCTCTTGGCAAAGCAGTGCCCAGTGTCTGGTGGGAGAGCAGGAAGTGGTTGATGAGCAAGTCCACGGGCCAAAGCCTCATTTCCTCCCCGCCAGGCCCTGCACTAAGCACTCCGGGTCCTCAGGATGTGAGACTTATGGCTCCTGGGGAAGTCTCTGTCTTCCTTGTCCTCTCCTAGCCCTGTGACCGGGCAGGCCACCAGCCTTCTCCGAGGCTGTTTCTGCATCTGTACATTGGGCAGGAGGCGTTTGTGAGAGTGCGGTGAGAAGCCGCCCGTCCATCACCATTACTCTGACCCGCGTCCTGCCTAATTCAGCACCGTCAGCTGAAGCGGATGGTCTCAAATTCAGCCCTGAGCATCAGCCAGATGCCAGCTGCTGAGCTGGGGTGACCAGGATTTCCCCCGAAGCTCCCAGGCTGATGGGGGGACAGGGGGAGCTTTTAGGGGGTAGCTGAGATGTCACAGTCATAGAGTGGGCCCTGGACGCAGAATGTTCTGGAGCCCTTCAAGGGGAGGCTTTGCCACAATAGTGTACGCTGGTCAGAAGGTAGAGGACTGCCCCGCCCACCCCCAGAGTGCAGGTGTTGAGCATCCCAGACCAGGCCCTGCCTCCTCCGAGGGGCTGCTGTCCAAGGTCCTGCCGCCACTCACACAGAGGCGGCCTTGGCGCAGGGAGGAGGGAGCCTAGAGCTGTGGCAAATACAGGGGATTTGGGGCCAAGAAGTTGCGTGCGCCTGTGCTGATTTGAGGCCCCACTGAGTCCCGCGTAGTCGTCAGGCAGATCCCCACAGAGCTCATCTCCTGGTCTCCGTTCACCCTTTTTTGTTCCCTTTCTTACTCATATCACATACATGGTCCCTGAGCTGTTCGTTTTCACCTGCTCCTCCCCCACACCCGCCCTCTACACACTGTCCACGAAGCTCCCCCAGCTCCCCGTCCCCTCGGCCCTGGGGACTCAGCCAGCCCCCAGCCCTGGATTTTCCCAGGCTCCCCAGGAAGGCATGCAGGAGGGGAACGGATGGAGGAGTTTTTGTTCATTGCCCCCCTCTCCCCTCCCCCTGCCCCCGCCTTCTTTTCTGCAAAGCCCTCCATTCTCTGTACCCGTCTCGAGGGAGGGGGACAGTGTGTTTTATCTCTCCACAACCAAGACCCTCACCTCCAGATAAAGGGCTCCGAGTGGGGGGAGGTCCTGAAAAGCTGCTTGCAACTGATAACAGTCTGTGCTGTCAGCCTTCCGCGCCCAGAGCCGGGAAGGGGAGGGAGCCACCGTAAATTCTGCGGCCCGATTATAATAAAGCCCCATGTGGCGACGCGTGACTGGATTTTATTGTGCCAACCACAGATGGAAGCATACCCCCTCACCCCCCGCCTCTCCCAGCCCCCTTCCACCCCACCTTGCTTTCCAAGCCTCCCCCCTGGTCCCCAGCACCCCCACCCCCACCCCCGGCCCCATCCTGCTCCTGCTTCTTCCCTCTTTTCCTTGATCCTGGTGAGGTTGTTGGCAAGCATCTATGTGGTTCATGATACATCCTTTCTCCTTCCCCGTCTTCCTGTCCTCTGCCCACTGGAGGTCAGGGGAGGAAGCGCGCTTCACAACGACCTCTGGCTTCGTCCTTGGCCATTTGCGCACCTCTCTAGATGCGGGCATGGGCCACAGCAGGGCCTGGACACCCGGGGAGGAGGAAGCCCTTCCCAGGGACGTGGCCGGCAGAGACACAGTCCTCTGGACTCAGAGCTGTGGCACCTGCTGTTCTCTACAGCCTGCCATGGGCCAGCCTGCTTCTCAGGGCCATGGGCCTTCAGAATTGGGGATTTACAGCGTTTCCCCCTGGCCCACTGTTCTAACTGGGCTTCTGTGCGTTAACTCTCGTAACTGTGTGATTGTTCTTCCCCTTTTCTGAATGGAAAGAAGGAAGCACAGAAAGGTTGAGTGACTTCTACCAAGTCCCACATCTGAAAAGAGCCAGGCTGTGCCCCACAGCCACCAGATCCAAGGTCTGTGCCCTTAGCCATGAGCCTGCAGCTTCTTGTGAAAGCTCCGAGCACCCGTCCATAACTTGGGTCCATCTTCCCACATGGCAGCCGTTAGCTGGTGCCAAGAACAGGCTGCCACTTAAATGGCTGTGAGCTCTCCTGGTCACCATCAATCCCACCAGTCTTTTCTGCAGAAGAAAATTATTTTCAGTTAGTCTCCCATGAACCTCTCTCCCAACCTGAAGATGCCTGGGGTTTCGGGCTCAGATGCAGTGACTTCCAGGACTTTCTTCGGGCCCCTCCCGTCTATGGTGAGGTGTCACTGTGGTCAGCAATGGGATAACGTCCTCACAGTGCCTGGCCCAGCCCATGCACGCAGTGGGGCATCTGATCAGCATCTCTTCCTTTCTCCTTTCATCTCCAAGACATCGGGCACAAGGAGAGCCAGTGGGGCGGGTGTCCTTCAAAGCTGAAGGTCATGGTCTTCTTTCCAATTGAAGTTCTCATTCAGAACCTGGAGTCTTAGCCTCTCTGCATAGCTTTCTTCCCCGTCATTAACAATACTTTTTTTCCACCCCGCTTTGCTTTGAAAGTTGAGTTTTGAGGACAAATGGCCACCCCACGGAGTCACTTGTTGGATAAATTGTGTGAATTTCTCGGGTAGGGGAGGGAGCCTTCATGTAGATTTCTTCTTTTTTGTCCTGGAGCGAGAGTCTAGATTCTAGGTTCACCTCCAAGGGAGTGCCAACAGCAGAGGCTGCCGGTTCAACTGATGTAGAACGGCAAAGTCCTCACTGTTGCTGTTTCCATTAGGACTTGAAAGGGTTGTTTCATGACAAAGTGGTTGAAGTTTAATTAGGACTGGCCGGCAGTGGGCTTGCATCAGAAAGGGCCAGGGAGATGGGGATGGCTCTGGTGCTCAGCATGAGGATACAGGGGACGGATTTGAAACCCCAGCAGCTCCCTTGGGCTTGAACTACTTGAATGCAAGTATTCATAAGAGAACGGAGGGTCCCCATTGTGTGCAGGGTTCAGACCTGGGGTGAGGGAGGGAGCCTTGGAGAGGTGGTGATGAACTGCCTTGGAGAATGGCTGAGATGAGGTTTGATTTCCCCGGGGTGGTGGTGGTTGGCGGGGGTGGGGGTCGGTATGGGAGGAGCCTCCAAAATCTGTATGTGGGGGAAGGGTGATTGTCCCTAGACCCTGATCATGAAAGAAACTAGGGAGGTTGACCCAAATAGAATACATTTCCCAGCAGCATAACTTCTCAGGAGGTCCTGATGCGATTCTCAGCCTCAAGAGGCTTCCACACTCACCACCAGGGCTGACCAGTGGCGCAAGTTGCAGCCGTACGCCCACTCTGTAACTCACAACCTCACGCTTGCCCTTCCCTTCCCCTGCAATGCTGTTCCTTCAGACGAATGTTGATTCATCTAAGTTAGGGCTCCTGGTTTTTGGTCTGTGCTGTGTACTTCTTTCTCTTGAAGACAGGGGCAGGATAGTTTCTCCCCTCCCCCACTTTGCCCCCCAAGAGTTGCTAAAACCCAGCATGAGCCAGAGTCTCCGAGTCCTGTCCCTTCCTGACACTGGCCACTCAGAGACAGAACCCTCTTGATCCCCCTTGGTCTAGCAGGTTCTGTGCTTTAGGTCCTGGTGCTTAGGCAGGTAAGACATAATTTAATGGATTTCTTTTGTTGGGGGGGGGGGGGGGCGGTTGGCCTGTGCAGACGGTGAGACCCCAGAAGGTGAACAGCCAACGGATGGAGCAGCACACGACGCTTCAGCAAAGATGGACAAGGAGGAGGAAGAAGAGGAGGAAGAGGAGGAAGAGAGCCTTCCCGGGTGCACCCTGTTTATCAAAAATCTCAACTTCGACACCACTGAGGAGACGCTGAAGGGAGTGAGTGACTTCTTGGCCCAGAGGGAATGGGTGGGGGCGGGACTTCCAGTCTGCTGATCTATCTCTGTGGTCCCTGCATCTGCTTCCCACTCCCCACCCCCTCGCCTGGAAGCGAGACGTGCGGCAGCATGTAGATTAATAACCTACAGCCACCCGCTTGACTCTTTTGCTAGGCTGTGTGGTGGACATCTCACCCAGAGATTTGAGCCGTGGCCAGACCAGTGTGGGGGCTGGGAGGGGCGTCCGCACGCACATGAGACACAAGAGAGGGCCTGTTGGGGCATCTGGGGAGGCGTACGCGGTGTGAAAGCTGTAGTCAGAAGACCAGGCCCCTCCCCACATGGTGTCTGCGAGGTTGACGTAAACGCCAGGCCAGCACAGTCTCCTGTCTTGGCAGAGCCAAGCAGGGGCTCAGCAGTGAGCACGTCGGGGGCAGCCCTGCCTGGAGACCCTGATGGCCGAGAGTGTTGCATTCATAGGAGGGGGCAGAGGGGAAGACAATGGGGAACTCAGCAGCCTCTGCTTTTACTCTCATCCTGCGCACGCCTGCGGTGACCTGGGTCCCTTCCGGCTTTCAAGTCAGCGGGCCCAACGTTTTTGACACTAATGACCAAATTTTGTGAAAGACAGTTTTTCCATAGACCAGGACAGGGGCCATGGTTTCGGGATGGTTCAAATGCATTTCATTTATTGGGCATTTTTATTTCTGATCTAACACCGCCGCTGATCTGACTGGAGATACCGGTCCACGGTCTGGAGGTTGGGGACCCCTGTTTCAAGACGCGTCTGCACCAGTTGCAGGATTAGCTGGTGACACATGCCAACCTTCTCTTCCAGGTGTTTTCCAAAGTGGGTGCGGTGAAGAGCTGCTCCATTTCCAAGAAGAAGAACAAAGCAGGTATTCCACACAAGAGCTCAGTCAGAGAGAAACAATTGTGAAAGAAATGGTGTTGCTCTGGGTAGGGGGTGAGGGTGCCTCTCGCCTCCTCATTCTGAAGGTCTCCTTTCATTTTGGAGCATTGCCAGCCCCACACTCTCCTGTCTGGCTCTTCCAAAATGGTCCTCCTTTCTGGGTCCATGGAGACTCACGATTTCCAACGGGAGCAGCCATGCACATCAACTTCTCCTGAGTCGAGACCCTTTGCCACCCTGGAGTGTCAGGGGTGGTTTCGGAGCAGGGCTGTTAGGGGGCTGGCAAGGTTGACTGTTCAGCGGCAGACACGTCTCCATCCTCTCAGCATCTCTGTGCTCCTGGAGGATCTTCCCTCCAGGGAGGAGCAGGAACCGAACCATCTTGGGCTTTCCCGCTTCCCTCCCAAGACCAACCACCCAGATATGGGGCACCTGAAACACTCCACTGAGTCATCAGCCATGCCCCTCGCTGGCCTTGGGGTGCCTGGGCCAGGCAGACACCACCTTCATCCCTCCAGTCCACCTTGGGCATTCTCACAAGTCCCTTGGCCTCTGGTCTATTTTTCTTTTCCAGCCCTGGCTTCTTACAGATGATGAACAGGCCCTCGGCCCTTGGGTTTGTTTTGTTTTGTTTTGTTTTTTTGCAGTCACAGAGTCCCCGTCCCTTCAATTTGGGGTATTTGTAGGGATACCACCCCACTCTGGTACTCTTGCCTGGAAAATCCCATGGACAGAGGAGCCTGGTGGGCTGCAGTCCATGGGGTCGCTAAGAGTCGGACACGACTGAGCCACTTCCCTTTCACTTTTCACTTTCATGCATTGGAGAAGGAAATGGCAACCCACTCCACTGTTCTTGCCTGGAGAAGCCCAGGGACGGGGGAGCCTGGTGGGCTGCCGTCTAGGGGGTTGCACAGAGTTGGACACGACTGCAGCACCCTTTATGTTTTTATGTGGGTCAGCCCATGACTGTGTCCTAAGAAATAAATGAGCTAGTGATGAGAGCCCGAGGGACCTGGCTGGACAGGAGCCCAGCCAGGGGTTCTCCACGTCAGATCGAGACTCAGAGAGGAGGGAGACGGAGCAGTTAGTGGGGTGTGTGGCTGAAGGAGGCAGCAGAGGGCCGTGGTAGCAGGTAGGGAATGTACCGAAGGGGCAGAAGATGCTCCTGGAAAGGTAGGCGGATTCCACATCACAGAAGGCTTCCTGCTGGGGACAGGAGTCTGGGCTTTTTCCCAGAGGCGCCTTGGAGGGTTTGAAGCAGACACGTGGCACAGGCTTTGGGGCATTCCCCCGTATCGGTTTGGGCTGCCGTCACAAAGCACCAGGAACCAGGTGGATTCCACTGCAGAAGTTCACCCTCTTGTTCTGGGAGCTGGAAGTCCAGGATAAAGGTGCAGGCAGGGTTGCTTCATTCTGAGGGTTGTCAGGGAGGATGTGCTCCAGCCTCCCAGCTCAGCTTGCAGGGGAAGGTCTTCATGTTCACGCGGCATTCTCCCCATGTACACCTATCCACTCATTCCCATCACCCCTTTTCTTTCTCATAATGACACCAGTCTTAACTGGATTAGGGCTTAGCCTGATGCCACTAAGTCACTTCAGTCATGTCTGACTCTTTGAGACCCCATTGACTGTAGCCCACCAGGCTCCTCTGTCCATGGTATTCTCCAGGGAAGAGTACTGAAGTGGGTTGCCATGCCCTCCACTAGAGTATCTTCCCGACCCAAGGATTGAACCCGCATCTCTTAGGTCTCTGGCACAGGAGAGTTCTTTACCCCTAGCACCACTTGGGAAGTCTGATGACCTCATCTTTAACTTGGTTATCTCTGTAAGGAACCTGTCTCCAAATAAGGTCACATTCAGAGAGGCAGGAAGTAGGACCTCAGCCTACACATTGGGGGGTTGAGGGTAGGCCACCATTCAAACCATGACATCCCTGTTCCCCCAAGAACTGCATACATAGTTTAGGCTACAAGGAAAGGCTACAATGTAAGCATCAGGTGAACAACATGAAGGCTCTCTTGTGCCGATTTAGGAAAAGAGGTGATCCCTGAAGTCTGGGGCGTGAGTCATGCTGGCAGAGGGGTCGCCTGCTCCACCTGAGGCTGTTCCTGCAGGTTTTGGTGTCACTTTGCCCCTCTGGAGCCTGCCTCCCAGCCCCCCAGAACACCCTTCAGCTTTAGAGCAGTTATCTGGTCTTCCGGTGTCGTGAGCAGCTCTCAAAATCTACACTGTCTTTCAAGAGTCTCTGAGAGCCCTGCTCTCTGGGGCTCATCCATCAGTGTCTGTTAACAGCAAGGGGCTCCAGAGGAACCAGAAAGCTGGCTCAGCTGGGGTCATCAAGGGGACAGTTGTAATGAAGGAGCCAAGTGCCTGGACGTGGGCTGGGCTGAGACCCACGGGATGCCGAGGCAGTGGGTCCTGTGGGAGAGCACCCCTCCCCAGCTGAGCCCAGAGGCTGTGGGGGAAGGAGTCGTGTGACCAGAGCCGTAGACGAGGGGCCCCCAGGGACTTTCCTGGGGATGGAGGGCGGGCAGGGGGTGAGACTCCATGCTTCCAGTGCAGGGGGCTGGGGCTCGACCTGGTCAGGGGACGAGATCCCCCATGCTGCAACTAAAGGTCCTACATGCCGCACCTAAGACTGAATGCAGCCGAATAAAGAAGTACTCAGAAAAGAAGAGCCACCAGCAGAGCCAAGGGTGTGGACTGGCCACTGGTGCTGCCAGAACACACCAGAGCACGGAGACAGTGGAGTGCTTGGAAAGAACCAGGGCCCTCAATGCGCTCTCCTCCGCCCACCCATTTCAAATCAGGGCTTCCCATTGGCTAAACCAGATACGAAACTAGAAGGCCAGGGAGCCCAGGTTGTGCTGTCTGTGGCCGTCAGCCTCCCAGGGCAGGAGAAGGGCAGAATGAATCTGCACAGCGTCAGTGACTCGGTGACGAGCTTGACTTCTTGTACTTGCCGTTTGCACCATCTCGATGCACTTTTTAAACAGCCTGTGTGCACAGACACCCCTCACCCACCACCCACACCCTTGACCCTGAGAACAGAGCTCGCACAGATCCTCTGACACACAAATACTGGAAGTCCCCACAGGGCGGTGCAGCCCATCAGCCAGCAGTTCCGTCTGAGCCTCCCTGGTGTTGCCCAGAGAGCCACGCACATTTGGGCTGTTTGTGGAATGCCTTCCTGCCTTGGGCCCCCTTGTTGTGACAACACGTGGTTGTGAGCAGAAATGCTCACACGCAGGGGCATGTGGCAGAGACGCAGCCTCACAAAGAAGAAATGCAGAGATGAGGACCACTGAGCCAGTGATAATACACCTTGGAACCTCCTTTGAGCCCATCAGCCTTGAGCCAGCCCTCTTTGAGTGAAGCTGTGAAAAAGAATACAGAATACAGTCAGTAATCGGCATCCCATTTTGTGTCAAAAGGGCGAGCTGTCAAGAGAGAGGTTATTCGTATGTCCCCGCAGTTATACACATTTACGTACAGGAAGCCAAATTCCCTATAAATGGTTGCACTGTCCCTGGCTCTCTGAACTCTTTGCTACTCACGCCCCAGCAGTAGGGAGCCAGAGAGGGTCTCATAACACAGTCGCCCTCCCTGTCCCAAGCTGATGTCTGAAACCTGGGAGCCGGAGGTCCCTGGACGGTCAGGAACGCTTTGGAGAGTAAGCCCCTGGCACCCTTGACTCTGTTGCGTGTGTTCATTCTGTGTGTTACGTACGGAAGCAGGGGACTGCCTGGGTACAGTTTTTTGCTGCTTGGCCCAAAGGCGGTCATCCCTCCCTCTGGAAGACGGGATTCTATCACAGAGTTAATTATCGTGTCTATCATCTGTTAATTAATAGTCCGCCAGGCCTCAGGTGGCGGCTCTGTAACCGCGTTGGCTGATTCTTCAAGACGACCAGTAATAAATGGCAGACCGGGGGCTGGAGTCTTTCTGGGAACCAAGAGGGGCATGAAGAAATCAGAGGGTTGAGGGGACGTCCAGGGGGCCCCTGGGAGCCCTTGAACTTGGTCCGTCCCAGCTTCTTCGTTTTCCTCCCTGCCCGGCGCCCTGGTGCGACTCCCAACTCTGTCTCTTTCAGGAGCGCTGCTGTCCATGGGATTCGGGTTTGTGGAATACAGGAAGCCAGAGCAGGCACAGAAAGCTCTCAAGCAGCTCCAGGTAAGCGGGGAGTCTTGGCCGAGGTCCCGCAGAGGCGGCGCTAGGCAGGTGGTGGGGCGGGTATCCTGTCCAGCCTCTGAGACGGAGCAGGCATGCAGGCAAGTGCACATCTTCCAAGGTCCTAGACAACAGTGGCCTGAGGCCCTGCGGCGTCCTCGGCTCTCCCAGTCCCTGTGGTGCTCTCATTCACTCTCTTGATAAAGAAGAGCCTGGTTTGTGCCATGCCTCGGGGAGACCGGTGAAGCAGACCTCTGAAGAAGTAACACCAAGACCAGGTCGTGAGAAGGTCTCGGGTTTGCTGGCAGGAAGAGGGCAAGGGGCAGTGTTTGCTTGTGCACCTCCTTCTTTCTGGAGACCCCCTTGCTCCCTGCTATCACCTGCCACCTCTCCTGCCATGTGGGGTTGTGGCTGGGGTTGGGGCACTGCGGACAGGCTGGGGGCTTGTGCTCGTGCCTCTTGAATAGGCTTCTAAGTGCAGGGAGCATGGAAGGGCCCCACAGGGGTCCAGGATCCCTTTGAAACCAGTATTTGGAACGGCCCACGTCTGTCTAGGCTGGGCAGGCTGTATGAGATGGAGCTGACTAGGGTGACGTTTACAAGCCAGGGCCGCGCCCCCCAGCTCCTCACTCTGAGACATGTGCTGGCTGGACTCTGGGTGGTAAGGGCACCCATACGGGGCCACCTCTCTGGGGAGCCGGACTTCATCATAGGGACCCTCCAGGCAACTGAGTCTGTCCCGGTAGAGCTTGCTGGTCAAGAGAAAGGCCTTAGGGGTTAAAGGAAATGGAACTGGGCACTTAGCCCGTTTGATTGTTTTTGTAGACAGTTGTGTAGCCTTTTGACGACTCTCTCCTTGGCCCAAGGTGACTCCCAACAGAGCTGAATTGGGTTTCAGTGGTGGGGTGGTGGCCTCTGCTTCTCTGCTCTCCACCTCAGGTGCCCACGGGGCCAGGGTGGCCATGTAAACTAGCCAGGGGCTGGATCACCCAGAGCAGAATTGGGGTGCCCCCCATCCAAAGGGGCCACGTCTTGGCCTCAGCCAGTTACTGCCTCACGGGCAGGTGGGGCCCAGCCATACCACGTCTTCTCTGGTTTTTTGTTTTGTTTGTGGTTTTTTTCAAGAGACACTGGAAATCCAGCTGTGTCGTTAGGTGCCATGTACTCCTCTAAGTGGATTTCAGCTGTGCATGCCCAGTGGTGCGTCTTTTCTCGCCCATGTAATGCAGAAGTCTCAGATTTCCCCTGCACACGGGAGAGTTACATTCTGTGCCTTGCTGTGTGCTACATATGGGCATGTTGCCTGCCACCCAGAACCGTTTCTACAAGGCTATGTGTGCTGTATTTTATGGGAGATTTAAAGGATTTTCAAGGGTAATTTTGCTAATACACCAGTTTTGCCTAAGGGACCCATGTTAGAGCCTCGCTTTAGAGGCATCTCCGCTGTGATTTAGAATTCTTTTTTTTTTTTTTTTCCAAGAGCCTACAATTCAAACCAAACTCTCTCTCTGGAAACCAGACTGAAGGGGCTTACTTGGCCTGAAAATGCTTATAAACAATGGAAAATTCTGTGCCCCTCGAATGGCTTAAAGGTCAAGGCCATTCTTGGCTCGAGAGGACTCGGAGGGCTGGGTCTTCATCACCAGCAGCTGCTGCCCACGCTCGGCAGGAGCCACTTCCGGGAGAAACCCTCATCGGTCCTTGACCCCAGAGGGCTTCTCTGCCCTGAAACAGTCAGCCCCCCCCTGGTGTTGCCATTCCCCTTGCTCAGCCAAAGCCCGCTCCAGCAAAGGACGGGGCTACAGGCGCGTGTTTCTAAGACAGAAGGACAGGCTGTGTTGTCTGCTCTTGCAGGGTCACGTCGTGGACGGCCACAAGCTGGAAGTGAGGATCTCGGAACGAGCCACCAAGTAAGTCTCCACCTCCCACCCCCCGGCCCTTCCCTTGGATCTGAACCTGACCCTTTAGCCCTGATGCTGGTGCCGCAGAGGGTGTCTCATGGCCCTTTAACATTCTCCCCGACCCGACCCCTCTCACCCCTGGGGCCCCTTCCTGATCAAGGGGGTGCCCCATGTGCCAGCTTCGATGCCCTTTCCCCGGTGAACTGGGACAGTGCCAGTCCCCGGAGTAGACACATAGTACACATTCATTACAACAGAAGGAATACGGGCCAGAGAAGCAAGCAAAGCCTGCTTGTTCTTGCTGGTATCAGTGAGCCAAGGTAGAGTCAGTTGCAAATTGTTGGCACTTTGATGAACCAAAAGCAGCAGTAAGACCTAGACGTCTTATTTTTTCTGTTTTATGGGGCTTTCCTTCTTGGAGCCAGACAACAGTGCCCAGAGAGCCTCTGCTTAATTCGAAAAGAGGTTCAGTAGGTGTCAGAGATGGAAGCAGACCACTGCACTCAAAGACCAGTTTCGTGAGCTAGTGGAGGTCTTCTCGGGGTTTAGTGTTGTCCTTGCACCTTCACCCGCTCGCACACCCTCGTTGAATTCATACACCAGGAGTGCTTTGAACAGCGGCCGGCACGTAGGGATCAGACGTTCTGGTCGTCGTCCTTGTCAGAGCCACCTGCCCTGCCTCATTGTGGTTGTTGAGCAGATTGGTTGCTGGTGAGCTCACCTGAAGCTGCTGCTGTTTCTTCCTTCTCTGTCTGTTTTTCTAATGCTACCTGTGAAGCCTGCCTAGGCCACATCTGGTGGTCTCGACCCATCCTGGTCCATGCCATGCAGAGCATCTTCAGCCAGAAGCAAGCTTGGTGCGGGAGCCCCCAGAAGCTAACAGAGGCTCCTGAGCCATGACTTAAGAGTGAGAGTCCAAGCTTTGAGCCCCGCAGCTTTGGGTTCTAATCCCGGGGGCTCCATGGCCTTGGGTAGGTGACTTTGCCCATCATGTAAAATGTGAGAACTGGAGATTGTGTGCAAAGCATTTAGCACATGCCCTGCACATAATCACTCAGCTAGTGGTGCTGGTCTTTTCTTCTCAGTCCCCTGACTCCAGGGAGTCAGGCTGAAGTCATCTTGCAGGTTCTCAACTCCTAGGCTGTGTTTAGTCTTTGTTTCATTCAACCAAAAATTACAGAAAGTCTGCTGGGAACCAGACAGGCTTCTCAGGAGCTGGGGAGGGAGAATCCTTGGGTTTCTGAAGCGGTGCTGTTTGATAGACCCTTCTGCAGGGGTGGGAACACCTGTGACGCTCTCTGCACTGTCGCTACGCGTGGCGTTTGAGCGCTTGGGGCGTTGCAGGAACCGCTGTGTTAGTTACCTGTCACACTATACCTGAGTATCCCCAAACTTGACAGATTAAAACAATAAACGTTTATTATTATTGCACAGCTTCTGAAGTTGAGGAATTCAGGAACAGCTTAGCTGGGAAGTTCTGCCTTGGGGTCTCTTAGGAGGTCACGGGCAAGATGCTGGGCAGGGCTGCAGTCTCATCCGAGGGCTCAACTGAGGTTGATGGTTTCGCTTCCACAGTGATGCCCTCACACGGCTGTTGCCAGGAGGCCTCAGTTCCTCACCACGTTGGTCTCATCCCTAAGCCTGCACGAGTGTCCTCACGGCACAGCAGTGGTTTACCTCTGGAGCAGGTGATCCAGGAGAGAACAGGGAAGACGTGGCAGTGTCTTGCAGTGTCTGTTATGACCTGGTTTCACAGGAGAGCAGGAGGGGCATAAATACCAAGAGGCAGGGGCCATTGGGGACCACCTTGGAGGTTGGATGACCCAGCAGCTGAGGAGTTGAATGTTTTAATTTTGTGTCATGTTAATTGCGATTTACTTGTTTGCCACGTGCGGCTGGTGGCTACTGTGTTGAACAGCACAGCCCTAGAAGACAGACAGCAGAGAGACACAAGACTAAATATGTAAAGGGACTTAAGACTCCGTGCTCCCAAGGCAGAGGGCCCCGGTTCAATCCCCAGTCAGGGAACTAGATTCCACTTGCCACAGCTAAAGATCCCATGTGCTGCAACCAAAAACCCTGCATGCCGTGAGGAAGATAGAAAATCCCTTGTGCTGCGGCTAAGACCTGGCTCAGCCAAGTAAAAATAAATGAAGTTTAAAAACCAAAAAACCCCAAGTGAATTTTTTTGACAGTAACGAGTGCCAGGAAGAAAAACAAAGCCAGGGGGTGGAGTGGGTTGCTGTTTCAGTGGTGATGGGGAGGAGGTGATGGTGGATCAGACTTCAGATGAGTCAGAACAAGTCATTTTAATACCAGCTGCTGTTTATGGAGGGCTTGCCCTGTGCTAGGCACAGCGCAGAGTGTTTCAACACATCTTTCTCTCATTAAAACCTCAAACAATCCAACAAGGTTGGACCATTATTAGGCCTGTGATACAGCCAAGAAAACTGAGACCCAGAGAGGCCAAGTGATAACTTGCTCAGAATCACACAAATTCTAAGTGGCCACGAGACTCTGACACTCAGATGGTCAGCTCATGCCCTGCTCGCCACCCTCCCCTGCTGCCACGGAGCGGAAGGTCTCCCTGGAAGAGCAGGGCTCCAGGGTCCAGGTGGCCTTGAACCTCAGGTGGAAAGTTTCCTCTCGCAGCCCTGGCTGGCCTCCGTGGTTAGAAGCTGCTTCAGGCCCCTCATAGCTCAGTTGATAAAGAATCCGCCTGCAATGCAGGAAACCCGAGCTCGATTCCTGAGCCCAGAAGATTCCCTGGAGAAGGCAATGGTGACCCACTCCAGTATTCTTGCCTGGAAAATCCCATAGACAGAGGAGCCTGGCAGGCCACAGTCCATGGGGTCACAAGAGTTGGACACGACTTAATGACTAAACCACCACCACCACCAGGCCCCTGTATGCTGTGCTTCCAATCAGTGATGAAACATCTCCAGCAAGACCTGGGGAGCAGCCAGAGTCTCTCTGGGCACGTGCAAAGATATGGAGGGCACTGGGTTTGGGGAGAAACTGCCCCCTGCTGCCCCCATCAGAGTTCTTTTCTCGAGTGCCTGCTAGTCCCAGATGAAGGGCAGCAGACACCCCCTGGGTAGGATGTGTCACTTGGACATCCACAGCTGCAGCGGAGACGAGAATTAGGCTGCATGACACCCAGGGAGCCCTCCTTCCCTTCCCCTTCCTCTCAGCTGCGTCCACACTGACTCCGTGAGTCCCTCACCTGAGCAGAGGAGGAAGGCATCAGGGCTGGTGGCGGGGTGGTGGTGGAGTCAGCGGAGGGCAACAGCTGTGCCGAGGTCCCAAATAACCCGAAGCCTTCCCCCGACCCTCCAGGCCAGCCCTGACATCGGCCCGGAAGAAACAAGCACCCAGAAAGCAGACAACCTCCAAGATCCTGGTGCGGAACATCCCCTTCCAGGCTGACAGCCGCGAGATCCGAGAGCTCTTCAGGTGAGAGGCAAGGCTGTGCTGGGTGGGAGCTGGCTGGGCCTTCGGGTCCTCGATGGTGAGCTGAAGGCCATCACAGTGGCCTCTCAAAGGTCATGTTCTTGCCGCCAATGATGTGTCTCCCTTAATGTCAAACACTGCTGTCTCAGAGCACTGGGCAGAAAGGTATGCAAATGGGATGATCAGTTTTTCTCTATCCACACTGGTGACCTACAGGAGGGGCAGGAACCAGACAGACTGAAGCCCAGCTCCTCCCTTGATGGGCCCGAAATCCTGCCACCCAAGTCACCCTTTGGTTTAAGCAGGCAGTCCACTGCTGTCTCTGCACATGTGAATCACCTGGTGACTTTGATAAACACACCTTTGCTCAGACTCCACCCCCAGAAAGTTACATTCCTTTCCTTGGGGGTGGAGCCCAGACATTGGTCTTGGGATCAGAGCGCCCCAGGGGATTCCGATATCCTGCTGGGGTTGGGGACCCCTGGTCTACATTGCTGTCTGTAGAAATCCCCTTTTGAAATAAGGGGAGATCGTGTACCTATATTATGTAGTCCATTGCCAGCTGCTAACACAGGAATCAAAACTCAGAGGTCTCTCAGAGGCCAGGCAGGAAACAGCCTGGGAGAGCTGGCAGGTGGGAACTGACGGGCTGGAGGCCAGCGGAAATCTAGGTGTCTCAGGTGCTTCTCTTAGGTTTAGAGAAACTGGCAATCTGGATCCTTGGGGAGAATAAGTTGGCAACTAAAAACGCACTTTCTAAAAACAGTGCGTGTGGGACAAAGTCTATACGTGGGCCAGATAGAGCCCGGGGCCACAGGTTTGCAGCCCTGTGCTGGAACATTGCACCAGTTGGTTCAGGTAAGTTAGCTACCACCCAGTACCAAGCCCTGGATGAAGTGTCTTTAGGGAAAGGGCCTAAGGGGGAAACGTTTAAAGCAAGCACGCTGTCCAGGTGTGTGCCATGCAGCACAGCGAAGAAGCCACTAAGCTCTCAGAACCTAAGGGCAGGTGGTGTTGGCCCCAGCCTAGCAGACCATGGAAGCCTGGCTGCAAACTTAGAGTGTTCTGGGAACCTGTAGCTCCTTGGCCTGCATGTGGGGGGTGGGGTGGGGGGCATTGAGGATTCTGTGTATTAGACCTTGTTTGTTGATCCCGCGTTTGTCCAGTTCTGGCACAAGGATCGGGAGAGCTAAGTCCCCGTTAGGGTTACCCATTAGCTTCTTGCCAGGTAAGCTGTGGATGGAAGATAGAAGTCCTAGATTTTGGAGACTAGAAAGGATGTATCATCATTGTGTGAAATCTAATCTCTTTGCTCTTAGTGGTTTAAAGAATGGGAAGCCACTTGAGGGATTTCCTTTAAAAACTCCTGTCCTCCTTCCCACGATCTAAATCACACAGTGGCGTGCCCTTCGTTACCAGACGTGGTCAGCACGGTGCCAATGCAAAGATGCTGGCCCTGTCGGTTTCTGAGTAGTAGGGTCTTAGTTATAATTTCTGGTAAGGTGGAGTCACAATGCAGGCACTGGTTTCCATCTCCCGGTATCTGGGGAGACAAGGCAAGAAGAGTGAGCTTGCCATCCCAAGAAGGTACGTACCCTGAGCCTCTCGTGGCTGCTGGTTTCAATGAGCTCCTGCTTTTTGAGAAGTCCAGTTTAAAGAACTGCCAGATCAAACCAGGATTGTACATGTGGATCGAGAATCGCATCTCGCCGAAATGACAGCTTCTCTTGGTTTTGCAGTCTGAGAAGTGACACTGATCCAGGGAAACAAAAGACCGAGATGGAGAAGGAAAAGTGCTGTCTGGTCTCGCGTTTTATGTTTGTTTTGAGAAGACAGGAAATTAGTGTCCCTCCCCGAACATCATTACGCGTGGCATCTCTTCTTCCTGCCATTCCCGGCAGTAGTTTTCATCAGCCCCTGAAAACCCAGAGCCTTCTTGGAGCCTGGCTTTGTTGTGTGTCCCGGCCGGGAGTTTGAGACCATTCCGAGCATGGGCAGCAGGGGTCGCTGTGAGTCTTCTCAGAGAGACAAGCTGGGCCTGGAAACCAGACCCAGTTTCAGACAAAGCCAGCAGCCCACAAGGGTCAGAGGCAGGGGAAGATGTCAAGGTTCAGGGGAACCAGTCCAGTCCATTTTGATGGGCAAGTTTTGTGGGCTTATCCTACCAGGTGTGACCACAGCTCACTGCATGTTGGGCCCCGCACCATGCTTTCCTGTGCTGTGTCTTGTTTTTTAAGCAGCAGAGCAGCGCTGCAAAGGAGGGGTGCTGTTATCCCTTCTGTACCCAGAGGGACACTGGAGACCTGGAGAGATGAGGTTTCTAGCCCAGGACCACACGGTTGAGCTGGAAGTGGGGTGTCCTTGGTCTGACCCAGAGCCCTGGCTTGGAACTGCTCCTCTCTGGGCCTTGAACCGTGAACTGCACCTCCTTAATCCTTCTCTTGGGTCTTGAAGAAGTTACCGTCCCCCAGATCATTTTAGTAGAACTGCCATGCCGCGAGGGTGTGTCGTTTGTGCCAGGCACTGCGCTAGTTGCTGGGCACAGAGCCGTGTCAGGAGAGACGGGCCCCTGTTCACGAAGGACCAGGGAAGAAAGTGACAGTGACACACAGTGACAGCCTCGGGGCGCCAGCCGGGGCGCAGGGCCGCGGCAGGGCGTGGCCTGGCTCTCGAGACCGCCTGCTGAGAGGCAGCAGCTCCCCCCCGGGGGGACCCTGCCCGTGAGCTGGGGGCAGCAGCTTCTCGGCTGAGGCAGTGTTGGCCTGGGCCTTCCTGGAGACCCCCAGCCTTCCATCTGGGCTTCGCTGCACCACCCCAGCCTCTGAAACCCAGCCTGATGGGTGCCCAAAGACCCTGCAGATCCACGCCTCCGCAGGATTGTCCTCTGGGCCAATTCAAGGCTCGCCCTTTAGAAAACTCAGGGAGGTGGGACCTCCCTGGTGGTTCAGGGGTTAGGACTCCCCCTTCCAGTGCAGAGGGGTGTGGTTCAATCAGGGAGCTGAGAGGCCAGGTGCCTCAAGGCCTAAAAACCAGAAGATAGACAGCAGAAGCAACATTGTAACAAGGTCAATAGAGAGTTTAAAAATGGTTCACATCAAAAAAAAAAAAAAGTAGAAAGTAAATGGAGTAGCACTTCCCAGGTCCCTCCCTGTTGCCCCCTTTCTAGACCTCAGTTTCCGCAGGCATGAAATAGCAGTCCTCATACTGCTGGTAACGTGTGCTGTGCATTGCGATAACGATGCCACAGGAATAACACTAGCGTCTATCCCGATCCCGAAGCAGACTTTGGGAGCCCGACCTCTGCGCCAGGCACCGCAGAGTGCTTGTCATCACTGTCTCCAGTGAAGAAACCAGCTCTGGAGCCCAGAGTCCTACCACTGGGTCGTCAAGACCGCTCGGGCTGGCACCCGGCTCCCTCACCACGTGGCTGCCTCAAGGGCTGTTAAAAGGATTAAGTGAGATTATGCATGTGGGGCACTTAATACAGCGCCGGGTACGGAGCGGGTAGTTAATCAGTGTTCGCTGTGGTTATTAAACAGCACAAAGCCAGTGGCTTCGGGCTGGGAACCCCGGGCAGGGCTGACTCAAGACAGAGCCTGTGTCTTTGACAGCAGTGCCGAATCCTTGGAAGTTTTCTGGAGTATGTCCATTTTAAAAAACTTTTATTTATTTTATTTTTGACTGTGCCGGGGCTTCATTGCTGCACAGGCGTTTCTCTAATTGTGGAGAGCCAGGGGCTCTTCTCGAGTTGCGGTGCGCGGGCTCCTCGCTGTGGTGACTTCTCTTGTGGAGCATGAGCTCCAGGCCACACGGGCTCAGCAGCTGCGGGTTCTGGGCTCCGCAGCTGCGGGTTCTGGGCTCCAGCACACCAGGTCCATAGTTGTGGCCCATGGGCTTCGTTGCTCTGTGGCGTGTGAGTCGCTCCCGGACCAGGGATCGAACCCCTGTCTCCTGTCAAGCGGGCGTCCCCGCTGCTCTCTGGGTTGGCTCTGGGGTTGGTCTGTGGTTCACTGTGGAGGCCACAGGCCCCTGGTGCATGGATGGTTCCCAGTAAATGTGTGCTGAGCACCTGGATTTAACTGCAAAGCTTTCCTCTGTGGGATCTAATAAAGACAGGGCATGAGACACGGAGAGGTTAAGGAGTTTTCCCAGGGTCACACAGCTCTGCAGTGGCATAGCCGGGTGGCTCTCACTCTAGACGCCTCCTCCCTCACCTGCCCTGAGGTTAGGATGTCAGGTGGCAGAAATGCAGCCACCTCGGGCAGGCTGGGCCTTCGGCCCCAGGCTGCAGATGGATGCTTTTTCATCTGAGCAGGTTTTTTCCCTCCTCAGAGGTGCGAACCACCTGCCAGGGGTGTGAATGGGTGAGCTCACAACAGGTGTCTAGAGGCCTTAATTACTCGGCTTGCATCTCCTGTCCCCAGCACACCTGTTGTGCCCGCTTTGTGGATGGCATCCATCCATCCCCGGCCCCCTCTCCTCCTCATTTCCTCTCACGGTGACCATGACCAGGACCGTGGAGGGAAGGCCGAACACAGCTGGCCTGCCGAGTTCCTCTCTCGTATTCCACCCCCAACCCCCGTCTCCCCTCACCCAAGGGCGGGGTCACTGCCGGTTTAACTCCTGGTGGTCCGCAGTACTTTTCCAGAAGCTTTGAGCCCTGTCATCTGCTCTCCACAGGCTCCCAGGAAGATGCCTGGGGCCACTTCCCCTTCACCAGGAAGAAGCCCTGCAAAAAACAGCTCAGGTCGTTCGAGAGAGCCAGCCTGGACCAGTCCTGAAGGCGGCGGGATGGTGGGGTAGAGAAAACCCTCAGCCAGGTTCTGAAGGGGCGGGGTGAGGAGGGCACAGCTGTCCCCAGGTCCCCCCTCCACCCACCCCTGTCATCTCCTGTCAAGTGCCACCCCCGCAGAGCAACCCTGAAAAGAAGGCTCTGCATCCACTGATCAGACCTGGCCATGCTCGTTCATGGTTTTGTCCACGGCTGCTCTCACCTGCAGCAGCCTCAGAGTTGGGTGGTTATGACCAAGACAAGATCCACAAGGTTATGGAATACTGACAGTCCACCCCTTCATGGGGAAAGTTTGCTGAGCCCCGGACTAAAGGAGATCGTGGGGCCTGCAGGGAGACGGGGCATGCCCTAAGGGGCTTTGTTTCTGTCTTCTAGTTTTAATTATACACAGAAAGTAGTTTTTTCTTCTCCCTCTTATAAAAAAGACAAACGTGACAGGTAATGCTAGAGCCCTGCTGACCCCTCTGAAGACAGGATGTGAGGTCTCAGCTCAAGGAATTGCGGTGTCCATTTCTGCAAACTGCACCCAGGCCATTTTTTCCATCAGAGTATCTCTGCTCCTCCAACTTTGCTGAGTTTTTTTGTTTGTTTGTGTGCTTGCTTTGTTATAGGACCGTTTTTTTATGAGCAGTTTTTGGTTTACAGCCAAATTGAGAGGAAGGTTTAAACGTTTCCCACGTACCCCTGGCTCCACCTATATGTACATGGTCTCCCGAACTAGCAGCATCCCTACCAGAGTGGGACATTTGGACTCTGTGACTGTGTGGTCTGCGGTGTTTTCTCTTTTTTGAATAACAAATGCTCCTGGGAACATTCTTGTGTATGTCGGTAGCCATGTGCCTGTTTTTCTGTAGGGTGTACCCATAGGAGTGCAGTTGCCGGGCCATGGGTGAGCATATGTCAGCTTCAGTAAACATTACTGAGATGCTTTCCAAATCAGTTTTATCAGTTTGCACTTGCAGTTGCCCACTGACCTCGCCAGCACTTGGTAGTGTCTGTCTTTCTCTTTTTAGGCATATCTGGTGCATATATAGTAGCATCATCCCATGATTTTAACTTGTGCTTCCCTGATGGCTAAGGAAATCAAATCCCTTTTCATACTTCTATGGTGATTTGATCATGTTGTTATTCAGTCGCTAAGTCATGTCTGATTCTGTGACCCCGTGGACTGCAGCACGCCAGGCTTCCCTGCCCTTCACCATCTCCCAGAGTTTGCTCACACTCATGTCCATCAACTCGGTGACATCATCCAACCATCTCATCCTCTGCCTCCCTTTTCTCCTGCCTTGAATCTTTCCCAGCATCAGAGTCTTTTCCTGTGAGTTGGCTCTTCACTTCAGGTGGCTAAAGCATTGGAACTCCAGCTTGAATATACCTTTGTGGAATGTCTATTCAAATCTTTTGCCCATTTTTTAAAAATTAGGTTGTCTATCGATTTTTTTAATTAATAATTTTCTTAGTTACTTTTTACATAATTATGCACATTCTGGATTCCAGTCCTTTGGTGGATGTAGGATTGCATGCCCTTCCTCTCCCATTCTGTGGGTAGCTTAGCAGTGTCCCTGGATGAACTGAGTTTCTTAATTTTAAACATTGTCAATTTGTCATTTCTTCCCCTTCTTGGTTAGAACTTTCTGGGTCCTGTTTAAGAAATCGGTGCCTCCTCCAAGCTTATGAAGACAGTCTCCTATGTTTTCCTCTGAAATCTTTGACCCTTCGTAGTTATGCAATCCATCTGGAATTGATTTTTGTGTATGGCGTGAGGTAGAGATCAAGGGACATTTTTCCCCCACATGGATATTCAGTCGGCCCAGCATCATTTATTGCAAAGGCCATTCTTTCCCCTCTGCTCTGCAGTATTGATTTTGTCATAAATCAGGTGACTGCGTATGTGAGGGGCTGTTTCTGGACTCTCTAATCTGTTCCACGGGTCTATTTGTCTCCCCTTTGCCAATACCCCCAGTCTTAATTACTGTGGCTTTGTAATAGCTTGCTCTGCGGTGTCTTTGTTCCTCATGACGGCCTCGGCGGTTCTCGGCCCCCGTGCTCTTCGGGTCTGTGTGTTTTATTCCTCAGCAGCTGGAGGTTCTGAGCAGAGGGAGTGGTGGGATCTGACATATCTGTGAATGATCTTGTAAGGAGACTCGAGAGGTTTCTGTAGTCCCCTCGGCTAGAGGTGACAGTGGCTGGGACCATGTGTCAGCCATGGAAGTGGGGTGCCATATGTGTATGCGGGTGCATTTTCAGAGTCCTGCTGATGGCTTTAATGAGGACTGCGATGCAAACGGGAGTCAAGGATGACCCCTGTATTTAAGTCCTAAGCAACGAACTGGATGGTCTGGGGGCAGGGCGGTCCAAGGGAGGATGAGCCCCACTCCGCACACCCACCGCCTCCTCGCCCATGATCCAGCACACATAACAGGGGCCAGAGAGCGCGGCTCAGTTGGCCTGTCCACTCATGTGCATGTGTTTGGGGGTTCGGGGCCACCCGTTAGCTGCGTGGTGTCAGCTGTAGCAGCGGCATCGCTGTGTCAGTATCCCTCACTGGCATGCTCTCTGCCGTGAGAGGGAGGGCTGTTGACAACAGTCGGGTGTTCGCACAGCCTTTACCAGCAGGCCCTACGGGGGCCTGAAGTGCCTTTGTGCTCACGATTTCATCTGTTCCTCCCCCCGCAAGCCTGGGGAATGGCCGCTGATAAGGCAGATGGCCGTGCGGCCATAAAACCCCAAGCAAGCGGCAGAGTCGGATCCGTGCTCTCAGTCATTCTCTTTCTCTGCTGCCTTTCCCGTTACAGAGTCGGAGACAGAGACACTCCTTGTCCCATGTGCTCATCTCATTTGCTCAGTCGTGTCCGACTCTTTGCGACCCCATGGACTACAGGCCACCAGGCTCCTCTGTCCATGGGATTTCCCAGGGAAGAATACTAGAGTGGGTTACCATTTCCTTCTCCAGGGGATCTTCCCAATCCAGAGATTAAACCCTCATCTCCTGCATTGGCAGGTCGGTTCTTTACCACTGAGCCACCAGGGAAGCCCCCATGTATCCATGTAGCTTGTATCTATTAAGTCCTTATACTATGCCCGTGATTTTCCATGTCCGTGATGCTTGTCAAGGCCAGTCTGCAAATACTTAACATGTGCTCACTGCAAGCTGGGTACTGTGCCCATTTCATTCAAAGAGCCTGCTTCTGTCCCTGGGATCACTACATTCTAAGGACATGATGGGCCCACCTGGGAAGGTGATTACAGTTATGAGGCAGTAACAACAACAACAAAAATACAAAGGTATCTGTTCTTCCACTGAGGGACTGTCCCAGAGACAGAATGCAGGAGTCCTTGCCTGACCTCTTTTTATTTTGAAAGAGATCCAGGGTTCTGAGTGGACTCCACAAACCAGCTGTAGAACACAGCTCAACACCCTTACATGGTCCAATCCCAGAGGTCCCACCCAGCCCAGCCTATGGGGTGACCACATCTCAGCTCCAGCTTTTAATGCAAGGGCCCCATGGTATAGAGGAGAGAGGCATGAACTAACCAGGCTATAACTGATTAGAGGAGACCCCAGGGCAAGACTCTCAGCAGATGTTACTGGGCATCTTATTTCTGCTCAGGGGAAAACCAAGCAAATACATACACCTGTCACCATGGCTAAAAGAACAAAATAAGAGTAATACCAAAAGCCAATGAGGATGCAGAGAAACTGAATCAAACACATTGCTGTTGGGATGTAAAATGGTCCAGCTATCCTGGAAAAGTGTGTGGACAGTTTTAGACAAATGAAACAGACACTTATCACGTGACTCAGCAGCTGCACTCTTGAGCATCTGTACCAGAGAAATGGAAATGTGTGTTCATACAGAAACCTATATGCAAGACTCCCATGGTAGTCCAGTGCTTACGAATTCACACTTTCACTGCCAAGGGCCTGGGTTCAATCCCCGATCAGGGAACTAAAATCCCGCAAGCCACACAGCACCGCCACAAAAGAAAAAAGTTGACACATGTCTAACCACTGATGAGTGGATAAACCAAATGTAATCTGTCTCCACACTGAAATGTTACTCTGCCATAAATAGGAATTAAGTACTGTTGGCTGCTACACCATGGGTGAACCTCAAAAACAATATGTTAAGTGAAAGAAGCCAGACACAGAAGACCCCATATTACACGATTTCATTTATATGCAAAGTCCAGAAGAGGCAAACTGAGAAAGGAAGTAAATTAACGGTGGTTTAGGGATGGGGCTGAGATTGCGGGTGACGGCTAAGGGATGTGAAAGCTGATGAAATTTTCTAAAATGGCTGCGGTGATGGTTGCACAACTCTGAACACACTAAAAGCTGTGGAATTGTACACTTTGGGCAAATTGTGTGATATGTGAATTGCATCTTGATAAGCTGTACTCTTGCCTGGAAAATCCCATGGACAGAGGAGCCTGGTAAGCTGCAGTCCATGGGGTTGCTAAGAGTTGGGCACGACTGAGCGACTTCCCTTTCACTTTTCACTTTCATGCATTGGAGAAGGAAATGGCAGCCCACTCCAGTGTTCTTGCCTGGAGAATTCCAGGGACAGAGGAGCCTAGTGGGCTGCTGTCTGTGGGGTCGCACAGACTCGGACACGACTGAAACGACTTAGCAGCAGTAGCAGCAAGCTGTTGGGAGGAAGGGAAGAAGAGGCACACACAAGTTCATACCTGTTTCATTCATAATGTCCTTCAGTGGGCACGTAGTTAAACTGCGATGCATTTGGATGGTGGAATACGACTCAACAATAAAAAGGAACAAACCAAGAGACCCTGGTGTCCCAGTGGTTAAGAATCTGCCTGCCAAGGCAGGGGACACGAGTTCAACCCTTGGTCCGGGAGGATTCCACATGCTTCTGGGCAACTGTGCCCGAGCTCTAGAGCCCGTGCTCCGCACCAAGGGAAGCCACCACAGTGAGAAGCCCATGCACTGCGGCTAGAGAGTAGCCCCCAGTCCCCACAGCTAGAGGAAGCCTGTGCACAGCAATGGAGACCCAGTGCCGCCAGCGCCCCCAAATTCATTAGTTAGTGAATTTGTTTTTTAAAGAACAGATCGGGCTTCCCTGATAACTCAGTGGTAAAGAATCTGCCTGCTAATACAGGAGACACGGGTTCGATCTCTAGTCCGGGAAGATTGCACATGCTGTGGAGCAACTAAGCCCTTGGCCACAGCTACTGGAGCCCACAAGCCGAAGCTACCGAAGCCTGCGTGCCCTAGAGCTCGTGTTCTGCAGCGGAAGCCACCGCAGTGAGAGGTCCACACACCACAACTCGAGAAAAGCCCATGCAGCATTGAAGACCCAGAGCAGCAAAAACAAATACATAGACTATCGACACAGGCAGCAATCCAGATGGATCTCTAGAGAATTACACTGAGTGGAAAAGCTTATCCCCAGAGGTTACATACTGCCTGATTCCGTTGCTCTAATGTTCTTCAAATGACTGGATGACAGAGGTGGAGAGCAGATGGCTGGTTGCCTGGGATTGGGTAGGCAAGAGGGAAGGATCCTGTGATGGGCCAGCTCTGTGTCTTGTGTGGGCAGACGAGTCTACATGTGATAAAATTGCACAGAAAGGAATATTCACACACATGGATACATGCAAAACTGGTGTTTGGGAGCATTGGGAGCACGGAGTATCGGCCCCTGGACCACCACGGAAGTCCTTTGTGATGTGCTAAGTTGCTCAGTCATGTCTGACTCTCTGCGACCCTGTGGACTGTAGGCCGCCAGGCTCCTCTGTCCATGAGATTCTCCAGGCAAGAAAACATGAGTGGGTGGCCATGCTCTTTTCCAGGGTATCTTCCCAGCCCAAGAATCAAACCCAGGTCTCATGTGTTGTAGGCGGGTTCTTTACCATCTGAGCCACCAGGTTTATGCATAAACTTGGCTGTGGAAAAATAGTAGGCTTAAGTTGTTTGCAGTGTGAGTGAACAGGTTAAGTGTTTTTGCACCCTTTTCGGAGAGCTAGGGAACCAGCAGGTAGGTTCCTTAGGCTCTTGTCCATCTGCAGATCCATCTCCAGGTCGTCAGTCCTGCAGGCTAGGCAGGGAGCCCTGAGGGATCTGGTTGACTTGTGAGCTGTGTGATACTCTCTTCGTTTCAGAGGCCTGCTTTGCAGAAAATCCACGCCAGACTCTGCTTCTGTTTGTTTTTCTAATGACCCTGTTCCGTCTCTGCCAATAATACATCTACTCAGGGGCAGTCTGGAGAAGGCAATGGCACCCCACTCCAGTACTCTTGCCTGGAAAATCCCACGGATGGAGGAGCCTGGTAGGCTGCAGTCCATGGGGTCGCTAAGAGTCGGACACGACTGAGCGACTTCCCTTTCACTTTTCACTTTCCTGCATTGGAGAAGGAAATGGCAACCCACTCCAGTGTTCCTGACTGGAGAATCCCAGGGGCGGGGGAGCCTGGTGGGCTGCCGTCTATGGGGTCGCACAGAGTCGGACACGACTGAGCGACTCAGCAGCAGCAGCAGCAGGGGCGGCCAGAGGCGGTAAAAGTGACTGCAGCACTTGCCCACGAGAGGTACTCGGGCCACCCGGGCTCTCCTTTTCCACACCGTCCTTGCCCCTGGTCATCAGAAGTCAGCCGTGAGCTTGGAAAGGAGCCAGCGTGGTTTTCCAAGTGAGAACGCCCAGCCAGGGAGTCAGGAGAATTCGGGCTCAGCTCCGCCAGCACCCGCTCCATAACCTTGGGCACTTGGTGACTTCTTGGAGAGTCTGTTTATTGAGTGACTCAGTGATGGGGTTGGACGAGACCAGCGGAGCAGAGGGCTTCCTCCTCTTGCAAGCCACCGCAAACCCGTTGGTCGTGGCTGCTGGAGTTCGGTCTCAGAGGATTGTGAGGCTGCCTGGGCTCTGCAGGAAACGGCACTGTAATTGACTAGCGATGTCTGCCACGGACGTGGGCGCGGCATCTGTGATAGGCAAGCGGCTGCAGGTATCCGCGGAGGCATATGGTATTTATCACCCGTTGCTGGAGCTCTTACATTTCCATCTGCTGGACTGAGTGGTAGTGCAGTTCCAAACCCCAGCCTGTGTGAAAGCCTACTTCACTCGCCTCTCTAAAAAAATAAGAACGAGCTGAGAAGTTGAGAGGCTGTTTCTTCCTGTGGTTGTTCTCCACCTTCCTTTGCGATTCTGTAGATCTGGTCTTCCAGCGCAGCCAATATTTCCTATCTCTCCATGCCCAGACTCATTTCAGAGTAGGGTGAGGAAGCCCAGACAGTGGAATGGGGCACCCTGGGGAGAACCACGCGGTTCCGAGGTGGGGGGGCAGGAAGGAGGCTTTGTGCACTGGCTCCCGCCCGCAGCAGCCCGCCCCCAGCAGCCCGCCCCTACCTCCTCGCTGCGCATTCGGTGCCTTTTCAGTTACAAGGTCTCAGCGCTTTGTCTGGGTTTGCAGGAGGGCGGCAGTCGGCTCATTGTTACCTCGGGTAATTGTGCTCTGTGTCTCCTGCACCCTGGCGCTGAATGGCAGCGGGGAGGGAGCCCTAGGAAATCTTGGGACGCCTTAGAGTAAGAGCAGCTTCTGAATCCTCTCCCGTCTCGGAGCTTTCCACGGAAAGGGGGTCCTGCCACACTGCATTTTAGTTAACAAATACCTCTTGGGTTTAGCAGATATTTACAAAGCGTCTCTCACGAGGCAGGGACTGTGCCAGAAACCATCGTGAACTCCCAAAAGGGAAGGGACTATCTTGGTTTAGGGAGAAGTGGATCCAGGGTTCACTCCAGTAGAACCCTCATAGCAGAGGGCAGGTCATACACATGGTTGGTCTGGTGACTCAGCTTCTCTAGGGCTCAGTGTTCATCTCTGTGCATGGGTGTGTGCTAAGTCGCTTCAGTTGTGTCCAACTCTTTTGTGACCCTACTGGCTGTAGCCCACCAGGCTCCTCTGTCCATGGGATTTTCCAGGCAAGAATACTGGAGTGGTTTGCCATGCCCTCCTCCAGGGGATCTTCCTAACCCAGGGATCGAACCCAAATCTCTTGCATTGTCTCCCGCATTGCAGGCGGATTCCTTACTGCTGAGCCACCAGGGAAGTCTGTTCATCTCTGTAGAATGGCAGGATTAACTGCTATTTCCAGTTTGCCATAAGGACAAGGTCAATGCTATTGGTGAAGCACTTGGCCCTTCTCCAATCCAGAGAATGCTGTATCTGGTACCCAGAACTCCCACAGTACACTGGGAGGGCACTGCTTATTCCCAGCCCTCCTCCTAACTAGCCACACGCTCTTAGAAGACTTACCTTATCTCTGTGCTCCTCCCCAAGGATACTCAGAAGTGAGGGAGCTTAACAGCATGAAGGTCTCCAGAAAGGTTTTACATTCTAAAGGAGCATTTTGTAAAATCACGGGCCATAGTCTTGTTTCTCAAACTTGAGAAATATATAAACAGCCCTCCTTTTAAAAGAAAAATGTCATGGCCCTTCCCCCCCACAGCAGTGATGCAAATATTTTTACTGTAATGTTACTTAACTGTGTACAAATGTAAACCCCAGCATCAACCGACGACTTAACATGGTTCTCTTAGGACCATATAACCAAACACATTTTCACATTAAATACAAACAAAATTCAAAATCAGTAACATTCAGATTAACAACATTTTATTTAGTGTGATGGATGATGTTGTTTTGTGGAAACCAAATTCAGAATGTGGGTTTTAATATTAGGAAGATGTTGCCACAGGTCCAGATCTGTAGTCGGTTTCCCTACTTTTCCGTCAGTCGTACTAATGTGGAGGATGCTTGTTTGCATACGTAAGTACGGGCAGGAGGGGAAGGATTTATTTGCCAGTGCAGCATAATCAGACCTCTCTCCTATCAGAATCTCAGCCAGTCATCAGACGTCCCTTTTCAGGCAGCGTCACTCAGTGGTTCTGTAAAGCCATCTCCATCACTTAAAAATAAAAGTTAGCATTATAGCGTCACTGAAAATGTCAATGAATAGGACAGCCAGTTTCTTGTTGACTTGAGGACAGAGAAGTGTTTCATTGTTCCTTCCGGCTAATCGTTTTCTTGTTGCAAGTTGGGGCATGTAAAGATAAGTTCAGCACGAAACAGCATCTGTTCTTACCCCAAGTACTGTCTACCCTGGTACAGGTCTTTTGAGGTTAGCACTCTTGTACCAGGACTCTCCATAGCACTGTTACAATTCACATATGTATGCATATATTAAAAATTACAGAGTGGGATGGGTTGGGAGATTGGGATTGACATATATACATACATATGAAATAGAGAACTATTGAGAACCTGCTGTACAGCACAGGGAACTCTGCTGAACACTGGATGGCGACCTAAAGGGGAAGGAAATCCAAAAAAGAGGGGATAAATGTAAACATATAGCTGGTTCACTTTGCTATACAGTGGAAACGAACACAACATTGTAAAGCAACTATACCCCAATAAAAATTAATTTAAAACAAATTACATTTTTTTGAATACAAAGAGAAGATTTTTTAATTATCCTACAGAAGTAGCTAATCTTGCCCACATCCCTGCCCCTACTATCGTACATGTCCCCAGGTCGAACTGAGAGGCAGCAGACCTTAAAATGAGAAACTCAGTTCTATTAAGTAGGCTCTTACCATAGTACAGATTTCAGGTCCAAGGCACTTGTGGGGTCCACTTAGACCTGTAGATCTTTTTCTCTAGCGAGCCCGCTTACAGTTGAAATGCTACTGTTTTTTTATGCAGTTCGTGCAGAAGTCACTCACTTGGTCATGCAGAGTTCATTGAAGCTTTTGGAGCTCTGTAGCTTGCCCTCCCTGCTCCGAATTTGTTGGGAAAAAATGGGGGCCAAGACAATTGGAGATGTTAAAATTAAAGCAAGAGGCTGCTCAGCGCAGGGGCTGTCAGAGCTGGAGGCTTGTGCCAAACCCATCACCTCCCGTTAGCTTCATAATGCAGAGCGCCTCACACCGTAGCCTGTGGCACTTCCGGCGTTGTGCAGTATTCAGCCTGTACCACTGTCGGTGGCAACCCTGGGAGTCCATCAGGTTGCAGTTTCACTGCTGGCCCCTTCATCACCAGCTGTCAGACTTGAACAAGTCATTTAAATACCCACATCTCAGTGTCTGCATCTGTAGAATGGAGACCATAGTACACACCTGTCAGGGTTATTGAGAGGATTCAGTGAGGGGATAAAAGTGAAAGTGACGTGCTTCCCAAACTGTGTGCCGAGGCTCTTCAGGGTGCCTCAGTGACTTCAGAGATGCACTGTGGGTTTTTCAAGAAAAACACAGCGACATCATCAGTCATGGAGCCCACTGCAGCTTCAGTTGTTTATACCTATTAATGGTTTATGGGCTTCCCTGGTGGCTCAGACAGTTAAGAATCCACCTGCAATGTGAGAGACCTGGGTTTGATCCCCGGGTTGGGAAGATCTCTTAGAGGAGGAAATGGCAACTCACCCCAGTATTCTTGCCTGGAGAATCCCCATGGACAGAGGAGCTTGGCAGGCTACAGTCCATGGGGTCAGAAAGAGTCGGACATGACTGAATGACTAAGCAAAAGGCACATTAATGGTTTAGACTGTTAAGCTATTATAACTTCCTCAGCTTGGTTCAGTTCAGTCACTTAGTTGTGTCTGACTCTTTGTGACCCCATGAACCGCAGCACGCCAGGCTTCCCTGTCCATCACCAATTCCTGGAGTTCGCCCAAACCATGTCCATTAAGTTGGTGATGCCATCCACCCATCTCATCCTCTGGCGTCCCCTTCTCCTCCTGCCCTCAGTCTTTCCCAGCATCAGAGTCTTTTCCAATGAGTCAGCTGTTTGCATCAGGTGGCCAAAGTATTGGAGTTTCAGCTTCAACATCAGTCCTTCCAATGAACACCCAGGACTGATCTCCCTTTGGATGGACTGGTTGGATCTCCTTGCAGTCCAAGGGACTCGCAAGAGTCTTCTCCAACACCACAGTTTAAAAGCATCAATTCTTTGGCATTCAGCTTTCTTTATAGTCCAACTCTCACATCCATACATGACCACTGGAAAAACCATAGCCTTGACTAGACGGACCTTTGTTGACAAAGTAATGTCTCTGCTTTTTAATATGCTATCTAGGCTGGTCATAACTTTCCTTCCAAGGAGTAAATGTCTTTTAATTTCATGGCTGCAGTCACCATCTGCAGTGATTTTGGAGCCCAGAAAAATAAAGTCTGACACTGTTTCCACTGTTGCCCCATCTATTTCCCATGAAGTGATGGGACCGGATGCCATGATCTTCGTTTTCTGAATGTTGAGCTTTAAGCCAACTTTTTCCACTCGCCTCTTTCACTTTCATCAAGAGGCTCTTTAGTTCTTCTTCATTTTCTGCCATAAGGGTGGTGTCATCTGCATATCTGGGGTTATTGATATTTCTCCTGCCAATCTTGATTCCACCTTGTGCTTCATCCAGCCCAGTTTCTCATGATGTACTCTGCATATAAGTTAAATAAGCAGGGTGACAATATACAGCCTTGACGTACTCCTTTTCCTATTTGGAACCAGTCCGTTGTTCCATATGCAGTTCTAATGGTTGCTTCCTGGTCTGCCTACAGGTTTCTCAAGAGGCAGGTCAGGTGGTCTGGGATTCCCATCTCTTTCAGTGCTCAGTCATATCTGACTCTTTGTGACCGTGTGGACTGTAGCCCGCCAGGCTCCTCTGTCCATGGGATTTCCCACGCAAGAATACTGGAGTGGGTTGCCATTTCCTTCTCCAGGGGATCTTCCCAACCCAGGGATCAAACCTGCATCTCCTGTGTCTTCTGCATTGCAGGCAGATTCTTTACCTGTTGAGCCATCAGGGAAGCCCAACCTGTTATAACCAAACTATTAGGAGTGTCTTTTGACCTAGGAATGCCCTGAGAAGATTACTGAAGTGCCAAGGACACCAGGCATGAACCAAGAATGTTTGGGAAGCTGTGGCCTACTGTTTGGTACAAGTCACAGCTCAATAAAGAAAGGAGATTGTTTTATTATAATTTAACCAGAAAGGCTGTGCCAGCCCCACACTTCCATTTCTTCTCAACTCTTCATGCGTTGCACGTGTGGGATTGGTGTCCTTGATGGCTAAGCTTCCCTTCCTGCCTCCCTTCGCTCCACCTCTGCTCGCTTGTAAAATGCATTTCAGAACATTGACTTCCCAGCTGAGATTTTTTGAAAAACCCTGGGCTGCCCACAGTCATCTCAAAGGGGTATCATGAAGCGTCCGAAACATAAAAGTCTTTAGAAGGAAATGCATTCACTTGAGTGTCCATGTGCCTCACAGGGTTCTTGGCGAGGGCCGGTACCCGAGGTCTCAACTCCAGGGTGGGGGAGAGGGAGTGGCCTTGACCACTTGACTTGTGCAGAGGATGGCCTTGACACCCTAAGCCTTTGAATTGTACGTGCTCCCCTGGTTGTGGAATCCCCTGCGCTCCCACAGCAGCTTTCCCTGCTCTGGGATAGGCGAACACAGCACCCTGCAGGGAAGGTTTGTGAACCCAGGGCCCAGCATTGTGTGTGTGTGTGGTTTGGTGGTGGTGGTGGTGCTGTTCAGTCACTAAGTTGTGTCCGACTCTTTGCGACCCCACGGACTGTAGCAGGCCAGGCTTCCCTGTCCTTCACTATCTCCCGGAGTTTGCTGAAACTCATGTCTGTTGAGTCAGTGATCCCATCCAACCATCTCATCCTCTGTCGCCCCGTTCTCCTCCTGCCCTCAATCTTTCCCGGCATCAGGGTCTTTTCTGATGAGTCAGCCCTTCGCATCAGGTGGCCAGAGTATTGGAGTTTCAGCTTCAGCATCAGTCCTTCCACTGAATTGGTTTGCTGTGGTTTGTTTTAATTCTCCTCCTCCTAGCCACCTCTGACCATCTGGCAGGACTGGGGGTATGCTTTAGCGTGCAGATACAGGGTTAAACTCTATGAGCATGCTAATATGTCAGTTTTGACTGACAAAAACAACATTTTTACTTAGTTCAGCCTAAGTAATTGTTCATCCTTAATTGAATACCTTCCATGCAACCTTCAGTTCCATGCACTCATGTTTGTGATCTCCCTTTTTATTAATTTTTTTTCCCCTAAAAAAAAAATTAGTTGCACAACTAAAACAGAAATGTTTTCCTTGTTGAAAGAAAGCTTGAAAGCCAGATGTTTAACCACTGCCACCCCAGAGAAATTTACATGATCCATTTGGCCACCCACCCACCCCTACCCCCATCCCCTCTTCTAGGTCTTTTCTCATGCATTCTATATATATGTGAACCCTGGTGGCTCAGACGGTAAAGCATCCGCCTGCAGTGCGGGATATCCGGGTTTGATCCCTGGGTTGGGAAGATCCCCTGGAGAAGGAAATGGCAATCCACTCCAGTACTCTTGCCTGGAAAATCCCATGGACTGAGGAGCCTGGCGGGCTACAGTCCATGGGGTCGCAAACAGTCGGACATGACTGAGCGACTTCACTTTCACTTTCACTTTTCAGAGACAGACTGCACAATTGCATTGGTCCATTTAGACCAAAACGGTGCCGTGTTTCATGTATCATGAAGAGTTTTTCCCTCCTAAAACGTATCTTGGCAATCTTTCCAACTTAGTCCATGTAGCTCTGCCTCGTTCTTCTCAATGTGCTATGTCATCATCGCTTTACTCCGTGGGAATCATGCAGCCCATTTTACAGATGATTAAAGTGGAGTTTAGAGTGGAGACAGTCACAGAGCCAGGAGGTGGCAAAGCCACTTCTGACTCCCCAGCCCAGGCTGGATTTCCTCCCCCCAGCAGCCTGCTCGGTCATCGTTTACAGACTGATGTATAACTCCCTCCAACCCAGCGGGGCTGCCGGGCACTCCCATCATTCAGGTAAATGGAGAATTACCACTGATAGCATAGATGGCCAATTTCCAAGGAATTAGAATAGAATCATGTTGGAACTCCACGGAGTGTAATTGAATGTTTGATGATAGGGGCCTGCAGGACCCTGGGTCATCATTGCAGATATCAGTTGTCACTGCGCGCTGGTAGAAACCTTAGTTCACAGGGCGTCCTGGCTGCTGGCCTGAGTGACTCTCATTGTGTGCCCGTCCCCTGTGACAGGCCTTGTCCTCTGGCCAGAAAAGCAGGCTTAGAGAAAGAGACAGTGCTTGTCCAGCATTGGAAAGCTCAGGGACGTTGAGGGTGGTGGCCCCAAGCTTGGCCTTTAACATCCCCCCACCAGATGTGTCCCACCTGAGCTTCTGCAGAGCCCCGTAGCCAGAGTTTGGACTCTGCGCTCAGCCGCCACTGGCCTTCGTCACAGCCCAGACCTTCACTCATTTGAAGGAACAGATGTGCAGTTTCTTCCTTTTTTTGGGAAAAGGAATCTCTGAGAGCTGAAGGAACTTCAAAGTGCCAGCGGCTTGCCTAGGAATCTATAAAGGGACCTTGTCTTTTTCTCTCTATTTACAAGTAGATTTCTCACCCACTTGCAGAAGGAGTATGACCTTAGTTCAGTCACTGCAGAAATGTAAGAAAACTGTCAATTGAAAGGAAATTATAGTACAGTTCCCATACTGGGGAGTCCTTCAGTAAAAGGGTACTCAAGTCTGAGCTCCATAGCAGTCAAAGCAAAAAGAGGAAAAAGCACCAGCGCCTGCTAATTCTTAAGCTATCGTCCAGCCCTCTAAAGAGATACTGCTCCCATGGAGGGCTCCCACGGGACTGGCAAGATGAATTTTTTTTAAATTTATTTATGTTTTTGCACAAATTTACAGCCCTGTTCTGGAATAGAATACAGAGTTGACACAGAACGTTAAAATGAGCACAAGACAACTTTGAATTATATTCATGGAGTCTTATCTTGTCTGACCTTTGGGATAACGTGCATCACTGAGGCGTCTTGAGAAGTCTCAAGTTTAAGTGGAGAGAAAGGGCTAGAAAGAGGGGGATGAAAGAAGGAAGATGGTGCCAGGTCAGGAGGAGGCCCAGTGCCGAGCGTGTGTTAGCACACCAGCCCATGCTGTGAATGTGTGGTGCGTTCTGAGGGCAGCATGGTCCTGTAGAACTCTCTGCAACCGTGGAAATGTGTCCACTCTGGTGACCATCAGCTCCATGTGACCACTGAGCCCTTGGAACACGGCCTGTGCAGCTGAGGAACTGAATCTCAGTGTTGTTTAGTTGACCTTAAATAGCAAATGTTTTTCCTCTCAATTTGAAGCAGTCACATGTGGCAGAGGCTGCCATACCGGACAGCACAGTATGGAAACGTTCATACCTTGTGATCTGGTGATTATGTTTCTATAGTTTTATCCTAAAGAAATGATCAGAGGTAGGGACGAACTTGCTACACAGGGATCTGCCATGAAGGATTGCTCATGGCAGTGAAAAACTGGAAACACTATTAATACCCAGCAGTGAGAGAGGGTGGGTTGAGTAAATTTTTGAATGGAATGCCAGAGAGACATCAACAGCATTCATAAAGAATGCAGACTAGAGGGGAAATGCTTTTGTCCAGCAATTAAGTGAAAGACGCAAGAATCCAAATAGGGTACAGTATGATCTCCAAGTAAGCATGGGGAGAAAAAGACAGGAAGGAAGTGCTCCAGAATAACAGTCGCTGTTGGTGGGTTTATTGTCACTTCTTATTTCCATCTCTGCATTACTGTGCGTGCGGCAGATTGCCTACATGAGCGTGAAGGTTGCTTTAGATTCAGAAGGAAAAGTAGTTCTTCAAAGTAAGACAGAAGAAGATGGCTATCCATTGCTCTGAGTTTCAGGGGCCAGGAGGGTGGAGGATATTTCTTGAAATAGTCTGGTCAAACTCAAAACCCAGTTAACTTATAATAGATCCTCTGAGTGGCTCCTAGCTTTCTCTCATTCCCCATCTCTGTTCCCTATTGCCCTTGAACTCCAAAGCCAACCCTTTAAAAAAAAAAAATCTATTTGCATTCAGTAGAGCCAGGATAATATACCACTTAAGTGGGGTTTTCTTTTTTTTTTTTTTTTTCTCAGCACTGTACAGAATTTCAAAACTCTTTCATATTCAAAACTCTATTGCATCTTTCTCTATTATTAGTAAGGCAAAGTTGTTGTTTTGGTTGCTCCGGGTCTTCGTTGTGGTATGCGGGATCTTTAGTTATGGCATGCGGAATCCTGGTTCCCCAACCAGGGATCAAACCGGGGCCCCCTGCATGGGGAGCTCGGAGTCTTAACCACTGGACCACCAGGCAAAGTCCCAAGGCAGAGTTTTACTCTTTTTAAAATTCTCTCTTCTGATTAGAAAAGTCACCTCATTGCAGAGCCTTTGGAAAACCGAGCACAAGCCAAAGAAAACTGCCCCCCTCCCCCCCATGAGACACAGCAGTTGGCTTGGCGGGTGCCTTCCCGCGTCCTCTTTCATACGGCTCTGTAGTCAGGGCAGGTATTAATATCACCGTCTCACACATGAGGAGACAGCGGGTCAGCGGGGTTAAGTGCCTCGCCTGGGGTCTCGTGGCTGGTTAAGTGGCAGAACCAAGCCCAAGCCTGAGTTCTAGTCTGCGTCCTTTCCCCGGCTCTCTAGGTGAGGTTTGACGTGGCCCCCAAACAGGCTCCTCACCTATTCACGGGACGTTGAGAGCCTCTTGTCCTTCCGAGTGCGGCACTTAAAAGCTTCCTATAATGGCTCAGCTCACAGAGTAAGTTACACCGGGCTGATCCTTTCTTTATGGGAGTTTACTCTTTAAAGTAGGCACGGGTGACACAGACGGGGTTATTCAAGACGCGCATTGTCGCACACACAACGGAGTAAGCTAAATGTTTACCCGACACATGGACGGGGGAATAAAGGCTTTCTGCAGAGAAATGAGTGGGAAGAAAGAGAGCGAGTCATGTGGAAGAGGTTTTAATCCAGGCAGCATGATTGCACTTCCCTGGGACAATTATACTCTGCCTACCTTGAATTTAAATAAAGTCCCTTCAAGTCCCTTCAACGGCTTGTTCACAAAAGCGCTTTCTTTTTTTTATTTCACCCCAGCCTGAGCCATCACCTCAGCTTCTCTGAATATAGCCAAGCTCAACCCAGAATGGTTTAAAAAAAAAGTCACAGTGGATTTCTAAGGGCCTCCAGAGTGTGGCGTGTACTCTGGAATTTTCAGAGGCATTCCATATCCTCAAGTGAATGAATTACGGCCTCTGCCTCCTCTCCCACCTGGAGGATCCCAGCCCTGCCTTAGATCCCAGGCGAGGGCTGGTCCTAGCCAATGAGAAGGGAGTTTCAGATCCTTTCTAAGCCCCCTCCATCCTAGGGAACACAGGGAAGTGCTGACCACGCACTTTGTATTCCCCGGGGCTTATTTGTGCTTTTCTATACAAGCTGTGTTCCTGTTGGCTTCCCCAGGGGAGTAACAGCCTAAGTTTGAAGGAAAGAGTTGGCTTGATAAATAAAAACACAGCCCAGCAGATGGTGATGCAAGGGGGCGGGGGGGCGGGGGTGTGAGGCATCCCAAGAAGGAGCCTCCCCTTCCCTGGCTCTCTCCCTGGGGCTTCTGACTCAGCCTCCCTGTACGGGTGGACAGAAAAGAACCCCCCACCACCGGCACATCCAGTCACATCTTGGAGTGGGCAGCATTCCCTTTGGGGAAGGATGGTGGACCCGTTCCGAAATCCTGTGGGACCCCCTTTAAGGGGAATGGAATGGGGACCGTCTTCCACGTCTTGGTGGTTTGGGGTTTTTTCCGTAGCCCATCTCTCCTCCCCTCGGGCCAGCACTCATATCTCTAGCATCCCTGACCACTCCCCGCTGCACCCCGAAGCCCGCGGGGTGGGGGGACAGCGGCACATCCCCGCTCACGAAGTCACTCGTTTGCATCTCATTTCCGAGTTGTTATCGAGCCGCCAGTCGTGAGAGTGTTTTGACAGCAGCTGTCAGCAAGGGGCAGGCAGCTGCCATCGCCTCCGATTGGCTGAAGACACCTATGGCAGCGCGCCGGATCACACCCGAGCCGTCGCGCCCCCGCCCCAGCCAGGGACCGCGGAGCCCAGGGCGCCAAGGGGAGAAAAAGCAAACACAAGAGCAGAGAAGGGAGACCACGCCAGCCACTCAAGGCCCCAAGGCAGCCAGCCCGGTTCTCAGCTAGTCAGCGTCCGGAATCCGTAGCATGTTTTCCGACTCCCGCTAGAGAAGACGGCCGTAAAAGACTCAGATTGTGTCTCGCGTTTTGTGTAATTTATTTTATTGGAGGTTTTTGGGCAGCGAGGGTGGGGAGGATGAGAGAGGATCCATCCAAACAACCATTTAGGCTTGTCAGAGTTCATTTATTGAATTAGCGAGGTTACCACTCCCGGGCTCCCAGCTGCCAGCCCGCAAAGCTGGGCTGGATGCAGCCTGGAGCCTGGAGCAGAACCAGGCGCTCCGATCAATTACGGTGGCTTTTTTTTTTCCTACCTCCCTCTGCTCAACTGAAGTGCAGAGGAATGTGTGTGTGTTTTCCCTTCTCCCCTGAAGAGTCTCCTTCTCTCTGTAATATCAGTCGTTCCACGTGTTTCTTTCTAAGCACCGTGCATCCAAGCAGGGAATAAATAATGCTTTGTATTCACTGCCTTTTACCTAAGCAGTTTAAAATTCATTCTTTTCTCTTCTTTTTCTTTAAGTACTGGGGTGCGGGGCGGGGGAAAGAAAAATGTGAGCGACACCAGAGAGCAGCTGTTTCGTGATCAGGAAGCAAGCTCGCTTCTGCCTTAAATCGAGGGCCCGTGGGGTAGTCGCAAAGACGCAGTGACCGCAAGAGAATGTAATCTTTATGTACCAGGCAAGGGAGCCCGTGTGTCATCCTTGTTTCCTCCCCCCAAAAAATTCCCACATCGACTCAGACTTCCACGATGGGGGTCTCTTACTTTGGGTTTCTGCCGCTGCAGTCAGACTTGGGGCTGAGATGGTTTGGGCGTTACAGCCGGGTACCCTCCTCCTCCCTGCAGAGTTCCCTCACCCGTTGGTACCCAGAGAACTGAAAAGGGCTACATCCTCAGGATGCCTCTGTTTATCTCTAGCACAAGTGGTCACGGGGCTTCGCTGGTGGCTTAGCGGTGAAGAGCCCACCTGCCAGTGCAGGAGATAGGGATTCCGTCCCTGGGTCGGGAGGATCCCCTAGAGAAGGAGATGGCAACCCGCTCCAGTATTCTTGCCTGGAGAATCCTATGGACAGAGGAGCCTGGCGGGCTGCCGTCCATGGGGTTGCAAAAGAGTCTGACATGACTGAGCAACTAAACTGAACAACGGCATCAGCAACGAGTGCTCACCAGGGGCATTTGTGCCCACTGGGGGACGCTCGGCAGCGTCTGCAGTCGTGTTTGGTCATCACAGCGTGCAAGGTGCTAGCGGCCTCAAGCGTAGGCCAGGCATCATCCGGGGCACAGGACGGCCCCCCCACAACAGAGTATCCTGCATGAGACGTGGGTGGTGCCTTGGTGGAGAAACCCTGGCCTGTAGGGAGAGGGACCTTATTTGCAGAGGAAACAGCAGAGGAGCTGTGAGTGTACCAGTGTTTTTAAATAGGGCTGCTGTCGGCATGGGGTGAGGGGCGTCTGAGGGATGTTTCATCTGTAAAGCTGCCACTTAATCAGTGCCACTGATGTCCCCGCCTTCATTGTGACAACCAAAAGCAGCCCCCTTCTGGGTGAGGGGTGCCTCTTTCCTTAAGAATCCCTTCCTTGGGGGCTTCCCTGGTAGCTCGGTGGTAAAGAATCTGCCTGCCAATGCAGAAGACAAGAGTTTGATCCCTGGTCCAGGAAGATCCCACATGCCTCAGAGCAGTTAAGCCCACGCACCACAACTTCTGAGCCAATGCTCTAGAGCCCAGGAGCCGCAACCCCTGAAGTCCACGTGCTCTAGAGCCCGTGTTCCACAACCAGAGAAGCCACCACAGTGAGAAGCCTTTGTACCACAGCTGGACAGTATGCCCCGCTCACTGCAACTAGAGAAAGCCTGAGCGAGCACGGAAGACCCAGAGCAGCCAAAAATAAAACTAAAAAAAACACCTGCTTTAGTTTTGTTTTTAGTCATGACTGTGTGCCCAGTGCCAACCTAAAGTCTTACGTATCCTTTTTTTTAAATAAATGTTTCATTTTCTTGGCTGCACCACACTGCATGTGGGATCTTAGTTCCCCTGACTAGGGATCAAGCCTGAGACCACTGCATTGGAAGCAAGGAGTCTTAACCACTGGACTGCCAGAGAAGTCCCTTTGCACATCCCTTTTTATATTTAGTCTACCACAGTCCCAGGAGGTTGATGTTCTACCTCCATTGTAAAGATAAGAAAAAAATGAAGACTAGAGAGGTAACAGCCCTTACCTGCAGCCAAGAAGCAGGGAAGACAGGGTTAAAACCCAGACCTGTCAGAGGCCAAAGTCTCAGGCACTCTGCTCACCGATCCTCTCGGAGCCTCCGTCTCCTCACCTGTTAAATGGGTGGAAGTGATAACCATTCTCCCATCTCAGATGTTTTCCTGAGAATCATAAGAGAGAATGCATGCAAAGGGCCTTTGGAAAAGTACAGGGTACAGATGTAAGGAAATTGTAGTATTGTTGTACCTGCCAAGAATCTAAAGCCGTCTGAACAGTGAAAAGTGTTTTTCGTGAACCCATGTCATCAGCTGAGTCAGTGGCCCCTGGAATGTGAGCTTTGAAGATTGCCCTTAAAGCTAGATGAAGTTGGGGCTGAAACATGGAAAGTGGCCACATGGCTGTCTCAAATACCCTTTGGGTGATCAGATGCTGGCTTCTTCAGGACTGTTACGTGCTGTGTCATTAAACAAACTGGTTATATAATGGTATTTCAAGGGGGATGTTTTTTAAAGCATTGAGTTTATACAAAAAGCATCATGGGTGTAGTGGTTAAGTACCCACAACCCAGAATCTCAACAGAGCAATGTTCTGTGCTGTCTCTCTGTCCCCAGCTTGGATGGGTGATGGGGGGGGTGGTGGGCAGTAAGTCGGGGAACCAACAGCAGGGTGGGCTGCACATCCAGATCATCTTGGGGGCTTTTAAAAGTGGGGAAGACAGAGCCTCATCCCAGCCCAATTAAAGTGGAACCTCTCGGTACTGGCATTTTTTTTTTTAACACCTTAAGTAAGAATGTATTTTTTCAAAAACAGGGCTGTTTTTATCATTGCAGTGCAGTTCTCAAAAATCATGAAATTATCTTGGATGCAGTCATCTTATCTAATCTACAGACCTTATTCACGTTTTGTTAGTTGTCCTAATAATGTCCTTTATTTGGGGAAGGGGCGGAGGGGCCAGGTCTGATTCAAAATTCAGTCCAGGATCACATGTTGCATTTCGTTTACTCATCTCTTTAGTGTTTGTCACTCAGTCGTGTCTAACTGTTTTCGACCCCATGGACTGTAGCCCACCAGGCTTCTCTGTCCATGGAATTCTCCAGGCAAGAATACAGGAATGTGTTGCCATTCCCTTCTCCAGGGGATCCTCCCGACCCAGGGATCCAACTTGAGTCTCCCACATTGCAGGCAAAGTCTTTACCATCTGAGCCACCAGGGAAACCCAGTTTCCTTAATTTTGGAGACATTACCTGGCATTTCTTTGCCTTCCGTGACCGTGACAACTTTGGAGCAGCCAGCCAGTTGTCTTGCAGATGTTCCCAGTTGTGGCTGCAGGCTGCTTCCTCAGGATTAGATTGGATCGAGGCTCTTTGGTGGCGATAACCTCAGAAATGGCATCCTCTGAGGTGCTCAGCATCAGAAGGCACCTCCGCTTTGTCCCACTGCTGATCATGTTATCTTTCCTTTTAATTAACTAATTGGTTGCACAGGATCTTAGTTGTGGCTCGAGGGCTCTCGGGTTCAAGGGCTCAGTGGTTGCAGCGCACAGGCGTCTGTCTAGTTGCATTACAAGGGCTCGGTTGCCCCGTGGCGTGAGGAAGCTTAGTTCCCAGGTCCTCGTCCCTCTACATTAGAAGGCAGGTTCTTAGCCACTGGACACTGGGTGATGTTATCTTTGATCACTTGGTTAAAGTAGTTTCTGCCAAGTTTTTCCACTGTTAACCTATTATTGTTCCCTTTGCAATTATCAATATTAATAGTAAATATCTCATCTCAGGAGGTGCTTTGGGGCTCTGCAAATATCCTGTGTCTGGGCTCGCCATACTGCGGTTAGCATCACTAATGGTGCCTGAATTATTCATTGCTGTGCTGGCTAACAAATGGTGATTTTGTAATTCATTCATTGCCCACATTTATTGGTTGGTAGTCTCCTGGGAAGAGCCTCTCTGCCCTCTCTCCCACCCCCCGCCCTGCCCATATTTATTTTTTAAGTTTTTATCAGTGTAGGCTCAGGAATTATTCAGTGAGTCAAAACCCATGATCATCATTATTTATTATGTTATTGAAATTGTCCCCAGTTTGGCCAGTGGAAAGTCCTTCAGGCTGGGGTGTATCCTTTTGACATGTCTCTCTTTTTTTTTTCTCTTTGAGTACTTCCTTATCTTCTGGCGTAACAAGATACTGCAGACTCATCTTGTACTTTTTCAGCTCCAGCCCTGGAACCAGCCGTGTCTCCAAGGAGCCCTGGTTCTTTTCGGTGGGTGGTGGTATTTAGATACCAAGATCTGGGTGCGGGTTGTGCTCAGGGGTCTCACGGCCTCTGGACCAGGATTTTAGCTCTTTTAGGGCAGGATAATTTTCTGTGATAGAGGCTGTCCTACATATTGTGGAACACTTAACAGCATCCCTGACCTTTAGTGCTAGATGTTGGAATTTTAGTGTCTGGAAGCAGTGGCGGTTACAGAATTTCTCCAGTGGGAGAGACGGGGTGTCTGCAGGGACTCAAGTGGGAGCTGTAGTCACACGGTAATGAAGCATATGTCTTACTTAGAGAGCAGGTGGCATAGGGACAGTTGAAAGTCCTGAGGGCTAAGGTACCCCCAAGTCACTCCTTGGAGCTGTCTGTGGTCTTGTCCAGCTCCCCTCCCCAAAACTCTCCGAGCCTTCTCATCTCCCTCTGCCTAGAGCTCTCATTTTAAATTCACCCCAACCCCAGTGCCTTCTCGCATCCCTCCTGGTACCAAACAGGCTTTGTCTTGCAACTCTTTTTTAGTATGACCTTATTCAAGATAAAATGTGCTGGTCCTGGTCCTTTGCCTCTGAGGCAGAAGTGTGATACTAGAACACAGAGTGATGACGAGTTGGGATGAGGCTTTACAGTCTGCAGAGCCCTTCTGTGAACCCCTGTGGTGGTGACCTGGCCTGGAGGCCAGTTCACACGTGGGTCAGTGCCATGGCCACCCGCCCAGAGTCCCACAGGCCAGGCTGCCGATGTCGCTGAACAACCTGTTAAAACGTGAAGAACCCGGCAGCCTGGTAGTCTGTGTATTCCAAGGGGAGTGAAGATTTTCTTCTTCTTCTTTTTTTTTTAATATTTATTTAGTTGGCTGCACTGAGTCTTAGTTGCAGCATGGGGGATCTTTTCGTTGTGGCATACGAACTCTGAGTTACAGCATGGAGGATCAAGTTCCTGACCAGAGACTGAGCCCAGGCTCCCTGCCTTGGGAGCCTGGAGTCCTAGCTACTGGACCACCAGGGAAGTCCGGAGCTGTTCCTTCTTTTCCCCACAAGCCAGGAGACACCCCCCTCCCCAGCACTGCATCTCCTCCTATATTACTGCCATTCGGTGTTTGGCACCCCAATTTCAGAGCTTCCTTCCCCGACACATCCCCAGACAGCTCCAGGCTGGACTTCCCAGGACCCCTGCCCGCTGATGGGCCCTGGAGGTTTCACGGAGGGAGTTGCAGTTATGAGAGGCTTAGCAGCTGGGGTGCTGGCCGCCCGCCGGGTGTGGTCCTGGACACACCCTCGGGTGGAGGGTGTCTGCGTCACCCATGTGGGCGGGGTTGGCTTCCATCCAGACAGATTGGTCACCTAAAAGAGCCATTCACCACCCCCAGAGTTAGTGTTGTTTCCAGAGTCAGTGGTGTAAGGGGCAATGGTGGTTTGTAGAATGAAGGGTTTCTCCAGCTCCTAGAAGCAAGCTCCACTCAAGTCAGGGAGACAGGAGGTCACAGTGCCACAAACGTGGCTCCCTTTCTCGTCCACGCCCTCCGTCCACACTGCCACCTAGCATCCTGACCATCCTGTCCTCTCCTGTCCCCACCTTCATCCTCCTCCATCCACGGGCCCCCAAAGGAGGGAGGAAGCCACTCAAAAACTTTGACAGGCAGTGGCTTTAAAGAAAGCTTTCCAGGTGGCACAGTGGTAAGGAATCCGCCTGCCAATGCAAGAGACATGGGTTCGATCCCTGAGTTGGGAAGATCCCCTGGAGGGAGAAATGGCAACCCACTCCAATATTCTTGTCTGGGAAATCCTTTGGACAGAGGAGCCTGGTGGGCTGCAGTACATGGGGTCGCAAAGAGAGTGATATGCATGCACAGCTTTAAATAAAGACCCTTGAGGCTCTGGATATAAAAGGAACGTAGCTGACAGCCGGAGAAAGGCACAGTTGGGAGTGGATGTCCCCACAGCTTTTCTAATTCACTCGTTTCTCTGCTGCAAAGGTAGATAGGGAAGGCATGCCCACCTGGGTCCTGGGAAGAAATGTTCTCAGCCTCCCATCTCTCCAGTCGGAAACCTTCTCTAGCTGCGGGTGCTTCGATTATTTTTTGGAGGTGGGGACATCAGGCCACACGACACTCGTCCTCCTTCCTCCGTTCCCATGACAGATCGTTAAATTATTCCACAGGAGCCAGCGCTCAGGCTAAATGACCGCAACAGCCGTATCATGGCAACTATACCTGCCTCTGGTTCTATCTCTTTCTTCTGCAGCCGCAGCTGCCGAGAAACTTGGTTGAGCAAAGTCATTCTCAGCGCCTGGCGGGGAATCCAAGACAATAAGGTTCCAAAGCTCCGTCACGTGTCCACACACCCTTTAGAGCAATGCCCCAGTTAGGGCAAAGCTTGCCCGTGTAACGAAGCAGATTGAGGGGATGGGCGTTTGGGAGGTGATGTATGTGCTTAGGTTGGCAGGCTAAAAACTAAAGGGTGTTATTTATTTATTGATTATTATTATTTGAGGGGGGTGCTATGCTGAGTCTTCGTCACTGCATGCATGCTTTTTCTAGTTGCAGCGAGCTGCACTCTGGGCTTCCCAGGTGGCACTAGTGGTAAAGAACCAGCCTGTCAATGCAGGAGACAGAAGAGATACAGGTTCGATCCCTGGGTCGGGAAGATGCCCCTGGAGGAGGAAATGACAAGCCACTCCAGTATCCTTGCCTGGAGAATCCCCATGAATAGAGGAGCCTGGCAGGCTGCAGTCCACAGGGTCGCAAAGAGTCAGACACGGCTGAAGCAGCCGAGCAGGCACGCCCTCTCTAGTTGTGGTGCTCGGGCTTCTCGTTGCAGTGGCTTCTCTCATTGCAGAGCACAGGTCTCGGGCGCGTGGACTCACTAGTCAGGGCACATGGGCTTAGTTGCCTATTTCACGTGGGGTCTTCCTGAACCAGGGATGGGACCCATGTCCACTGCATTGGCAGGCAGATTCTTAACCACTGGACCTCCAGGGAAGTCCAACCAGGTGACATTTGATGAGGTCCATGGGGCAGCAAAGAGTCGGACACAACTGAGCGACTGAGCACAGAGCCACAGATATCTTCATTTGGTTCTCCCCACACCAGAAGCTTGGAGAAAGGATGTAGGTATAGAGGGACTGGCAGGTGACCCGGGAGCACCGAGGGGAGGTCAGGAAGGAGCAGTCATACACAGGGGGGCGGCCAAGGCCACTGCTGTGTCACCAGGGCCTGATCCCACGGAGACTCCTGAGATGGGCACAGAAGGCCTTTCCAGAACAGTCCACCTGAGAGCCCGCACCCTGCCAGCTGAACTACCCCCCGGGGCCAGGGCTGCCTTCCACTTGGGATTGAGCAGGCACCGGGAGCAGAGTGGGGGCCACCGGAGGGGGGCGCTGGCAGGGCGGGGGATTGGAGTCCTCGGGGGGGCCGGCCGCCACACGCCAGCGCTGGGGAGGGGTGTGCGACACAGAGTCTGGTCCCTTGAGCTGCTCCCCACAGGCAGCCGCTGTAGCTGGTGGCGTGTGCTTCTCTCCAGAAGTGGTGCTGTGAGCACATGCCCTCCCGCGTCCTGCCGTCTCCCTGCTGGGTTTTGTTTTCTTTTTTTAACTCCCTGGCACCTGTTTTTTGGTTTTGTCTTCTTTTGTGCTGTCTTCCACTTAGTTGACTATCTTGGCCAAGTCTGATTTGGGAGCAGTTTTCTAACATTGCACCCAAGGGGAGTGGGGAGAAGGGAGAGGAGAGTGCCCTGTTCTGAGCACAGCGTTCTCTCCTCCAAGGACAGAGTGTTCAGGTGGATATTCTCTTCTCGTAGTCCTAGAAAAGCTGAGTTGGGGGCTGCTGGAGTGTCTCCAGGCCCAGCCATCTGCAATGGCAGGCTCCCGGGAAACCATCCCCTATTAGGGTCTCCTCCAGTGGATGTTGCCTTGGGAGGGCGAGGGGGGGAGGCCTAATGATACTTTCTGCAAACCTCCCTAATTACCAGCCGACATGAATTTTCTCATGGCCTCTGATAGTGCCCCCTGCTCATACAGGTAGACCTCGGAGATACTGTGGTTCAGATCCAGACCACATCAATCTGGAGATTCACAATAAACCAAGGCGCACACACATTCTCTTTGGTTTCCTAGCACACGTAAAAGTTATGTGTTCATCCTGCTATTAAGAAAGTCTATGAAGTGTGCAACACATTGTGTCTAAAACAATAATGTACTTACCTAAATTGAAAAGTACCTTCCTGAGAAGTCCCTGGCAGTCCAAGGGTTATGACTCAGTGCTTTCACTGCTGAGGGATCCAGGTTCAATTCCTGATGGGGGAACTAAGATCCCACAAGCCACTCGGCGTGGCCTAAATAAATAAATAAATAGTTCCTGATTGCTTAAAAATACCAAAATGATTACAGTCATCACATCCAGGATCACCGATCAGGGACCACCACAACCAATCTAACAGTGATGCGAAAGTTTGAAATGATTCAAGAATTACTAGAATGTGATGCAGAGACACAGAGCAACCAGATACTGCTGGTAAAAATGGTACCAGTAGACCTGCTCGATGCAGGGTTACCGCAGATCTTAAATTTGGTCTGAAAAAAAGTGCTGTTGTATTTACAAACCACAGGAAAACGAGGTCTGCTTATGAATACCTGATCAGGGAAAACAAATAACGCAGGAAGGAGCCAGGAGGTAGACACCTGGTTTTCAAGGTGATGTGAGGAGGACACGGCTGTGCAGGGGGAAGGTTCTGAGCTGGGGTGCGGGGCGGGTGAGGGCGGGCAGTGACGGTGTGATGACTGAGGGGAGTGGGATTGGGCCAGAGGATGAGATTGGTCTGGAACTGGGGTTGTCAAACTTCTGTAAAGAGCCTGTGATGGTTAATTTTAAGCATCAACTTGGCAGGGCCACCAGGTGCCCAGAAAGCTGGTAAAGCATCATTTCTGTCTGTGAGGGCCTTTCTGGCAGGGGTGAGCATTTGACTTGGTGAACTGAGTAAAGGGCAGGGACCTCACCAGTGTGAGGGGGTGAGGGACGGGCACCATCACGGCCTTCCGCCAGAGCCCGAATAGAACAAAACAGCGCTGGAAGCGGGACTCTGCTCTTCTGCCACCAAACATAGCCGCTCTCGCTCTCAGGCCTTGGAACTCAGACCAGACTCACGCCAGAGGCCCCTGGTTCCTGACCCTTTGATCTGGGACTTAAACACCATTGCTCCCCTGGTTCTCAGACCCTTGGACTTGGACCAGATCTAGCTTTCCTGGGCCCCCAGCTTGCAGGTGGCAGACTGTGGGGGCCAGTCTGCCTTAGTAAATGTCTCTCTCTGTATGTACTGGATTGGCCAAAAACCATATTCACGTTTTCCCTACGATGTTGTGGAAAAACCCAGATAAACTTTTTGGCCAACACAAGATATATAGATAGATAGAGAGATAGATAACCTATTGGTTCTGTTTCTCTGGAGAACCCTGAGCCAGAGAGTAAATATGTTCGGCCTTGTGGGCTGTGTGGTCTCCATCACAGATACTCAGCTCCGTCTGACTCGCCAGCAGGCCTAAACAGACTGTAAGCAGCCAGGCAGAGCTGTGCTCCGTTGAAACCTTACCAAGAGAGGTAATAGGCCAGATTTGGCCCGTGGGCCATAGATTGCCAACTCCTGGTTTAAAAGAACCATCATCAGAATAGACACGGATACTGGAGAGCAGGTGATGTCTCTGCTGCAGTAACTGACCTTCCACCCCACCCCCCAGTCCACCCCATACACCACCAGTCAGTATCCCCAGAACACAGTAGTAATGATCACTGTCAGAGCTGCTCCCCACCAGGGAAATCACACACACACACCCCTGCAGAATCCTAGGGTCCAAACCACACCTGTGCACAGCTACCCTGTTTTGCGTTGGAGAGGATGAACTCTGGCATCCCCGGGCCCTGGGGCAACCCATCCAATGAATAGAGCATCGAGCATCAGTCTGTGCATGCTGAGCATCATCAGTCTGTGGGTACCAGTCCCATCTCTGACCTATAGAAGGGAGGCGAGGCCAGGGGCCTTCCCCCTCTTTCTCATCTGGAAGGTGGGTTGCAGTCCTGGCGCAGGACTGATCTGCATTGGCTCAGAAAGTCAGAACTTGCCAGAGAGGAGCACCCTTACCCGCCTCACCTGGTCCCCTGCATTGACTCTGTCATCCTCCCCTTCATCTGTCCCTTGTGCTCTTAGCATGCACTAAGGGCACAGCTCTGTGTGAAATGCTTTAGACATTATGTCTCCTTTAAGCCCCACCACAGCTCTGTTGAGTGTGGGGGATTGTTATCCCCATTTTTACAGACTTGCAAGCCAAAGTAGAGAGTGGGGGAGGCAGCTTGACCCCCAAGCTTGTGTCGTGAGCCCATGCATCCCTTGTAACACCACCGTGCCTCCTGACTTCTGATGTCTCCCACGTTGAGTGGTTATTATTTAGTCGCTCAGTCACGTCTGACTCTTTGTGACCCCATCATGGACTGTAGCCGGCCAGGCTCCTCTGTCCATGGGATTTCCCAGACAAGAATACTGGAGTGGGTTGCCATTTCTTCCGCCAGGGCATCTTCCCGACCCAGGGACCGAAGCCTCGACTCTTACATCTCCTGCATTGGCAGGCAGGTTCTTTACCACGGAGCCACCTGGGAAGCCCTAGTTTGACTGGGGGCCACCCCAAACATGGGGTACGAACTCATCCTTGTCTTTGAAGGAACAGCTCCCCACCAGGGGTTGGGAAACAAGACATCTGATCTGTTTAGAATTTGTTTCACTGGGGGATGGGGTGTGGCTTGAATGGAGCCAGAGAAACCAAGCCTGGTTTTCTTTTCTCTCCCATCTTGCCCCACAAGGGCGTGAACACCTTTGATTGTTTTTCCTCTCCCAGTAATTCCCCACGCCCACCCCAAGGTGCGCATTGCCCCAGGTCTGCTGCTTCTGGAAAAGCTGCAGCCACACTTCCTGTCTTCCAAATGAAACAGGGGCAGCCGTGGGGGACGGGAGACACGGCCAAGATCCACACCCCACGTGCCGAGAGGCAGCCGGGAGATAAAGCACATCCAGGGCTTTGTACGTTGCCAGAGACAGGATAATTTACTCTTCCCTCCTCTCGAACTTTGCAAAGGATGCTCTTTAACTCGCTGGGGAGATAAATAGTGTTTGTTGCGGAGGGGACCTCTCCCTACTGATGACTGACTCTTCCCTTTCTCTTCACCCCTGCCTGGGGCTCGTCGGTTTTCTTACACCCTGAATCCTATCTGGCCCTAATTGGGTTTCTTATCACAGAAAGACACCCCCCCACCCCCCGCCTCAACCCGAGACACCTGTATACACCAAGATACACCCCACGGCAGGACCCATGGTGGCCTTCACGTCCAGACTCTCTCCCTCTCCTCCCCCCAGAGCCACTGGAACTGGCTCTCTGGAGGCCATTTCTCTCTGTCCCTGACTCCAGACCCCACCAGCTCTCGGCTCCCACTGGACCCTCAGCTCCTAAACTTCCTCTTCCCTCCTGTAGTTGAACCAGTTGAACCTAGCTCTGCGCTGGTTTATTCGGCCCCAAACAGATGGCTCCCTCTCACCAATCCATTTCCACCTCTCCCTGCCTCTGAAAACTCACCAGCCAGCCCGAGCTTGGTTTGTTTTATTGTCATTTTCTTTCCCAGGCTTTTAAAAATCCTGTTTGTCCCAGTCAGTCAGGGTGAGCGTCCCCCTCCCGCTTGGCACCGGCAGGGGACCGTCCACTCCGTGTGTCCCGCCGGCCCCTGGAAGGGCCTCCCAGGCCTTCCATCAAAGGCCCACGCTGTGGATTTGCATCCCACATCGTCTGCAAGGGTGTGTCAGCTCTCTTCCCCCTGGTGACAACTGCCGGCTTTTCTTGGAAAGCTCAGATATTGAGGCTGCTCAGTTATCTGAGGCACACTCCAGTCTGAGCCCTCTGGACCAGAGAAGGGTGTGAGGTCTCGGTCTGGGGGCCTGCCCGGCAGACCTGGCGACCACACTGTCTGCCTCTTCCCAGCCATGAGTAGGGCTCGATGGATGCTCAGGAAGCTTGCTAAGGGGATGGAGAGCTTCCTGACACTGTGGGGGTCCTGGGGCGTTCCTTCTAACGGCAGGTGTCAGAAGTTTCTAGGATGCCGAGCTCTTTAGGAGCTGCTTTCCGTATCTGTCAGCATCTCCTTAGCCTCTTTTTCTGCTCCCTCCCATCACTCACCTAATGGTTTCCCAGTGGCTGACAGGCTCCAGCGAGAACCCGAGAAGGGGGTGCAGGAGCAGAAGTGGGTTACTGCAGTGGCCTGGGGACGCAGGACAGCAGAGGAAGAAGTCGGGGAACTCCACGGTCAGGCAGCCCTGGACATCGCCCCAGGGGTTCAGACAGACGGCCCTCAGGGTCACGTACACTCTGGGAGCTCAGCATCCATGGACCTTGCTCCCAGCAGTGAATGAGAGCAGCAGTGTCCACCCTTTTTGGCACCAGGGACCAATTTCATGGAAGACAGCTTTTCCCTGGCCCGGAGGTGGGGGAGTGGGCTTGTTTCAGGATGCTTTGAGCACGTGACTTTCCCTGGCCCGGAGGTGGGGGAGTGGGCTTGTTTCAGGATGCTTCGAGCACGTGACTTTCACTGTGCACTTTGTTTCTAATCTGATGCCGCCGCCGATCTGACAGGAGGTAGGGATCCACGGCCCAGAGACTGGGGACCCCTGGATGAGAGCTTCCTACCAGGCCCCAGGCACCCGTTTACCTCCCTGAGCTGTGTTTCCTGTTTCTGGCATCAAGGGCCTGGGTCCTAAGAGGGACCGCACATGGTTTGTTCTGCTGCACACCAGGCGCCGTTAGCCCCATCCTGGGCCCTGGCCACACAGTAGTCCAGCAGGGAAGAAGGACCTTAAGCAAAGAGAGAGAAGATACAGGGAAGGATGGAAGTCGGTGACATCCAGGAAGAGGCGTGCTTCAGGTGATGGCAGAGGCAAAGCTGGTGTACGTCAGCGGGCCGGGTGGGAAGCCTTCGGGATCCTCCACCTGGCAGTCTGTCCCGCTCGCCATTTTGTGGGGCAACAGCCAGGCTTATGGGTCTGTGTTGATCTCCAAGTCACTGAGCCCAGGACATATCACAGTAGGCGTGTCAGGGCTGTGTAGACACGTCTGCCGTTTGCCCCTGCACCTGATGGCCCCGGGCTGCTGTGCTCGGCCAGTTATTTTAATACCATGTTTTCGGTTTTTTGGATTCACACAGGGGTCAGCAAACTAAGGCGCACATGCCAGCCCCCTGGGGCTTCCCAGGTGGGGCTAGTGGTAAGTAGCCTGCCTGCCAATGCAGGAGATGCAAGACACGCAGGTTCGATCCCTGGGTCAGAAAGGTCCCCTGGAGGAGGGCATGGAAACCCTTTCCAGTGTTCTTGCCTGGAGAACCCCATGGAGGAGCCTGGCAGGCTATAGTCTATGGGGTCGCAAAGAGTCAGGCACACTGAAGCAGCGTGGCACAGCCCCCTGCCTTTGTTAGTAAAGTCTCACTGGCACACAGCTGTTTGTTGACATGCTGCAGTGGCAGAGCTGAGAAGCTGTAAAGGCAAAACTATAGACTGTCTGACCCTTCGCAGAGGAAGCGTGTGACCCCCTCGTCAGCCCTCACTTCTTGAGGCCTTTTATTAACCTCTTGGCCCTTCTCAGCTGCTCTGGGACAAGAAATTAGATCAACGAGTTTGCAAAGTAAAAGCAAACAGGCTTTCAGTGGGAGGGGGCAGGGTCAGGGGCCCTCCCATGGGTGACCGGCGGAAGCTTAGGGGGTGGGCTTCCTGGCGTCATTCTCTTTTGCCCGTGGGACTCTTTGCTTCCTTCTGGAGTCTACTCGAACACGCGGCAGCATCTCCTCCTGCAGGACACAGGAGCTGTGTGGCGCGGATGGTGTGCGACTTGCCATGCTCTGAGCCCCCTGCTCCCCGCGCCTCTGTCCTCGACCCCTAAGTGGTGGCGTTGACTCGCATCCCATCGGAGCTCCGGTTCCTGAACCCGGGCAGGATGCTGCTATCGCCTTCCAGCCCCTCTTCCTAGAGATGCTGTGGGGACACCAGAGACTTGTCTGGGTGCTGAGTTGACGCCTCGTGCTTCTCCAGAGAGAGGAGAAGAGCCGGGCCTGCCGTTGTGAGGCGGGCGTGCTCACTGCACGCCCCGGCGGCCCCGAGTCGCCCTGTGGGCCGTGTTCAGTCTCCCCGGGATGCCTTCCTCTTGATGCATCAGGAAGTGGGAGACGCTGTTGGCAGCTGTGGGCTGCTGATTGGCACCACAATGGGGGGACCATCAGTGGAGAGTTTCTAATCCCCCCAGTGACTAGAACTTTTCTACTTTACCACGTCTGCCCCTTAAGATCCCTTCAAAACCTTACAAGCTCAGTGGAAGTTCTCCCTGTATTTGTAAGATCTGGTTTCTCTTTTTCTTTTTCCTTCACATCCTCCTTCGTCCACCCACCGTCCACAGTCCCCAGTTAGGACCTTGTGGATCACTGGGAGACCTGTGCCCTTAGCTTGAGGTGTCAGAACAGGCCATGTTAGTTTGGGAGAGTGGTGTGGGCCTGATGGCAATCAACCGGAGGTCGTCTGGCGTCATGACATGCAGTCCTCCCTAGGGTTCTGAGCGTTAAGATGGATCCAAAAGAAATGATGTTGAAGGGGCCCTTCTGTGTGTGTATGGATGTGGCAGAGGAGGGGGCAGGCACTGAGTGGAGGTGCCAGGGGCTGAGAAGTAGAGTGGCCCCCCTTCATTCAGCCTGCTCAGGAGGTCTGGCTGTGACCTGGCAGCGGGCATATGAGGGCTGTGGGCCAAGGGGCAAGCAGCATCTCTCTGCCCAGCACACCATGCCCACCCTGCATAGTGGGTCCAGCTGCCTGCCCTGTTTAGCATGGGAACTAACCGTACCCTTTCCTGCCTCATAGAGACCCCAGGAGGGTACAATTCTAATCCAGTATCAGAGGACTCAGAGTCTGGTCGTGAGGGGGGTGCCTGGGAGTGGTCCTTCTCTGAGTGAGTAGCAGGCAGAGGCACCAGGTATCAAAAGGCATCAAGTTGTACCCACATTTAACCCCAGCTTCAGACTTCCTGGATTCTCTCACCCTCATTTCCTATTTTCTGCAGTTACCATGGAAATATTGGGCACCACAGAGACCATTGCAGGAAGTCAGATACACAGCAGATTAATTCTTTAATCAGATGTAAGCCCACCAGAAAGAGGCTAGGTCTTAGAGAAAGTTTTTTTTTCTTTCTTTCTCATTTCTTTCTTTCTTCCCTCTAGAATATTTTCTGTACTGAGACTAACACCAAAGGGTGTTAAATTGGTTCTGAATGTCCAGCTCTGGCTGCCCACATTCTTGTAACGATTTCATTAGCCTGAATTATCCACTTTATTTTCTTGTAATGGGATTAGCTGTACTTGAGGCAGCGGAAGACCAGAGGGGGAGAAAGGTGGTGGGGAGAGCATCCGCCACGTATTCCATTAGCTCAACCCAGCAGAGGCGTGCAACCCACCAGAATGCACGCCCCCGGCCGGCGGACATGTCTAGGACCTCTCCTTCCGAGAGGAAGAGGGGACACGTGCTGCCCCAGTGGGCTCGCTCGGCCCGAGGAAGATGGAGGAGCCTGGGTCTGGCTGAAGGATGCCTCCTTGGGGACAGTGCTTCTGATTATCCTGTAACAGCGGTAGGACATGTGGAGAAGATGGAGCACTGCTGCTTTCTTCAGGGCTCCAAGAATCACAGTCACACCTGGCCCTCTTAACCTCTTCTCCTTGCAGGAAACGCCTGGGTTCCCCTCAGGAGGGGCCCTGACCCGCCCCGCCTGCTCCTTCTCAGCTTTGACCTGGCACGTCGTAAGAGCTTGGGAAGGGTCACTCTCTTGGCCCCAGTACAGATCTGTATGGAAGACAGGGGTGTTACTGATAAGACAGCTTCCCTTTCTTCCTTACGTGTGGGAACCATGGCAGCAGCAGCCCCTGTATGGTGGGTAATTATTCCCATTTTACAGATAAGAAAACTGAGCCTCAGAAAGCTGACGTCAGGTGCAGGGCTGGAATCTGAAGCCACGTCTGACTCCAGGCTTAGATTCTTTCAGCGATGCTGTGACCTGGCCCCTCATGGTCAAAACTAGACTCACTCTGAACATTCCCCCACTTTGCACAGTCCCGGGTGAATTTGAGGTTTCACCCAAGTGTTCAAGACAAAGGCCTTTCACCTGGGGGTGTATGACTCTCTTACTTCTCTTTCTCTTCCAAATTGGACTTCCCAACTGTGTTCAGTGGAATACCAGTGTCTTGGGAGATGCTCGGGAGGAGAGATTCAATGACTGGATGGGCTTGAGAAACGCTGTTTTCTTTCTCGCACTTCCAGATAAATCCTCCCTGCTTGAGATGTCTTAAAGGCACTGACAAGGTCTGCAGCCAAGAAGCTTGCTGTGTTTTGTTTAGCCAGATCTCTCCTACATGTATTTAATTTCAGAAGTCTTCTTACACAAAATACCTATAAACATCTTTCAGGACAAATTTGAAACATGTTGTTTTTTTAAAAGTTACCTGCTATTTCAAAAATCTTGCTTTAATGGCATTTTCTGCCTGAAGCCTATACTTGGATCTAACAGACAATGTTCAGTCTGGGGCTGCATCCTGGAGAATGGTGAGGGGCAGTTCATTGGCTGTATGTGTAGCCACCCACGAAGATGTCCATGCCTGGTTAGGTCCTGCGTGGCAAATGCAATGGGAAAACCCTCTCTGTCCTCAGGGAGCCCAAGGGGGCCAGGAAGGGTAGGGCAGGGGCCCAATCTGGGGTAATAAAGAGCAGAGGAGAGGCAATCACTTGGGAAGTAGACCAGCACTTCTGATCACTTAGGATCAAATCAGAACAGAACCCACATGTGGGGATGCTAAAAACTCAGCACTGAAAATGTTTCGGCTTTGTTACCAGTATTTGAAAACTCCATTTCTTCAAAGAGTCTGGACTGCAGACCTCTTTAGAAAAAAGATCTCCCAGCTGGCTGTTTAAGATGGGCCGAGGGGTCCCTGCCCACTCTGATAGAGCAGTGGTCCTCAACCGGGGCAGGCGCACCCTCACCTGGAGGGCTTGTTACCACCTGGACTGCCGGGTCTCCCCCAGAGATTCCGATTTCAGAAAGAGAGGAGTGGGCTGAGACTCTGACGAGCCTCGCAGATGACACTGATGCTGCTGGTCCAAGAATCGCCCCGAGTTGGGACTGTGCCAGTTTGCCCCAGCTCTTGGCCCCCTCCTGTCGTCTGTCTGGCCCCAGAAATTTTTGACTCGAGGGCCAGCGTTCTGTCCCTTACATTGTCCTGGGCCTGGCACATCTGAAGATGTTCTTATACACCTTCCTCCCTTTCTCTCTGTCTCTCCCCTGATTATCAGTCCAGCCTGGAAACAACTCAGCCAGGGTCCCACAGGCGGCGAGCGCAGAGCCGGGCCAGGGCCCCTCCACCAGAACCTCTGAGGAGAATCTGGGCTCTGCCTGGAACACAGGCCCTGAATCTGATTCAGAGATGCCATTTAACTGCTCATCCCCAAGAGGGTCATGCCTGCCTGCAGAGGACCCTGTGAAAGGCTATTGAGAAAAGCTAAGCGCTCTCCTCCACACCTCCTTTCTCCCTTTCTTGGAAACCAGGCCATTCTCAGCCTTCAAGACGCAAGAATGAAAGGCCTAGTGCGCCAATGGTGATAAGGTAACCTTTCTGCATCCAGCTCTCACCGCGACAAGCGGTGCGTAATTGGAGAAGTTCACTCTAAAAGGCACTCTTTTAACAGCGAGCGAGAACAAAAGAAGGAGGAACAGCTCTGAGCTTAAATATGCCTCCACGAACCCGCCCCCTCCCCACCACCCCCCCCCATGACAGAGTAGAGGCTGACTGGGGGTCAGCACACACCTTTATAACCTGGGGGAGCATCACTGCAGGTGGAGCCTCGCACCGAGACCCCCTGCGCCTGGCTGCAGCTTGGCCAGGGTTGTCTGGAGGGAATGATGTCGTTGCTCTCCAACCCAGCAGGGCAGAATTCTGAACCCCGTTGTCTGGGCTCTGGTCCCTTGGTGAGTAATCCTGCCCCCCCACCCCCACCCCGGTTTTGCCGCTGTTACTCACTCCCTGCAGTTGAAGGAATCCCTGTGGCTACTTTGGAAGGAGCGTGGACCTCCAGGGGCCAAACACTCCCTGTGATACCGTGTGGTTGTGGAACATGAGAGAGCATCCTGAGGACAGAAGGACTGCGTGTCCTGGCCTGGCCCCAGACGCGCCAGTGTCCTTCACATTAGTGTATGCCTTGTGTGAGATGATCAGAGCGAAGGAGGGGGACCTGGCGCTCACCGAGGACTCGGTCAATGTCAAGTGCGTGTTTTTGTGAATGTTTACGGGGTGTTTTCTGTGGGCTAGGCGCAGGCCACGGTTCCGCAGACGCAACAGAGACTCGACCCTGCTGTCTTAGAGTGTTCTTTCCGTCTCTTTTGGTTCTTTCTGAACTGCAAGGGAAAGACAGGTAAACAAGGCATTCCAGACAGTGCTCAGAGGTGACAGAGAGTGGCTGATGCGGCAGAGGAACAGCATTAGAGTCTGGGTTCTGCCTGGAACGCAGAAGGCCTCATTGAGAAGGTGGCATTCAAGCTGAGACTGGATGACAAGAGGGTCGATCATGGGAATAGCTCAGCACTGAGAGTTCTGGGTTATGGGAAGAGCAGGGTCATAGGTTCCAAGGCTAGGCCAAGCTTGGTGGCTTCAGGAGCAGGAGGAGAGCCAGAGTGGTCAGATTAGCCTCTGTTTCCCAGTTTATGAGGCCGGAGGATTGGACGAGGAAGCCTCGGCTAAAGGCTTTGCTCTATACACATTCCAGAAGCTGGAGGTTTGGGTGATGGCTCGTGTTGCCCGGCCTCCCTCGGTTGCAGAAACCCACCTGTCCTAGATGGAGGGATGGATTTGTCCTTAGGTGTCCATTCAGCCCGTCTGTCCCTCCATTGTGTCTCCGCTGGGGCCCTTAGCATCGTGGCGACTCAGTAAGGAGAGGAGCCTTGAGATGGGACGCCAGGCGAAGCAGCTGCCGACCTGCCACATTCACTTACCTGGTGGGAACTACTCTGTGGGTCTGTGAATTCATAGACAGACTCTTCATCAGCATGCGGGAACAGAGGGAGAGCAGTGAGCAGAGATCAGAAGCCCCAAGCTGTGGACACTAAGCAGTTGAGATGGGGAGGGGATTGATCCCAGAGTCCTCTTTTTGGACCCTTGGGCAGTGGTGGGAGAGCTCACCACCTGCCTGTAGCTCTTCCCTGCCAGCCCAGAATCCCTAAGAACAAAGTTGATGTCTGGTCCACCCTCACCTCTCACCTGGCACCTTGCACAAAGAGCCCTTTGGCCAATTATTGATAGACAAGACAGACCACGCAAATGTCCAAGTGAGCAGAGGCTCAGGGACAGACTGCCCACTTGGAGTTCAGCCTGGCTCATGACCACCTGTGGGACCTTGAACAGGTCACTTCACCCCCTGTCGTAGGTATTGACTCAGGGGGTGACCTTGGAGAAATCACATAATTTGAGCCTCAGTTTTTTCCATCTATAAAATGGGCACAGCAGTACCTAGATCATGAGGCTGTTGTGAGATCATGTGCAGCCCATGTTTAACACGCTGTAGGGCACGTGGCCCTGAGAAAGACCATAGGGATGGATGGATATGTCATGTGTGTTAGAACATTGCTGGTGGCAGTGGTATACTGGAAAGGCTTCTAATGCCAAGAGCTTTAGCCCTTTTTTTCTTGGCTCTAGAAGAAACAGAAAGAAGCCTGCAGTTTATTCTTATCACAAAACCAGCCCTTCATCTCATTCTTGTTCAGACCACAGTGTTGTTCCAATTCTGGATCCCTTGAGTGGCAGCTGATCCCCCCCCCCCCAGTAATGCCTTGAGCACCGGTGGAGAGATGTCAGACTTCCCCCACGTGACTCAGCACTTCTACTGGGACCCTGGTTCCTCCAGTGGATCCAAATAGGAGAGCAGTAAGGACTTGTGTCCTGGGAGCAGAAGGGCCGAGGCTCCCTAGGCTGTGCCTGACCTCCACTTGGTGTCAGCCTGCAGGCCGGAAGGTTAGCCTGTGCATGGAGGCTCCAAACCCAGGCATCAGAGTAGCTACAAAATCATCAGGTTCGGCATCTCTGGAGGGCTCTCTCTCTGTCTCCCCGTCACTTCCTTCCCCTCCCCAACCCATCCCATCACTTCAGTGGAGGAGAGAGAGGCTGCTTCATCCTTTTCAGTAGCAGAGCCAAAAATACCCCCCCACCCCACCCCCCGAGCAAAGTTGCCATCCAGAACTGCAGCAAGTCTGGTCACAGAGTCTCAAGGGAGGGGATCCCTACACACACAAACGCGCGCGCACACACACACGTTGTGTCTACATCCAGACCTTGTGTGCAAACAAATTTGCATGCCTGGACTTGTTTATGAGGCCCAGGCATAATTGGCTTGCCTCGCTCCACACCTCAGCGCCCCCTCCCCCCTGCCCTACCCCCTACCCCCATCCCTACCCTCGCCGCACCTCGACAGAGATGAGAAACGTGACAACAAACTCCAGTTGTCGAAAGCCCACGAATCCCCTACCAGTCATGCGCTCCCCCGCGTGGTGGAGACGGGGGGGGGGGGGTGGGGCTGCGGCGTGGGGGAGTGATGGGTGAACCCGAGGTGAATGAAATAATTGGAAAAGTGAGGTGTGAGTTTGTTACTGAAGTGTGAGCGTGGTGGGGGAGGGAAGGCAGGCCATGTTTAAAAGCCCGGTATGTCCTCTTTATTCACAGCTTCTGATACAGTAATTGCTATTTTGTGGTTTCTATTATCTACACAGTGGGGAGCATCAGTGTCTCCTTCCCAAGCTGTAGTCTGGGCTTGGGTAGGGGCGGGTGGGAGGGTGGGGTTCCTGGGTGCCCTGTCATCTTCTCCCTCTCTGGTTCCCTGGTGGCCCTGCCCAGCCTCACCCAAGCCTCTGCTCCCAGGAGACACACACAACTTCCTGCAAAAGCCGCTCTTAAACATGGCTCCGTGGGCTTTGCTGCCAGATAAGAACCTTAATAATGGTTGGTATTTATATATCGCTTATCTCCAAGGAGCTAAAGGTACTTCATTGATTTTCTCCACCACCACCCCCACCCCCCATCCCACCACACCAACCTTCTTTCTTTTTCTATTTTAATTCTCTCTCAATATCTCTCTGAGATCATTAGTGTCGGCTTTATTTTCTCCCACACAGTAGTTTCAACCAAAGCCATCCACGTCCCCAGCATCCTTTCTCCACCAGGAGCAAAAGCTGGCTTGGATTTCACGTCCCGGGCCGTGGGGCTTAGGCGGGCCACTTGGCCTCTGTGGCGCTTTAAGTTTTCTCATCTGTAAAAACAGGAGGCAGCGACTTTTAACCCACAGTTGTTGTACCTGGAAACGGTATGTTTAAAAGCCCTAGCACGTCGCAGGCACGACGACTCTGTCGTCAGTCGCTGGGGTGACAGCCACAATGACAGTGTCTTGACGCTCCAGCCGTCCATTCTGGGGCTTCACGGGTAGCGGTTCTAAGATCTAACCCTAATCTTTCAGCCGTTTCAGAAGCCCGCCCTCTCTCTCATCACATTCTCAGAAGGAGGGAACAGGCGGGCCCACCATCACCCCTTCCCAGTCCCCCAAAGGGTGCTGTTGTTCAGTCTCTCAGTCAGGTCTGAGTCTTTTACGACCCCATAGACCGTAGACCACCAGGCTCCTCTGTCCATGGGATTCTCCAGGCAAGAATACTAGAGTGGAGGGCCATTTCCTCCTCCAGGGGATCTTGATGGCCCAGGGATCAAACCCATGTCTCCCGCATCGCAGGCACATTCTTTACCATCTGAACCACCTTGGAAGCCCCCATCCCCCAAAGAATAGTTTTGGTTTTGTTTTTTAAGCTCCTCGGGTCCTGGGACACAGCATTTCCTTGGCCTTTCAGATGTCTGTCTGGACATCTGCACAGCCCAGATGGGCTGTGACCTCCCCCTTGGCCCACCGTCTCCCTGGGACAGGACCCCAGCTCCCTGGTCCCTGCCCTTATCCATTATGGACTGAGGCTGCCCTTCCATCCAGGCTTTCCCCGCCGAGCTCTCATATCCCACTTCTCCAGGCCACGTGAGCATGGCTCCTTCAGCTTCTCCCCATCAGCTTTATTCTCCACCTTTTAATTATTTTCCTCGCCTTTCTCCGGACCCTCAGCTGCTTACCATGCATAGGGCATCCACAGCTTGCAGTGTTCTGCGGAGAGGGAGGAATTAACTTCACCAGTCTCTCCCTCTGTCTGTCTCACACACACACACACACACACACACACACACACATTTGTGTGCGCACGTGAGCTCCCCTGAAAGGAGCCAGGCTCAGGAGCCCTGCGGGCAGAGGCAGGGGGTTTGCACACAGTACGGAGGTGGAAGGAACTGGAACTCAGTCAGCCGTCCTCACTGCGATCTCAGGCAAGTCACTGGACCCCTCAGAGCCTACACGAGGCAATCCTTGCCGCCCCCTACACTCGGCCTTCCTGCTTCACACCAGATGGGGCCATGCCCCAGGGACAGAAAGAAAGTCCCCGCTCCTGAAAGTGGTCCCCTCCAGATAACTGAAGGGGGTGAAACACTGGGCAGTGGAGAGAGCTCCGGGTTCATGTCAGACACTCCCTGGCTCTCTCTCCAGCCCTACTGCCTACTCGCAAGAAGCACTTGCCTCCCTGAACCTCAGTTTCCTCATCTGTAAAATGGGCATGGTGAGACCAATAATAATGAATGTTTGTGCTGTTGGTGTGTGTACTCAGTGGCCTGGTTCCTCCACCCTCCAAGTGTGGCTGTGATGTCCCAGTGGTCATGTCCCCCTTCCACTAGGGGTACTGTTTCTTCATTCCAAAACTACCTTCAGACATCCACTCTGAGCCAGGCCCAGGGCGCCTTGCCACAGATCCAGTGGTGAGCAAGATAGATGTGGTTTCCGCTCTCGCAGAGCTGGGTTCCAGCCCCAAGGGGAGGCAGAGAATTACCTGGGTGTCCATATGGCAGCACCCTGAAGCACAGTGGGCCCTCGAACCCCAAGCATATCAGCCAAGGCTGCTGCCTTAAGTCAAAGCCTAAAAGAGCCTGGAAGCCGGGGCAGGAGTGGAGGGCCGGGCGGAGAGACCAGCATACCCATAGGTTGTGTCTGTCCAACACCCAGCATGGCCTGGACACATACAGGTGCTTGCCAAGGCCCCCCTGTGCCTAAGAGCCTTCTCAGACCAGGTTTGGATCCATCCGATGCTCCTGCCCCTGCAGCCGCAGTGGCTTTCTGAAGAACTTGGGGCCAAAAGGCCGCTTACATTTACCCAAAGGGGTCTACCAGAAAGTGTGTGTATCCCCTGCCTTCCATGTCCAAGGCCAGCCCTGGAGGAGGCGCTGGGGCTTCGCTGGAGAAAGAGGTGGTGCATCTGTCGTGGGGCGCGTCGGCCTTTAGGTGGCAGAATAAAGCAGGGTTTGTGGACTGGGCTCCACTGGGCGCTCTTCCACCTCACCTTCCTGCTCATCCCCACCTGCCCAGCCTCCGGGCCCTTCCAAGTCGGCCATGAGCCCCAACTGGGGGTGGGGGTGGGGGTGCTGGGAAGACTGACAAGGTGCCCCCCAGCCCCTCCCCTCCCTGGCAGGCCGGCCTCCTCACCAGCAGCAACCCCCCCACCCCCTGCTCAGAGAGAGGCCAGGAGGGGGAGCGAAGCGGCCGGGTGCGCGCCAGGGAGACGTGCAGATTCATTTTGAGGCCTCATAATGCCGCATTTACACACCATCCTGCCTCCAGAAATTGGGCTGGCCGATGCCTGGTCATGCTGGCAGGGCCGCGGGTTAACTCCTCGGATTTAGCTTAGATCATTTCACAAGAGCTTACGGCCTTTACTGTGTTTTTTTCACCCAATCGGTCTCTGGCCCTGAGGCGTCCTAGACCATCGTAGGTAGGCGCGTATGCCCCCGCACCCGCAAGTGTGTGTAGATTTTCAAATAAAATAATACCTCTCTTCAGATGCCACACACATTAAATATTTATTGGCAGCAATCGCATGTATACGTTTGATAAATGGACCTGAGGATGGGGTGGGGGCGGGGGCAGGGGCAGTGGGACGGGGTAAAAGCAAGGGAGGCCCCATCCTTTTGTCCCGGAATTTCTCAAAGGTTTATCCTTGAGGGGCAGGGGGTAGAAAGGAGGGGAGGAGCCGGGGGGATGACCAGGGACCGTGTTTACCTGTCTGATCCCTGTTGGGAGGGGGCGGGGGGGTGAGCCATTTTCTCCCCCAGAGCTTGGCCTGACTTCGCTTAGCACATACCAAAATCCAGAGGCAGGCGGGAGAAGTGGAGCTCAGAGGGCATGGCTGTGTGTCATTCAAGCGCCAAGCGCTGAAGAAGCACTTCAGGTCCCGTGTCTGGGATCAGGGACTCATCCTGCTTACACAGTGCAGCCGTGGGGCCGATTTCAGGTCAGGAGACCGTGCTGACCCCGAGTCCGGGGGCCCCTGGCGCGCACACACGAGCAGGCCCTGGCCCTGGCTGGTCAGGTGTGCAGGAGGCTGGATCCCCGCCCCCCACTTGCTGAATATTTACCCCTGCCCTCCAACTCCCCAGGAGCAAAGGGAGGATGAGTGTCCGCCCATTAGAAAGGAAGGGAAAAGTCTCCATCAGCGGGGTTGTCCCCTTGCTGCCCGGCGTGATGACCAAGGCCTGAAGGGAGGAGGCCACCCACGCACCCCCGCTGGGGCACATGCTGGCCAGTGGGGAGCCGGCACTGACACGAGTGCGTGCACACCTGTCTGTGCACACGTGTGCAGTCTATAAGCACCCCACTCTTCTGACTGGCAAGGATCAGCAAGTGTGGATCAGTCCTGGCCCACCCTCATATCTGCCCCCCACCCAGCTCCAGTGCAGGCAGTTCTGAAACTCGCATGTTTTTGTTCCAGCACCTTCGGGGAGCTGAAGACTGTCCGCTTGCCGAAGAAGATGACCGGGACGGGCACGCACAGAGGCTTTGGCTTCGTCGACTTCCTCACCAAGCAGGATGCGAAGGTGAGACCAGGGTCCCTCCCACCCGGCCTCTCCTTTCTGGGCCATTTTGCCAAAGAAGCAACAAGGCCCCTTAACAGATGTGGGTGCCCCTACCCGCCCCCCGCCGACGTGGGTTTCCTCTTCCCTCCTCCATGCAACCCTGCTAATTTGTATGATGTCCTTGGAAGAGAAGACCCTGGGTTTTTCCCGGCTACTGCAGGTCAGACAGCAAGCGTGGGAGACAGTGTGGAGAGTGTGGAGGGAAGCTGGTGGGTGGTGCTCAGTGAGGAGGCCACCAGACAGCCCAGTGGGAACCCCTGGGGTCACCTCTATCCCTACTTCTTCCCACTGGTGCCTGGGGCTTCTGTTTTGTGCTGGCTTCAGGTCAGGCCAGGCAGGTGCTGCTGTGTATAAGCACGGGTGCAGAGCTACTTGGAGAGAGCTTTTATTTTTGAAGCAAGGCAGCCTCTCCGGGTTTGGGGCTTGGTGCACGGGGGTCCTGAGTCCTCATCCTCTCTCCCTAGCAGCAGAGAGGGGCAGAGGCTATGTGACCCAGGGTTCATTCAGCTGTGTCCGTGGTCGCTGGGCTGTGGCGCCGTCACCGTGGGCTCCCTCTGTGAGCCCGTGCCACAGCCCGCCCACCCCCACCCTGGCCTGTCATCCCTTGAGGGCTCAGTGCAGCGGGGGAGCAGCTCACACTGAGGGCTGGCACGTGCCCTGCCTGCGACGAGGCGTCTTCGGAGAAGCAGGGTGTTGGTTGGGAGGACACCCATTGGCCTGCTGCAGGGCTGGGTAGAGCTGGAGGTGGCAGCTCAGGGACACAGCTGCGGCCTTTGTGGGCCCTGGGAAACACGCACAGGCAGAGAGGGCGCCCTGGGACCCCGGCAGGCCTGCCAGCCAGCCACCTTTGTCTCTCAGCGTCTTGAACTCAAGTGCCTGCTTTGTTGACACGTGGCCATGTTTGTCCAGACATCTGCTCCTCTTTCTTCTTGCCTGGCAGCCCTTCCCTTGCCTCTCATCCTCGTGGCAGGAGAGACCGCGCCCCCTGCTTGCAGCCAGCCCATGCATGGCCTTGACACTCACCAGTAAGGGGTGCACCTGTTGGGGTCCCCACGCTGGCTGGGCGGGAAGCCGGGAACAGCATGTCTAGAGCACGGCTCCTAATGGCTGGCCGCTCTGCTTTCCCAGCTCTGCCCTGTTCCTCAGTCTCCTCGTCTGTAAAAAACAGGGCAGTGACAGGTCCCATGGTCACGGAGTGAAGGCAGATGGTGACACGGGTCCTGGCACACGGTGCTCATTCACGCCAGCCCAGGTCCCTTCGGGGCCACCAGCCCTCCATCCGCGGACAGGAGAGGAGAGGCCTGCAAAGTAGTGCTTTCTCCACTGCATCCATCGAGCCCTCAGCTTCCATGTCTGTATAGAACCACCGTCGTCTGCTCTATGTCAGGGAGACTGTGACCAGAGGAGAAATGAAGGGGCTTCACTCCTGGTCCCTAAATCACATCTTTTATTCAGGTACAGTTGGGTTTCCCAGGTTGCTCAGTGGTAAAGAATCTGCCTGCCAATGTAGGAGATGCAAGAGATACAGATTCAATTCCTGGATCAGAAACATGCCCTGGAGGAGGGCATGGTAACCCACTCCAGTATCCTTGCCTGGAGAATTCCATAGACAGAGGATCCGGTGAGCTACAGTCCATGTGGTCGCAAAGAGTCGGACACGGCTAAAGCTACTTAGCATGACACAGCACAGCCAGGGCTAGCTGTCAGGGCACAGACTCTACAGCTGGGATCCTAGCACTTACCTGCAGGGCGACCTTGAGGGGGGTCCTACATGCCTCAGTTACCCCCCATATAAAACAAGAACGGGATTTTCCTCATCCTGTTATCGTGAGGTTTGGATGAAGTGATCGTCTCAGAGTGGGATTTGGCCTCTGTGACCTCTGTGTGTTAGCTGCGATGAGGAGGATGGTGAGGGTGGTGGTGGTGGTGATCTGAGAAGAAGGCATAGAAGGAGCAAAGAGAAAAGTTGTCAGCACTCCTCCAGCTGGAAGCCGAGGCCTCTCCCCAGAGCTTGACAGCAGAATTAACGTGGCTCTCGGGGCCCAAAGGGTGGGACCAGACGTGAGCTCCCAGCCTTGAAATTCCACGTGCCCCCATCCCCAGGACACAGTCAGTATCTCTTTGTTCCCTGGGATCATTAGAATGGGGCAGGAGGGCAAGGGTCCACAGGTGGGCAGGGCAGTGCCAGCTCCCCGCACCGGAGGCCAGGCTGCAAATGTTCTCTGCCAAGCCCAGCACAGCCCTCTGCCGATTCATGGAGGTGGCACCTCCCCCCCCCCCACCCCCACCCCCACCCCTTCTCTCCCTTCCATCCTGGGCTCCAGGAGGAGAAAGGGCAGCTGAGGACAGCAAGGACGCAACCCCACACCCCTCCGGGACTGGCTCTCACTGCCCCTCACCTCACACAGGCGGCAGCCGGGCTCCTGAGCTGTCCGAGCCCCGATGTCCCCATCTCTCTCAGGCACTTTGTGCTGCCGAGGAGCGAGCTGGTCTCCCGTAAAGTCTGAACCCGCCAGGAGCGCGCCTCTCCTGCAAAGATCCCTTTGCTCTTTTTGCTTCCAGGAGAAGCCGCCGTGCCTTCTCCCTCTCCTTCTACCCGTCTGCCTGAAGAACTTTATTGTCTCCCGAGTGGAACATTTAGCGCTCTCCACTGACCCATAGCACCATGCGTGCTGCATGCTGGTGAATAGGATTCTGAATATTGTAAATACCTGGTTAGCTCAAGGGTGGGCGTGAGTTTGAAGAGGGAAAGCAACGCTGGAAGGAGACACTGAGTTAGAAAACCCCAGGGATCCTTTTTTTTCCTTCCCCAAAGACAGCACTCATGGGAATCCCAGGGCTGGCAGAGGGGCCTCCAGGACCTCTTCCCCTCCCCCATTTCTCAGGGCAAGCACCCTCCTGACCCCCAGAGGTTCTCCCTTTGAAGATCTGCTTTAGAAACCCTTTCCAGGTCTTTACTGAACCCTGACCACTCAGCTCCCTCACCAAGGGCTTCATTTCATCCCCGTTTTTTTCCCCCACGTGAAGATGAGCGGTCAGGCACTGTCTTGGCGTCAGCAGCGACTGAACCTGGAGATGTAAGCCTCCCACGGGGACCCCAAGAAGTCCTCAGACAGGAGAAAAGGCAAAGAGGAGGAGAAAAGGGGGAGGAGGACTCCTACAAGGGGCGGAGGCAGGGAGGAAGTAAAGGCCGATTTCAGCACCTTGGGTCTGGAGAGCAGTGAGGAGATAAGGTCTGTGAACCCAAGTGTGTGATTCCGGGCACAGGGCTCCTCCCTGGCACCAGCTGGTCCATTTCACCAGCTGGCAGAGGAGAGAGTTAGGCTCCTCGGTCAGTCCCCGGAGGTATCCCCACAGCACCCAGGTCTCTCTTTGGGCCCTGAACACCGGCCATCTGCGTCCTCCCCACACCCAGGGATTCTCAGTCTTCTGACCTTGCTCCATGACCCCGTGTTCCAACCCAGCATATCCTGGGGAACTCCATCATCTGTCTGCCCCCCACTCCCAGAGTCAAGCACAGACCCCCAAACAGGAAGAAGAATGCTAGCACAAGGCTCCACGGAGAGCTCAGGGTAACCAGGCAACTGAGGACAATAGTCAGAGGCTCCAGCAACGGCCGGCAGGCTTTGTGTGTGACACATACTCGGCACACGCATTGTCTCGTCCCAACCTGCGGCAACCCCGGAATGCAAGAGAGATTTGCATTAACTCGCTCCCTGGTTTCTCCGAGCACTGGCTAAGCTTTGTGCGTACAGGGCCGTGGGAAGCTGGGACCTGGCTCTTGCTGACATGCTAAACTCGGGGTGGGACCTGGCCTGGCCATCAGCCCCTATCACAGGCTCCCGGAACTGGCAGGTTCTCCCAAACCTAGGGTGTTTTACCAGCCCCTGATGCCCCAGGCATAAATGTCAGTCCCTCTGAAAGGGCTGCTTATTATCTGAGCCTCCCGGTGCAATGAGTCTGCCTGTCTCAAAGAACCTTCCCCCACGTGCTGGAAAGAAGCAGGGATAAAGGTTGGTGAGAGCAGACGGGAAGTCCCAAATTCAGTGGTCTTCTCCCATGGCCTGGGTCTGCCCTTACGTGTAGGGGTGTTTGTAGTGTCTCAGGCTCACACAGTTCTCTGGGCCCTGATGATGTTTCTGGAAGGGGAGCCCCTTGGCACCAATTTAAAAAGCACATCCACTTCTAAAAGCCCATCTGGGCGTTCGCATGCATAGGCTTAAGGAAGCCATTTGACAGATGGAAAAACTAAGGTTCAAAGGGATGGGGCCACTTGGCCAGAGCTGAGAAACCCCACATGTCCATCTGATTCCAAAACCCATGTGTTAACACTTCCTTCCTTCATTCACATGTTCACTTAAAGCGAGTGTTGGCTGCAACCAGACGGTGTGCCCAGCCCCTCTGCCCCACACCCCCAACCAGCCCCAACCCCTCCCCAAAGAAAAGGACTCACCAATTAGACATTTTGGAGGAAGGCCAAAAGGCTGGGCCTTAAAACATCTCTTGGGAACAGGCCCAGGATAGAATCAACTCCTCCAGGGGCCCCAGGGAAGTAGCGGGCATCCCTTTAGCAGCCTCCACAGCCCCAGTCTCCATCTAGCCCTCCCAAGCAGCTTTCTACCTGCACGGGTGACCTGGGATTCCAGACCAGCTGTGTCCCCACCCATTGGCCAAGAGGCCACCAATAGCCATTGGGATTCCATGTAGAAGCCGCCACCTTCTCCGTCTTTACCTGGACTGCTGGTCGGTCGCTGAGGAAGAAGAGCAAGACTTGAGGCTCAGCAACCGGAACATTCGTTTTTTTTTCTTTTTCTTTTCCTCCCCATGCATGCGCCTTTAATTTCTCCCTTCTCCGAGCCCACCGAGCCTTTGTACTTTTGCAGTTGCAGCTGTTTTTATTTGCCGCCGCTGCTGTTGTTTTAAAAGGTCTATTTTCACATGGAATGTTATCCAATTAGCAGAGCAATGTGTTGGCTTAAATAAACACTTGGGGGGAGCCGGCAGTAGGGAGATGGGATGGCGGGCGGGTTGGCAGGCAGCGTTCTTCTCACTGGTAAACAGCCGCAGCTTTAATTGGGGGGTTGCACCAGTTGACGTCTCCTTTCCCACTTCTCACTTTTTGCACGCTGCTGGCGGAGGGGGCGGGGGTGCAGGGAGGGGTGATGTGGGCACACAGCCTCAGGCCCACCGCAGTTGGGGTGATGCTGAGCGTCTCGTAGGGGGAGTCTCACCTGGCCTCTCCGCACCTATGGACTTCGCCTTGCAAATTCCACCAAAACGAGACTGGTGGTGGGAAAAGGCGATGGCGAGCGAGCCAGACAGAGCTTCTCAAGGTGGAGACAGCCGCGTCCTGCTGGCCGTGGTGCAGGCGCCATCAACAGCGATCGCCGTCAGGCTAGTGATGGTATGCGGTCTGCACACATTTGCTTATCCAAGTGCAAGGACAGCAGAGAGTACAGCCTGCTCCATGGCCCCGAGGGAGTGCAGCCAGGGACTGAAGGGGACATGGCCCCATGGGAATGAGGAATCCAGGCTGTGTCCTCCCCCGGGCGGCCCATGTTCTAGAAAGGCAGGGTTGCACAGTGGTTAGCAGCGTGGCCTGTGAAATCAGAGCTGCCTCCTTCCATCTGTGTGAATGTGCACAAGGGATTTTACATCCCCGCACCCCAGGTTACTCATCCCCACAACCAGAAATAATAGTACTACCGCTTGAGGCAGCTGTGAAGGTTAAATGGAAGGATGCGTGCTAAGCAATTGCCACAGGCTTTGGCAGAGGGCAGCAGAGAAGGAGAGGCAGTGGTGTGCTCTGGGCCCCTGTGAAGTGGTTTCGCTGCACTTTGGAGGCTGGGGTCAGTTGTCTTTGTTTCCTTAACTGGACGCAAATCCAGGAATTAGGGTGCTGTCCCCACTGGTCTACTGAAGCATGTGTGTTAAGTGTGTGCATCCATATTTGTGGGGTTTTTATTTATTTTTAGTGTTGATTGCACTGAGTCTTCATCGCTGTGTAGGCTTTTCTCTAGTTGTGTCGAGTGGGGGCTTCTCTCTAGTTGTGGTTCGAGAGCTTCTCATAGTTGTGGCTTCTCGCGTCTCTTGTTGTGGAGCACGGGCTCTAGACGCATGGGCTTCAGTAGTCATGACATTCAGGCTTGATTGCCCCACAGCATCTGGGATCTTCCTGGACCAGGAATCGAACCCGTGTCTCCTGCATTGGCAGGTGGACTCTTAACCTCTGGACCAACAGGGAAGTCCTCAGGTTTGTACTTTAATTGCAAGTTTTGCCTAGTTCCTATCATCGGGGCCCGGGGCTAAAAGAAAACACCTTTGAATCCTGAGCCTTGCACTTGAGAGCAAGGATTTGGACTCAGCCAGCACATCTATGGGCTGAGAACCCGGGATCAGGACAAGCCGCCTTCCTGCAATGAGCAGATGTTCATCCATCACCACCAGGCATGAGTGGTCCAAAGCGTGCCCGTGTCCTTCTGTCCCTCTGTATGTCCTGAAGCTGCCCCACCTCTGTGGGGTCAGAGTGGAGGCCACGGGGCTCTACCGCTCTGAGAAGGGCCCGGGTTCAGATGTCCTTGTCTCCGATTTACTCAGCGGTCTAGACCAGTTCCCAAGGAAAGGTAGCCAGCCCAGCTGAGCTGACCAGCCTTTCTCCTTCCCAGTGGCACAAAGTTATCATCATCTTAAAATCAGATTACCAGGAATTCCCTAGCAATTCTGTGCTTAGGATTTCAGGCTTTTGCTGCCGAGGGCCCAGGGTTCAGTCCCTGGTTGGGGAACTAAGGTCCTACAAGCCATTGTGGCATGGCCCAAAAAAGTAACGATGAAACTACACCACCAAGGGCAGAATCACCGGTCCCAGCAAGCACAGGCCCTGAGTGTGTGCCGGGCGCTGGATTAAACGCCTAGTCATGTATTCTCAGCCTCAGGAAACCTGAAGCTCCACCACTTTGTAATTGAGAAAGTGAACACCGAGAAGTTTCTCGTCAGATCAAAGGCAAGAAAGCACCAAGACCAAGCTTTCCATGCCACTGTGAAGCTCAAGGCCATCGCCAGACCCCACCGCCCCACTGCCTGGTCACTCTGGGCCCTCGGCTCCCTGGGGGGGCCTCTTTCTCTAGTGGCTCTTTTCTCCATCTCTGAGGTCAGAGGTCATGTGTCACCTTCCTGTTCCCTGGTTCTATCCCTTCATTTGGGCTCTTAGTAGGTCCTCCAGTGATGTTGAGTAGAGTTGAGCTGTGTGGGTGGATGGATACAAGGTAGAGACATCTAGTCATCTGAACGATTTAGACACAACAGCCTAGAAAATGGGTCTCTGAGCATTCCTTAGAAAACTGCCCTCAGCTCCACGATATCAGACCTCAGAATGGCCCTAGGTACTAAGTGGGGGGCCCCCAGTTGGAGTCACCAGTGTTGTGCAAAGAACCCCACTTATTCAGGGGGGTAGCTCCTCCCCCGTGGAGGCCAGAAGCAGCTGGAAGATTTGCCAAGAGCGCGCATACAGGAGTCCGGGAGTGTTGGGCCAGGGACAGAAATGATGTGTCCCTCAGGCGCACGGTCCAAAAAGAGACAATACCAAACGTTCCAGGGTGGCGGCCCCTCCTCTCTGGAGCCACCAGCCCCTGGTGTCCGACGCCCTCGGCCGAGAAGGAGCCGAGCTCCCAGCAGGGCCAGCACTCCGAGCTCACGTGGTCGTTCTTGGCTGGCACAGGCCATGATTCCTCCAGGCATCGGGGGCACAGATGGTTTGGGACAGGTTGGCGGCATCCGTGTTCAGGTGGATCTGGCATGTGCTGAGAGATGCTGCCCTCCCTCTCGGCAGGAGACAGCAGAGGGGCCGAGAGATGCCCTGGTCTTCTCAGGACAGGAGGCCTGGCCTGGGTCCCTGAGATGGGAGTCCTGCCAAGGGCATCGAATGAGCCTTTGTTGCCAGGAGGCAGAGGCCTGTCTCCAGGGAAAGCCAAAGAAAGACCTCCTAGCTGGCACTGGAGGCCAGGGCTCTCGGGGCCTGCAGTTGGTGGCTTAGGTCAGAGGAGGTGAAAGAGGCATGCTTCTGGGATGGCCAGGGCAGAGAGCCGAATGATGGGGACAGCTCCGGACCCAGGCCTGAGACCTGCTGTCTGAAGCGGGCCATCCATCTGCCCGGGTCAAGGCAGAGGGGACTTCAGGCGGCCATCTGCATCAGCAAACAGAACCCAACCCCGGATGGTTCAAGGGAAGAGAGATTCATGGAGGAGTAAGAAGGGCTCAGGGGCTCACCAGGGACCATGCAATCCACCCCCCTCCCAGGGCCAGTGACAGTGGGAGCTGCCGCCACCTCAGGCTAAGGGACCTTGAAGGGACAGGTGAGGGCTTGAGCTGTCAAGGGGGAGCCACCAGCAGGAGCTGTTGTCCTTGGCGGAGGGAGCAAGGGAGAAAGTCCCCAGACCTCTCTGATCCCTCCCTCCAGCCTCCCATATGCTTGTCCTAAATTGAACCCAGGGCCCATGAGCCCTGGGTATTCCCTACAGGAGAGTCACCCCGGAGAAGGGGTTGCAGAGGAAGAGCAGAAATAACCAGCATGGGCACATGGGATCGTGGCAGGAATGGCCCCGAAGTGGCCCAGTTAGGGGGGTGTCTTGTCATCCGTGGCCGCCTCCTCTTTGCCAAACCACTACATCCTTAGAGTTCTGTTCTGCATCTTCAGGCTTCAGCAGTTACCCTACCGGGGGACCGATCAGGTGTTCAGCCAAGTCCTAGCGGCCCAGGGGACTTTCCATCCCGAGGTCCCGTAGTCACGCATGTTGGGAGCGGGGTCTTCTGTCCATCTCGGTGCCATACCTAGGAGTGTGTGTATGTGTGTGTGAGGTCTTGGCCTAACCAAAGGCGGAACCTCGGGCTTGATGGGCCAGATGTACTCATTTTCCTACCACCTGCACGGACTGAATCCAGGGGCTGGGGGAGCCAGGGCAGGACCCCTAAGTCCCAGGCAGCCCTCCGTCTCCAGCCAGGACCAATCTCAGCGTCCCTCCCGGTCTGGAGATGTTTTCAAGACCCTCGGTGAAGAAGACTCCAAGGCTGTATCTACTGATCATGTGTTGTCCCGAGCAGTGTGCTGAGGATAGCAAGGATAGAGACCTCCCTTGGAGGTCCAGGTCAAGCTGGGGAGCCCGGCACACAAGCAGATGCTGGAAGACAGCTGGGGGCGCAGGGCACAGCATGGGGGGTGCTGGTGTCTGTAGGAGGGGAGCAGGGGGCCACCAGCAAGTCGGCTCTGACAAGGGGAGCCCTTCAAGGCTGAGGAGAATGTTATGAAGGCTCAGGGTTGGAACCCGTAGAGGCGAAAAGGATAAGTAAGAAGGACATTGTGCTGTGCTGTGCTTAGTCGCTCAGTCGTGTTCGACTCTTTGCAGTCCCATGAACTGTAGCCCACCAGGATCCTCTGTCCATGGGGAATCTCCAGGCAAGAATACTGGAGCGGGTTGCTGTGCCCTCCTTCGGGGGATCTTCCTGACCCAGGGATCGTACCCAGGTCTCCCTTTATAGTCTGAGCCACCAGGGAAGCCCAGGAATACTGGAGTGGGTAGCCTATTCCTTCTCCAAGGGAATTTCCCGACCCAGGATTCAAACCAGGGTCTCCTGCATTGCAGGCAGATTCTTTACCAGCTGAGCTACCAGGGAAGCCCAAGAAGGACCTTGACGTGCCTACAAACTTTGGCCTCAGTTTTCCTTTCCTTGAAATGGGAGCATGACCTGTCTCATGAGTAGGCTGAGGTCATGTGCTTAGAGTTCTCTAGAGCCCAGGAGATCTGTAATCCTGGGTTTGCAGCCCCTTGGATGGCAAGGGAGGAACACAGGTACCAGAAGCAGGATTTGGCGAGAAGCAGGGAGCTGGGAACAGCTGACTTGCCACTTCCTCCTCCGTTGGCACACCCAGCCCTGCACAGAGCTCTGGACAGCCCGCCATGACTGAGGCCCCATGGGCACACCGTGCCTGGAGCTGAGGTCTGGGAGGCTTTTCTCTGGGGAGAAGGTGGCTTGGATTGGGAGGAAGCTGCTATCAGATAGCAGTCCAGAGAGGCTGGAGCTGTGCCTGGAACCTTCCCCTTCACTGGTCCAAAAGCTCCAAGGTCTGGGGCTGGGTCTCCCCCTCACCATTCCCCTGTCTCAAATATATAACAGGCTCCTCTGGGCTCTTTTTTTTTTTAAGTAGATCATTCTTTTAAAATTAATTAATTATTCCTGGCTGCACTGGGTCTTCCTGCTGTGTGCAGGCTTTCTCTAGTTGCGGCAAGCGGGGGCTACTCTTCGTCATGCATGAGTTTCTCATTGCAGCGGCTTTTCTGTGGAACACGGGCTCTAGGCTCGCAGGCTCAGGAGTTTCGGCTTCCAGGCTCTAGAGCACAGGCTCAGTAGTTGTGGTGCATGGGCTTAGTTGCTCTGCGGCACATGGGATGTCCCGGGCCAGGGATCGAACCCATGTGCCTTGAGTTAGCAGGCAGATTCTTAACCAGTGGACCACCAGGGAAGTCTTAACCATTTCTTTTTTTAAGTCCTTACTGAATTTGTTAACAATATTGTTTCTGTTTTATGTTTGTTTGGGTTTTTTTTGGCCCCAAGGCATGTGGGATCTTAGCCCCCTGACCAGGGATCGAACCTGCACCCCCTACAGTGGAAGGTGAAATCTTAACCACTGGACCACCAGGGAATTCCCCGGGCTCTTTTAAGGAAGCCCAAATTACTCGGGATTATACAAGGCCAGTTTTAGCCAGGAATCACTGTCCTTCCTGCCCGGGACAGTTTGAGGCCACCACATTCCAACCAGCAAGGCAATGGGGCTAGAAACACAACCTGATTTCCTACTCACCTGAGGGGATTAGAACCAGGAAGGGTAGTTCTGCTATTTTTAGAGATTCACATATTGTGCTCTAACCTCAAATACAAAAGAGCTTTCGTAGCCTACTTACCTTCGTTCCTGCTCTTCAGCGTGGCAATGGGAAGTCGGGGGCACACGTCATAATAATAACAACAGCCAGCCTTTAGTGAGAATTACCATGTGCCGGGCAGTGTGGTGTTAGACTTAATAGTTCATTGAATCTGCGCAACCATTCTTCTCTGCTACCTCTAGATTTACACATGGGGAATCTGAAGTGCAGAGAGGTTAAGCAGCTTGCCCAAGATCACACAACTTACAAGCGATGAAGCAGGGATTTGAACCATAAGTAGGCTTAGACTGTAAAGAATCTGCCTGCAATGCAGTAGACTCGTGTTCGATCCCTGATTCAGGAAGATCCACTGAAGAAGGGAATGGCTACCCACTCCAGTAGCCTTGCCTGGAGAATCCCATGGACAAAGGAGCCTGGGGGCTGCAGTCCGTGTGGCCGCGGGAGTCAGACACGACTGAGCGACTGACACACAGGCGCAGCCCAGATCCAAGCCCCCGGCCTTCACCGCCGCGCGCCCTCGTGTCTTAGAGTGCAAAGCCCTTCCAAAGAGGAGGGGATGAAGATTTGAAAGGGGGGACAGGAGGCTGGGAGACGGAATTTTTAGCAATCCCCACAATGAACAGGGCTTCCCTGGTGGCTCAGCCGTAAAGAATCTGCCTGTAATGCAGGAGACACAGGTTCAATCCCTGGGTTGGGAAGATCCCCTGGAGGAGAAGATGGCAACCCACTCCAATATTCTTGCCTGGAGAATCCCATGGACAGAGGAGCCTGGTGGGCTACTGGGGTGAGCCTGGTGGCCGGTCCATGGGGTCGCAAAGAGTCAGACACGACTTAATGATTTTACCACCACCACAGTGAACAGAGACTGCTCCAGGCTTTGTGTGGCACTGGAATGGAGAGCGGGTAAGAAAGAAACACAGATGTGACGACTGGAGCTAGAAAGAGGCTGGGGTAGGAGCATCATGCCTGGACCCTCCTTCTAGACTCCATTATCACTTCTTCGGACCCTGACTTAACCCCTCCCAGAGGCCGCTGTTCGGCCACCCCCACCCAACCATGTCCCCGGGACCACTGCTCCTCAGGGACCCTGGCACCAGGATGGAGTACCCACCATGCCAGACTTGCAACCAATTTCTCTCCCCCCTCTTAAAACCCCAACTCCCCCAGTCAGGCTGTTTCTCTGCCTTGCCAGCTGAGAACGCGTGTGTTTTAAAGCTCTGAATGGGCCATTTCGGCTCGGAGTCCAGATGCATTTTTATATCTGTGTGGGAAAAAAATGCAGAGGCTCGGCTGGCAGTCAGAAAGAGTTTTTAAATTAACGTTTTAAAAAAAAGAGAGAAAGTTTCCTGCACCTGGCCCCGCTCAGAAAAGCACAGAGAAGAACAAAGGCATTTCTTTAATTTGGCCCCACCCACATTTAATTTTTAAGAGATGACGTGTCCCGCCCAGGTACTTTTCAGATGCAGCTGTCTATCAAATACCTACCCTGTGCCAACCTCCGGGCTCATACTGTGTAAGTCACACACGTAACCCCATTTTACAGGTAAGGAAACTGAGGCTCATAGTGGGGCAGTTGGCTTACCCAGGGTCACACTTGTCTTCCTAGGCTGCCATGGCTTAAAAGAGCAGTGTTGTCTTCTCTTGGTGGGTGCTTGCTAAGTCGCTTCAGTCGTGTCCGAGTCTTTGCAACCCCATGGACTGTATAGCCCACCAGGCTTCTCTCTCCATGGGATTCCCCAGGCAAAAATGCTGGAGTGGATTGCCATGCCCTCTTCCAGGGATTTTCCCGACTCAAAGATCGAACCTGCATCTTTTGTGTCCTACATTGGCAGGAGGGTTCTTCATCACTAGCGCCACCTGAGAAGCCCTTAGTGTCGAGGCCAGAAATCCAAGATCAGGGTACAGAAGTGTTGGTTTCTTCTCAGGAAATCTCTGTTCCACGGCCTCTCCTAGCTTCTGGTGACAGCCAGCATTCCTTGGCTTGTGGACATCACTCCAACGGGCATTTATCCTGTCCATGTCTTCTCGTGGCCATCTCTTGTAAGAATGCCAGTCACCCTGGATCAGGGGCCCGTCCTGCTCCACCAGGTCCTTGTCTTAATTTAACTGTAGCTGTAAAGACCCTCTTTGCGAATTAAGTCACAACCTGATGGAGAGGGTTAGGATTTCCATGTATCTTCTTTGCGACAGGGACCCAATCCAACCCATAACCATCACAGTACAGATGAGGTTAGAAAGGGCTTGGTTCCGGTCCAGACCACTGCTGGGTACGCACTGCCTCCTCGCAGCATCAGAGAAGCCAGAGGGACATGCCCCCACAGCGCCTCTTCTCGTAGCAGATGGCGCTGACTGCTACCCAGAAGCAAAAAGCAAGACGCTGCTGCCAGCCGCTGCTGCTCCCCGGTGCTCACAGTGCCCAGGACCTGCCCTCTTCAAACTCAGTGCTAACCCAAGGCCCCTCTACCGAGAGAAAAAAGAAAAATCAGAGCTGTCTGTGGCAGCAACACCACCTCCAAGAGAACTAGCATCTAATGAGCGCTTGCTGTGTGCCCCCAGGCTGTTCTGGGCACTTTGAATGTTAACGCTACTCTAGAACCCTAGAGGAGGGTGCTGTTAAAACACCTGTTTTATAGATGAGGAAACTGAGGCCAGGGAGGTTTCTTTAACTAGCCCAAGACCCTGAGGCTAGGAAGTGCAGGACCCGCCCTGCCCAGGCAGAGTGGCCTCAGAGCCCAAGCTCCTGGCCACCAAGCACCACCAGCTCTGTGTATGTCAGGGATATTTTGGGAAGGGCCCCAGCACAGAGCCGTTTAGCTCTAGACCTGGTGATACTGAAGACAGAACCTGCCGGTGCCGTACAATTCCATTTATATGAAGAACAAGCAAATCTGCAGACCTGGAAAGTGGACTAGTGCCTGCTGAGGCTCTGGGGGGTGGGGAGTGGCTACTGGTGGGTCCACAGTTCCTTTTGGGGTGACGATGGTTCAACGAGCTCTAAATGTCCGTGTCCATCACTGTTCTGAAACAGGTATGGGGACGGTCACATGACTGTGAATAGCCTAAAAGCCGTTGCATTGTAGATGGGTGATGAGTTATATCTCAGTAAAGCTGTTACAAAACAAAAATCAAAAAGAGCAAAGTAGGCAGCATGCAGGGGAGGGTCAGGAAGGGTGGAAAGCAGGAGGGGGGAAGAGCCGGGTGGATGCTGGCAGCCCTGAGCGTGGTTCTGCAGAGGGCAGCAGAGAGCCGGGGGACGGAACCCCCACGGCCGGCAAAGGACGTATCTGCCACCCAGTGTAAGCAAGGGGCCCGTGTGCTTGTCATCGAGGGGCCAGACCGGCTTGGCTTCCTCAAGAGGCGCTGCCCTGGAGGAAGGCCAGCCGACTAACAGGCTCGCCGTCCCCAGACGGGCTGTGACCCTGGAGGGGAGCTGGCCGCCAGGCCCAGGCACCAATCACAGGCCGGGACAATGGCTGTTGTGACCACCCCACCAGTTGTAGCTCTGCCCTGGTCACGTAACCCCCTAGTGGAAGAGGAGCGTGCAGTGCCTCCTCACACCCCCGCCAGGGAGCGGGTGTCCCGGGGCCAGGGCTGGCCTTTAGCTGTGCGGGGCAGGCGGCCAGGCTGCGGGGAGGTCTCCACTCACACGCTGTGTCTCTCCAGAGAGCCTTCAATGCCCTGTGTCACAGCACCCACCTGTACGGCCGGAGGCTGGTGCTGGAGTGGGCCGACGCGGAGGTGAGCCTGCCGGCCCTGCGGCGCAAGACGGCAGAGCACTTCCACGGTAAGAGGACTCCCGCGCCCCTCCATCTCTCTGTACCTACTTTCTGTATTTCTTCTGCTTTCTCCGAGCCGGTGCGAGGTGCTGACCTCTGCGGGTGGCATCAGTGGCCTCCACACCATTGGTGTTTGCCCGTCGAGTCTGGTCATCGGGAGGCCTGGCAGGAAGTCAGGGAGAGGGGCAGCCTGGGTCAGGGTGGTCATCCTCACCACCCCACCCCCGCTGCCTCCCTACCTGTCCGGGTGCTGCCGGCTGGCTGTGACTGCCACCAAAGGCCACAGCTCCCATCCAGTGGCCCTCTCCACCCAGCAAGTGCTCTCTGTCCAGGGTCCAGTGGCCAAGCCAGGGGCCCCTGGCCCCAGTTTCTCTGCACCCGCTACCCCTTTACTTGTCCGTCCTCAGTTGCCCGTGTACTTCCTGCCAGGACCAAGCCCCGCCTCTCACAAACCTTGGTGGTATCACCCGGCCTCACTGATGACTCAGCCCACCCCCGCTAATTATTAGTGAGCCCCTGTCGCGTCCCGCCCGGCAGTGCAGCGCTGACCCGGGCGGGTGGCCGGGGGTTGGGTCCAGGGGGAAGGTGCTGGATCCAGAAAGGCCTCCCAGCAGAGGCGACACTTGTGCCCACGGAAGGGCTCCCCGAGGTTGTTACAAGTGTGACAATGGAGAAACAGGCTGGCCAGCATGGCGGGAGCAGGTGGAGTCAAAAAGAGTGGCCGGAGGGGCTTACACAAGCCTCGCCTTCTCCAGCATGTCGTCCAGAAGTGGAATGGAAGCCCTGTGACTGTAGCTTCGCCCACCAGACTCTTTAGAACACACCCCCTGCCCAACCCAGGGGCCTCTCCCGCCTAATCCTTTCCCACCACACCTCCCTCAGAGGTCACCGTCCCCAAATGCCCAGCAAGACACTGACTTTGCGTATGCTCTTCCCTCTGCTCACAATGCCTTGCCTCAACTTTTTTTTCAACCTGGTCAGTGCCTATCTAGCCTTTAAGGTCCAGCACAAAGGATACCTCCTCCAGGAAGCCTTCCCTTTCCCTGTTCCTCAGGTTATCAGTAATGGCTCTGTCCTCTGCTGTTTTCACCGGTGTTCCTATATCTCCTTGCCGCATCATCATGTATTTCTTTACGATTCTTCTCCCCGCTGGACCAGCGCCTTTCCCATGGTGGAGACTGCACCACTGGGCTCACCTTTGTCACTGATGGGCTGATCTCTGAGCCCCCATGCCAGCCGGGGCCTGTCCAAGACTGGGGAATTCATAAGTAAAGGCAAACGAGAAACCAGAGACGTTAGGGCTAAGTACACAGCCGCAAGCACACGACTCAATAAGTCCCCAAATCCTATCTTTATCGACAGCCATTGACAGGCCCAAATGCACCCATCGGCAAATGTTTGTGTAAGGGACTCTTCCGTCCCCCCCACCTCCTCTCCCTGGGGCCAGCGGGCGAGTGCAGGCTCAGCAGTCCGGCCCTGCCTTGGAGAGCAGCCCCCTTCAATAGATTGATCTCCAAAGACAGCCTCCCCTCAGAAGAAAGCCGCAGCTGGAAGTGCTTCTGTGAGATTGGCCATCTCCCCAGGTCAACTGCAGGCCGAGGCCCAGACAGGGACAGGTATTAGGTTGGCCAGAAAGTTGGTTTGGGGGACTTGCCTGGTGGTCCAGTGGTTAAGAATCCACCTGCCAATGCAGAGGACACAGGTTTGATCCCTGGTCTGGGAACTAAGATCCCACATGCCCTGCAGCCAAAAAAAAAAAAAAAAAAAAAAAGAAGGGGTTAGGGTTAGGGCATGTGGGACCGTGCATGCCACCATGCACCACACCTGCTGAGCCCGCACCCCAGAAGCTGTGCTTTGCAACAGGAGAAGCCCCCTCAATGACAAAGCCCGAGTACCACAACTAGAGAGTAGCCCCCGCTCGCCGCCGCAGCTAGAGAAAAAGGCCATGTGCAGCCACCAAGACCCAGCACGGCCAAAATAAATTTTTTAAACAGTTTGTTCATGAACTATCTGGAGAAGGCAATGGCACCCCACTCCAGTCACTCTTGCCTGGAAAATCCCATGGATGGAGAAGCCTGGAAGGCTGCAGTCCATGGGGTCACTGAGGGTCAGACATGACTGAGCAACTTCACTTTCACTTTTCACTTTCATGCATTGGAGAAGGAAATGGCAACCCACTCCAGTGTTCTTGCCTGGAGAATCCCAGAGACAGGGGAGCCTGGTGGGCTGCCATCTCTGGGGTTGCACAGAGTCGGACATGACTCAAGTGACTTAGCAGAAGCAGCATGAACTATCTTTTGAAAAAAACCTGACAGTGGTTTAGAAAAGATGGTATGGAAAAAAAACCAAATGAACTTTCTGGCCAACCTAATGCAATAATAGTGGGAAAAACAGCAGTGAATTTGCATCCATCTTCCCATTCATGCTCTCACAGCGCTACGCAGTGGGTGTGAACAGCCCCATTTTGCAGATGACAGAACTGAGACCAGCTGAGTGTAGAGGGACTCATAACAGCTACTGTGTATTAATAATAAGGACTTCTGTGCTGGGGCACCGTCTGTGTGTGACACGCGTCGTGTCTCTCATCCTCACAGCAGCCCCTGCTGCCGTGGGTACTGCTGTCCCCAGCTTGCTGTTGTTCAGTCGCTAAGTTGTGTCGACCACATGGACTCCAGCACGCCAGGCTTCCCTGTCCTTCACCATCTCTTGGAGTTTGCTCAAACTCATGTCCATTGAGTAAGTGATGCCATCCAACATTCTCATCCTCTGCTGCACCCCCTTCTCCTCCTGCCCTCAGTCTTTCCGAGCATCAGGGTCTTTTCCATTGAGTCAGTTCTTCGCATTGAGTGGCCAACGTATTCATCTTACAGATAAAGAAACAGAGGCATGGAGAGGTTCCGCTGAGTGTCTCCTAGCTGAGCGTCCTAGGACGAGTCCCTGCGCCGCCTGGGGCTTCTGTTTGCCATTCCACAAATAAGGATGCGAATAGTTCCCCCATACGGAGTCATGAAATGATCAGTGGTAACAAGAACAGCACAAGCTGCCTTTTTTTCCCACCCACACAGCGCCCCTAGAATGTTGTTAGTGGCTCAGTCGTGTCTGATTCTTGCGACCCCATTGACTGGAGCCCACCAGGCTCCTCTGTCCACGGGATTTCCCAGACGAGAATACCGGCGTGGGTTGCCATGTCCTTCTCCAGGGGATCTTCCCGACCCAGGGGTCAGATCCATGTCTCCTGCATTGGCAGGTGGGTTCTTTACCGCTGAGCCACCGGGGGTGGATGCCCTCAGTCACCCCGTTTTACAGATGAAGGGACTGAGGCTTGCATAGATGACAGAACTTGCCCAGGGTCACCTGGATAGTAGGGGGTGGAAGCAGAGTTTGCACTCTTGGACAGCCTGACTGGAGCACCCCATCCTTGGAGTGACACCCGCTCCATCCCTCCCCAGTAGGCAGAATGCTGTGGGGGAAGCAGGGCAGACACATCGGCCGAAAACCGGTGCTCTGAAAATGTCAGCCCTCTCACCCACCCGCCCATTGTCTGCTGGATCTCCTTGGGAACGGGGGGATACCCGCAGCGGCCCTCAATCCTCAGAATAGGGCTGCTGGCCTCCTGCCCTGCTGGCTGCACCCTTTTCCCGGCTCTGCCCCTTTCCCATGGCGAAAAGTACCCAGCTCGTTTATGTCAAAATCCGCATTGTTCAGAGCTTCCAGGGCCCTGGCAGACTTCAAGGACAGGTGGGATCCATGCCCAGTTCCTCCCCCCGGGCCCCGATCTGTGCCAGGAAGGCACTCAGATCTCAGGTGGAGGCCCCGAGCCCCATTTGCCCAACCCGAGCACTGAGGCCACGACAAAGGGCTCCCTGGGGAAGGTGGGCCTCGGAATGAAAGGCCGGCGTCTTAACCATTTGGGGGGACCCAGCAGGGAGCTCACTGGTGACACCGTGGCCTCCGAGGTGGTCAGAGTGATGGAGAGGCCCGCCATTATGGCTGGTGCAGTCACCGTGCATCACCCCAAGTTCACCCTCACCTCCGGGGCTCAGCTCCTCCACCAGGCCCGCCGCTCCCCTGGGGGAGACCGTGGGGACAGGGTGCTGCTGGGCCGAGGGCTTCCCAGGCCCTCTGACCAGCTCTTCTCTCCCCTGTCGGTCACTGACAAGCCGAGGTCAAGGCGCACAGCTCCACGAGCAGTTCAGGCCAAGTAATACTCATTACTGTTATTATTCCCATGACAACCTTCATCTGTTAAGCCTCACTCCGTGCCAGGTACTGTCTTTGGGCTTTCACAGGTATTAATCCTGCAGAATCCTGGCAGGTAAACACCGTCATTATCCTCCGTTTCCCAGATGAGGAAACCGAGGCCCAGAGAGGGCCAGTGACTTCCCCAGGGGCGCCCAGCCACTAGTGGCCGAGTCAGGAGTCAGAGCTGGGCCTCTGGCCATCCTGCTGGCTACACATGAGCAGCGCACATGGCCCCTTACGTTTCACCCCAGTCCGTGCAGTGACCTCAGGCAGGTTGCTCTGCCTCGGTTTGCCATCTGTACAGTGGGACTAGGGTGCTACCTCATAGGGGGGGCGGGGGCCGAGACTTACAGGAGATGATGCTTCTGAAGCTGAGGGTGCCCAGTGAGAAGGCAGCAGATACTACATTTTCTCCCCTCCCCTGCCAGGCGCTTACACATCCTGTTTTCCTTGCATTCCTATGGACCCAGGCCAAGGGAGGATACTCTCTGAGCAGAGGAAAGAGACGTAAAGAGGAATCCTAGTTTTTAGAAGCCCGGACAACAGGGAATGTGTGAGAGAGAGGGAGGAAGGGAGAAGGGATGAGAATGAAATGCCCATCAGCTGGGCAGGGCATGGGATGGTGTGTTTGCATCTGATCCTGGATGCCACCTGGTCCCCCTGCCTGGCACACAGAAGGTGCTTTTCAGTACACGGTAACAACAAGGGGGAGGAGATGGATTCCTCGCTGATAAAAATTCGTGCTGTCTGGCCATCCGATGCGATCGTGGGAACTAAATGCTCTCAGCCCCCCGTCTCAACCTTAGCACTTACCTAGGGTCCCTCATCAGCAGCCACAAAAGCTCAGAGAAAACCCCCCAGTGCCCCTTCCGCAAGGCAGGGGTGGGCAGTCTTCATTTCATCCACTGGTGTCCCTGATCACGTGGGGCATTAGATAGTCCCTGGTGAATTGACATTTAACAAAACACCCATCAAATGGACCAGCCGAGAGCAGGTCTTTGAAAGTCATTGGAAAAGCTGCCCCGAGTAGGCAAAGCCCTTGACTCCGGACAGCGATGCTCGCGCCCAGGGACGAACACGACCACCCCGTTCCTCAGTCCCGCCTTCCCGTCGTCTCCCTGCCTCCCTTCCTGGACGGAATCAGCTATCTCATCCACAGCTCCGCAGCCCCCCGGCAGGTGAAGTGCTATTCTTCGGTGCCTTGCATGCGGGAGGGTGAAAAGAGAGAGCACAGAGGGAAGAAAGCAGAAAGGCGGCCACTGGCTGCGTCCCTTTCTTCCCGAGCGTGTTACAAACCAGCAGGGTCAGGGCATTGAGAAGCTTTCAGGGCCCCGGCAGGCTGTGGTACCTGCGAGCGCCGCCGACAGAATATAATGGTACGGAAGCAATCCGCCCGCAGAACCCTCTGTTTTCAAGCGCACACAGCCAGGGAGGCCGGGGCAAACAGGCTTTTATTTGGCCGGGAGCGCGGCTCTGCTTCCCAGCGTTGTCTTATTCCAGCTGGGAGACTGATGGGCTGTGGTTAGCGGCTGCACCTTTCACCTCTGGAGCTGGGAGCGCAGACATGACCAGCATGGCAAGTGGCTGGCAGCGCCGCCGTTCCCCCACCCGGCCAAGCCAGGCCAGCCTGGGATGTGAGAGCTGCCATCTTCAGGCCCAGGCTGTCACTGGCCTTCAGCATGGTGGCCCTCCCCGCTGGGGAAGTAAGGGGCCCGATTCCTGGGCCCCTGGCTCCGTCGGCCTGACCCACCCACCCGTGACTTGAGATCTCAGCCCAAGTATCAGAGATTGGACTTCTCCCCGACACCTGCCGTCCTGGGAGTTCCCCTGTCAACACCCCACACCTCATCTCCCTGACACGTCAATGAACACAGGTTCCCATGCCTGATGCATAGTGAGGTCATACTGAAACATGAGAAAGGTTTATTGCAGGGCCATGCAAAAAGATAAGCTGGCTTCTGACCCCAAAAACCCTCATGCTCCCTTAAGGGTTCCAGCAGAGCGTATTTAAAAGCCTGGTGGGAGGAGGGGATCCCCGGATCCGTGATCAGATCATGCATAATTTTCTGACTGATGGTGAGGTAACAGGGCGGTGTCACAGGGGTTAACTTTATCGGTCCTTAGGTTCCAGGAAGCCTGGGGCTATGAGCTCACGGTCATCAAGTTGTTGTTGTTCAGCCGCTCAGTCGTCCGACTCATGATCGTATGGACTGCAGGACTCCAGGCTTCCCTGGTCCTCCATGTCTCCGGGAGGTTGCTCAGATTCATGTCCCGTTGGGTCGGTGATGCTGTCTAACCACCTCCTTCATCTCATCAGGTAGTTAACACCCTCCATTTGATGGGGTGGGTGTTCATATCTGCGAAACAACTGGAGAAATTTGCATCAATTATTGCTGTCTGGACACTTCAGAGAAGCGCTAAAGCAGAGGATATGGGGGCGGGCCTGTCCTGGGAAGGCCCCATAGGGTCCTGCTCTGTTGAACTTTGTGTTCACCTCTGTGGTTTAACCTGGCTACTCCCCAAGAGACGTGATCCTCCAGGGGACATGGTCCTCCCCACGTCCCTGGCCTCGTCTTAGCATCCAGCACAGAGCAGGTGCTCACCAACAACCGGTGGGGTGACTAAGTGAACAGAAAAGCCCTGGTCATCAGAAGGGCCCCTTTTAATGGAGCGTCTAATGTGTCCTGGACTCTCTGAGAGCAGCCCTGTGTGCTGTGCTGCCAGGGAGCCCTAACCTTGACCCTTGAAACCCCACTGGTCAGAAGAGAGGCAGTCAAGTGCCTCCTTGTTAAAGGTGAAGTCAGAGAAAGAGGAGACAGCTTTGTTGAAGATGTACCGTGCGCCGGGGGCGGTGCCAGGTTTCACGCACTGTCTCATTTTAGCCTCAAACTCCCTAGAGAGAGGTGCTGTTCCCGTTTTTCGGAGGTGAAAACAGCCCCAAAAGGGTCGAGTGACTTTTCCTGAGGACACTCATCTTTGCACACTGTAGGACAGCTCACCCTATCACCACTGCCGAGACCCCAGCAGTTCCTAAATCCCTAATTATCCCCCCACCTTTTATCAGATCTGGGTTCCATGGTCCAAGTAGGACCATGGTTACAAACTACAGCCCACAGCCAGATCCAGCCTAAAGCCCATTTTTGTAAATACAGCTGTTTTTTGGCACACAGCCATGCCCATTTTTCACATAAAGTCTCTAGCTGTGTCTTCACACCGTAAGGACAGAGTTGAGTAGTTATGACAGAGACCCTACGGCCCTCAAAACCCTAAAATATTTACTGTCTCCCCTTTTAGAGAAAAAGTTTACAGCCCCTAGGGCTTGTGAAATGGCTGCCCTTCTTTTATGTCTGAAGCCATGTGGGTGGCTAATTTCTCCCACATAACCCCCCTTTCTCAGAGAGTGTACTATTTTAGAGGCATGATAATCACAGTGTCATCCTCCCACCTCGAGTCCTCTGCCTAGGAATCCGCCAGCTTTTCCTGGAGCAGAGGCTCCAGAGCCTTGCTTCCCATTCTGGTCATTCACACCCTCAGTTCCCCATTGATCATCTAATTACCCAGCCTTAACTTGGCAGCAAGGACAAAGCAGCCACCAGAAGAGACAGTCCCTGCCCTCATGGAGCTGGTGTTTGAGTGGGAGAGACTAATGATTTAAAAAGTGATGACAAGAAAGTTCTGATGATCGCAAGCTCTATGCAGGAAATGCAGAAGGCTAATTTATTCTCCTCAAGGGTGGGAGGAGGGAGGAGAGATTCCAAATGTGGTGGTTTTTGTTGCAGGAAGGGGAACCCTTTCCAAGGGCCCAAGAGCAGGCTCTTGTCTAACACTCAGAAATGAATTGTCCAAGGAGACACATGCGCTCACAAAGCAAGAGATTTTTGGGGAAGGGACGCCTAGGTGGGGAGCAGGAGGGTAAGGGAACCCAGCAGGACTGCTCTGCCATGTAGTCTCAGGGTTTATGGCGATGGGGTTAGTTTCCGGGTTGTCTCTGGCCAATCATTCAGACTCCATTCCCGGTGGCACATGCATTGCTCAGCCAAGATGGATTACAGTGAGGAGGATTCTGAGAAAGTGGGTAGGACATATGGACTGGTGTCTCCTCTCTCCTTTTGACTTTTCCCAAATTCTTCTGGCTGGTAGTGGCTTGTTAGCTCCATGTTCCTCACCAGGACCTTCTGTTGTAAAATAATTCATGCACATGGCTCCTTACAGTGCCTGGCCAGGGCGGGCAGCTTCAGTCAGTGTTCCCCTAACAGTTGCAGAAAGTCTTTCCCAGGAGTTGGTGTTTTTGTGTGAGGGAAAGGAGCCGGCCAGCCCAAGAACTGGGGGGACATCCTTCCAGGCAGAGGGAGCCGCAGGTGCAAAGGCCCCGGGGCAGGAGGCTGCTCATAGCAGGCCACTGTGGCTGGAGAAGTCCCGGGTGGAGCGTGGTTGGAAACAAAGCCACAGAGGCCAGCAGGGCTCCCTCGTGGGATCTTGTGGCGTGGGATCTTATGGGGTGGTGCAGGAAGCCTGACTTTTCATCAAGTTACATGGGAAGTCCCTCAAAGATTTAAACTGGGGAGTGCCATGCCTGTCGTATCACACTTCATACTTCATGCTCGCTGCTACACGGGGCAAGAATATGGAATAGGAGTCCCAATGTAGTCATCCCAGCTGACCAGGGCGGTGGTCTGAGCAGGAACGGAGACCAGAGGGGTGGACAGAAGGCAGTGGTTTGAGCATATGCAGTAAAGATAGAGCTGGCCAGACTTGCCTCTGGAAGGCAGAGGGGAAATTAAGGCCAGAATGGGGATATTTGCTCAAAGGGAGCCTCTCAGAGGATGGTGCTGCCACATGATGATGAAGCTGGGAAGAGCGGGTGGTGGGGGGAGGTGATCTGGACACGTCGGGTTTGAGACACCTATTAGGACTCACCGTGGGATGTCAGGCAGATAGATCTATGAGTTTGGAGCTCAGGGGCGAAGTCCAGGCAGAGATATAAATTTGGAAGTCATCAGCATACAGATGATATTTAAAGCCCGCAACAGTTCACCAAACCCTCCCCTTCCGTAACTTAATCATTCACAGGACGGCACATTTTCAAAAGATTGGGGACCAGGAGAGCCTATTATCCCCATGCTAGCCCTTGCAAATGGCCTCCTTGATCTTGGCCATGAAAACATAATCTTCAGGCTTTAAAAATCACAGTCAGGAAAGTTCGAGCAAGTATGTGGAGTTACAGAATTTATTATTCAAAATATCCCTCTGCCATGGATCTTGCCAGCTACCTGGAGACAGAAGGTTCCCATAAGCTCCCCTCACCTCATTTTTACTCTTCCATTTGGGTGTCTCTCATTCCCACCTTAAGGCTTCGCAGTGGCAGCCCTTGTTCCAGAGGCCTCAGAGGACCCAGGAGGCGAGGGAAGACTGTCCTGGATTGCCACCAAGGGTCCCAACAGAGTAAAGGCCACCATGGGCCCCGGGGTGCTTTACAGGAGGTGTTTCACCCCTGTTCCTTGGAAGTGGCTGCCCGCCCCTGTCCAGGGTGCTGAATTTAGTTCCTTCTCCTACTCCCAGCCATATTGACGGGCCACAGCAGGAGAGGTTGAAACTGACCAGGAAACACACACTTCCTCAGACACCCGGCCACCCCAGCTGATGGAGGCAGAATCGAGAGAAGAAAAATCAGGAAGCAGGAGCGGTTTCAGTCACGGTGGCTCCGTGATGGCAACTGCTAGCAAGGGTACCAGTGGCTGGGCCGTGGGGAAGGAGCCAGGTTCTGAGAGCCAAGTGTTTTCTCCCTGCAGAGGCGCTGGTCAGGCTGGAGGGGGCTTGGAGCAAGCCAGAGCAGGTGTCTCCCCGGGCACCCCCTCCCCCTTGCTCCCACCCCCCATGCCCCAATCTTCTTTGAGTGGTGTTTTGGAAATATTTCCAAGCACTCCGGCAATATCCTGCACACTGTCTCCACCTTCCCCCGGGAGTGGCTGTCCGTGCGGAGAAGGTACTTGCTCCCAATCCAGCTAAATTGTTATTGACTTGTGTTCTCTGCGTTCTGCAAACATTTCACTCAGCCATCGCCAGCGAGGCCAGGAATCCCTGCTAGGGCTAACGGGGAAACCAGCTGTGCCGGGCCATTTCTCTTGCTCTTCCTCATCGATCACAGAATTAAACTGACAGAAGGAGAATTTCAGAGCAACTTGGGAGGGGAAGGGGCCGAGCCTGGATTGGATGAAGGTTCAGGGACCTGGGGACCAAAGTGCTAGAAATAGGGGCCGGAGGAGGGTGGACTCGCCTCCAGGTCTGTGGTTGGTGGCAGGGGGTGGCCAGTTTGTTTCTGAACCGTAGGCTGGCCCAGGCCTGAGAAACCCAAGGAAAACACACGGACGAGGAGGTTGTCATTACTGCTCAGGACCACAAGTGAAGCTAGTGGGGTCCTGTAGGCAGAGGGGAGAGAAAGAGTGAATCAGGCCGCACTGGTGAGCCGTTGATTAAGATCACGAGTCTTTATTTTGCCTAGAAGATAGGAAATAAGGTGGGTTTTTTGAATTAATAATATTATTAATTTTACTTACTTAGTTTTGGCTGTGCTGGGTCTTCGTTGCGGCACCCAGGCCTTTCTCTAGTTGGGACTCGCGGGTCTCCTCTCCAGTTGTGGTACTTGGGCTTCTCATTACAGTGGCTTCTCTTTTTGGCCTCTCTTGAAAAATAAGATCTGACCACTCCTGGTCCTGCACTCACAGGGTAGCCGGGGCCGGGTTACATGGGCTGTTTGTTTATTGTTGTTGTTTTTCCCCCTTTTGCCACAGTTCGCATCCATCCCGGTGGTCACCGCTCAGGCCGATTGACTCCATCACATGCCCCCCTGGCGCCTGTAGGCCTTTGCACTTACAGATCCCGGTACAGACAGCATCCCACCTTGGCCTCTTGAGATGACGTTCCTGATTCTTTTGAGCCTCTACTCCCAGCCCAGGGACTTTGCCAAGAGAAAAGGGACAGGGATCTAGTGCTGACCAAGCCCCCAGAAATGGGAAGATCCCTGCAGGCCCGAGACAGGAGAGTGGGGGGCACCTTCTGCCTCTCCTGGTTTCTTTTCCTTTTTTTTTTTTTTTTTTTGGTCCTCTGCAGTGAGTCACCTTCCTTTGGCCTCCCCACTGCCTCCCCAGCCTATACAGGCCTCTCCAGCATCTGTAACTAATGCAGACATGTGCTGGACCAAGCCCCGAAGTCCCCAGGCATAGCCCAGCCCCAAGGCCCTACCAGGGACTAAATCTACAATAACCCAGGCCAGGCAGCTTCACCAGCCCCCGCGGATGGGAGCTCACCAGCCCAGCTACCTGCACCTCGTAGGCGCCCAGGATGCCCAGAGCACAGCAAGGCCGACCTGCGTCCTGAGCGCTGAGTCATCATAGCGGTACTCACAGTCACCAGTGCCCGCCCCAGGCCATTCGCGTCAGCACCTCTGCGGGTAGGGTCCAGGTATCAGAGGTTTTCTAGATGATTCTCTCAGGCTATGGGTTGGGAATCAATAGCAGCTTTTTTTTTCATTGTGCCCCATCTTTGTTGCAGCATGTATAAGTTTTAGTTGCAGCCTGCGAAGTCTTGCGGCGTGTGGGTATCTAGTTCCCTGATCAGGCTTAGGCCCCCTGCCTTGAGAGCTCAGAGTCTTAGCCACTGGACCACCAAGGAAGTCCTCAGTAGCTCCTGGAGGAAAAAACCAGCTGATGCAGGCAAGGGGGAGCTGACACATGGCCTGCGTCTGTTTCACGCCCTTCCTGTCTAGGAGTGCCTTCTGAGGCATCTTGGCCGCTGGCTCCCCTGCAGGGTGGGCAGCAGAGCCAGGGGACACAGGTGTCTCTGGGGTGTGACAGGAAGGCCCCGGGACCAGCCCGATCTGAGCTCAGGGTCCCACGTGGGCACATCTTCCCCAAAGCCCTAGAACAGCTGCTGCTGCATCTGAAAAATGGGGCAGTATCTCCCGGCTCGTGGGAGGCCTGTGAGTCTACGCCCAGCCCGCTGCCTGCAGCCCAGAGAGCTGGGCTTGAGGCCCGAGGATGCAAGGTTCTCTGGGCTCCAGCTCAGCCCATTGGCTTCCCCGTTTCCTGAGCACTGCCCACCCTCCAGGTGTTCTTCGAAGACACCTGTGTGTTTACGCTTCTGCGTACCTGGCACTGGGTTGTGGGTATCCACACCTTATTTGTTGACTCCTCTGCAGTGGCCACTTCGGTCACGCCCTTTCTACAGATAGGAGCACGAGACTCAAGTAGATCAGAGGTGACTGGGGTGACTACTGGTGTGAGTGACAGAGGTGACTCCTAGTGTGAGTGACAGAGCTCACAGCCCACCTCTGCCAGCACCAGGACCCCAGCGTGGCCTCTGTGGCTGCTGGTTCGGTTTGTCATTTGTGGTTTTCTTGGCAGCTGATCCCTAGCACCAGGCCTGGTACAGTGTGTGTGTGTGTATTCAGTGACTGCTAGGGGTGTGTGTGTGTATGTGTGTGTGTGTGTGTTCAACGAGTACTTGCTATGAATGACTAAAGGCTGGAACCTTCAAGGCCTGAGATCAGGAGAGTAGGCACTATCTCCATTTAACAGATAGGAACACTGAGGAATGGAGTTAAGCGACTCCCTTAAATCCTTGAGGTGGCAGAGGTGGGCCTGGGGCCCAGTCTCCTGCCTACTGGCTCAGAGAAGATTCAGATCACACGTGCTTCTTTGGGGACCAGCTGTGCTTTGAAAAGGTACCTCCTTGAAACAGCCTCCTTGTACCAATAAAGTGCCACTGGTTTGGTCGTGGGAGCCAGGCTGGTCCTGTCTACACACTGCCCATTATTCTGTGAGCATCTAGTGTGCGCCTACTGTGAACAGAGCCCTGGGATGCAGACCTGTCTAGGAATCGGAGGATTTTGCCCACGGGGTCTGCAAGTCTGGAGCATGGGAGGCAGGGCTCCCCAGAGCGGGCAGCCTCAGACGCTAGGCCAGCCTTTGGGGTGCCCAACCCCCCCCGACCCCCGCCGACAGGGCCCACACCCTGTGTGTCCAGCGCCTCGTGTGCCCGATGGCCTGGGGCAGCAGGCCATCTGAAGGCGGTGGTGCCCTGTCCACACCTGGAATGCCACCCTCCACTCCCCACCCCAGCCTCCTTCCTCTTCTCCCCTCGAGGGACAGACGGGAGAGGGTTACACCTGCTACCCTTTCCCGCTGCCCCCAGCCTGTTGGAGTCGCCTCTGTTTCGGGTTTAATAGGGAAACCCACTACACGGGCCTGCACTTCATAGTTTGCCTCACCTGCCCTTCGTCTCGGGGAGCAGCGAGCTTCGGGCCTCCCGGAACAGACAGAGAACACCCAAATGAGTGAGGCCTCCATCTCCAGGGGCAACCCGCACACAGCCCATCAGTTACCCTTAGGTGGGGACATGGGCCCGGTGTGCCCAGGTGAGCCAGTTTCAAGAGAAACTAGAAATGGAGGCTCTTGTGTAGCCTTTCCCGTTTTTCCGTATTGGTAACTTTTTTTTTTTTAATCAATGATGTCAGCAAATCCAGACGCTCTTCAGTGCGCCGGCCCCGTGAGGCCCTGCTTCGTGCCGTTTGGTCACCTGTAGACACAGTGTCTGCCGTTTGCGTGCCTTAGTTTGGGTTCCCCGGAAGCAGCCCCCGAGATGTGGGTAAGGCTCCCAGCAGAGCAGCTGGGAGGGGAGCCGGTAAGCAGTGTGCGTGCAGTATGCAGCCCGGGGGGACCCCCCTAGAGCTGTGCCGCTCCGAACTGTCCCCCAGAAGTCGAAGGAGCCGGGACATCTCTTCAGGGGGCTTCAGTCCCCATCACTGCCAGCCTCCCCTGTGCCAGGGCCAGGGGTGCCCTCGTAGCCAGAGAAGGCCCCTGGCCCTCCATGTGGGTAGGGAGCCGTTAATACGTCCCCAGGTTGCCCGCTGACGCCGTGGGTGACCCCCAGGAGGGGGTAGCCGCCACGGCCACTGTTACCTGTCAAGGGCTGGTGCCGCCGCTCTCATTCGTCTCATGCAGGAGGGAGGTGGCCGGCCCACGTGTTCCCGGCCACTGCACCCGCTGATAATGGTCGGGGTTGGCGCCTTCACCGCGTGCCTCGTGGCACAGGCTCTGTTGTAAAGGCCTTCAGCGCCTCTGCCCCGCTGATGGCTCTTCGGCCCCCGTGAAGCTGGGTGCTCTTCAGTACCTGCCGAGATGGAGCACAGAGCGGGGAGGCCAGGCCCCCGGTGGCCCAGCGGGGACAGCAGCCTCACCTGCGATCCGGGCAGCCTGGCTCCAGCCAGCCACGCCATCGGTCGCAAACCCCTTGTCCACGACTGGTCACACTGGGCTCCCTTCCAGAACCCCCTCCTCCCTGACCAGCCATGAAGCTTCCTCTCCTCCTCCCAACAGCCCCCCGCCCCCGCCCACCCGCTCGCACCCTTCCCCCTGCCTGCCCCCCGCCTTGCACGCAGGGCGACAGTGCCAGCCAGGGACGGGAGAGAGATGCAGGCTGGCATTCTGTCAAGGAATTAATTGAAAAATAAAATCATTAGATGGGGAACTCCAGAAATGCAAAATGGTAGTTGGAGGGTGGTTGGGGGGCGGTGGGGGGGGACGGGGGCAGGACTGGGGGGTTGTTGGGGGACGGCTGAGCTCTTTGTCAAGTTAATTTCTCGGGTATTGATGTTTGGTGACATTCACTTGTTGTTTATCTTCGGGTGCAGCTGTAATACGGAAAGAAAACGCACAGCTTGTTTCGTTTATTTATTTTACACCTTTCTCCGGCTCTGCATTATGTTTGTTTGGTGAAAACCCACTGAGGCTTTTGATGTTGGGGAAATAGGATTTGAGCAGCTGTTCCCGGCAAGCGGGGCGCTCCGCATGCGGGCAGGGCCAGCAGGGGGTGCTGGGTGTCGCTCGGTGGGGACTCGGGGCCTGACACGTCCTCGGGGAGGGCGGTGCTGGGGGCCCAGCCTGAGCCAGATATGCCAGGCCCCCCCGGGTGCTGAGCCCTCAGGGTGCCAAGCTCCCATAAACTTGCTAATCCTCGCCGCCGCCCCAGGAGGTAGATGAGTCCTGTGCCCACCCCCAGTGGACTGACGAGGCAGCCGAGACCCAGGGAGCACAAGTGACCTGCCCGAGGTCACCGAGTGCGCAACGGCAGCGCTGTGACCTCAGACCGTCTCACTTCTGGGCCATGAAGTCGGCTGGTTGCTAATGACTTCCCCCACCCCTCAGCCCACAGCCCCCAGGGGAGACCCCTGCACCTCCGGTTAGTGACTGGAGGAGGTGGGGATTGGGTTGTACTTGCTTTGGCCTTGATGAACCAAATCACTTCGTTCCTTTCCCTTTTATTGATCACCTGCTATGTACTGGCCTTCCTATGACAGCACCCCCCCCCCCACCAGTGGCGCTCCCTGGCCTGATGGTAGCCCCCCCAGTGGCTCTCCCTGGCCTGATGGTAGCCCCCCCACCAGTGGCGCTCCCTGGCCTGATGGTAGCCCCCCCACCAGTGGCGCTCCCTGGCCTGATGGTAGCCCCCCCACCAGTGGCGCTCCCTGGCCTGATGGTAGCCCCCCCCCAGTGGCGCTCCCTGGCCTGATGGTAGCCGCCCCCCAGTGGCGCCCCCTGGCCTGATGGTAGCCCCCCCCCCAGTGGCGCCCCCTGGCCTGATGGTAGCAGCACATGTTAAGTCAGCACCTCTGACGTGAGTGAGAGCAGCAAAGGCGGTGGCCTCGGCGCCGCCGTGGGGCCCTCGCCAGGTGCTGATGTCGCTCTTTTCTCTCCTTCCATCTTTGCCGCAGCCCCAGGGTGGGCAGTCCTAGTGGCCCATATTACCGATGAGGATACTGAGGCCCGGAAGGGCTCAGTCTGCGGCACACAGCCTCCAGCCTCCAGTCAGTGCTTGGGGCTGCGGGGTCAGTGCCAGCTGTTCCTGAGCTCAGTTATGACAGGTGCTGGGGACAAATCCAGGGGCTTTGAGGGGTTTTCAAAGGAAGGAGGAGCCCTCACTCTCAGGGGAGGTCAGGAAGACAACAGAAGGCGGCTGCAGAGAAGAGGGGTAGGAGAACAGCCATGTCCCCCCATTTGATACATGAGGGGTTCAATCCCGGACTGGGCACGTAACCTGCCCAGGGTCACCCAGCTTGGGAAGAGCCAAGGCCAGTGCAGCCAATCCTCAGTCCACACTGTGACCACCTGCCCTGTCAGAGTCCTGGGTGACCTGGGCCCCTCCACACATCCCTGCTCCCCCGGGGGCCTGTCAGAAGACGCCCCTCCCTTCCCAACACAGAGGATGTGTGTTGCAAACTGGACTGTCTGAGGTGGAAGCCAGGGGCTGCCACGTGTCAGCTGGGGGGCCTTGGGGGGCACGTGTTTCCCTGCACCTCTGTTTTCCCATCTGTGAAATGGGGGCAGTGGCCTCACACCAGGGGCGGGGGAGCTGTGTAAGGCTCAGGTGCGGCCCCGTTTCTAAAGTACATGTCCTGTGTGTCTCCTCTTCCAGCCATGCCCCGCCGGGCCTCAGTTTCCCCAGGATCAGTACCTCTTGTCCCGCCTCTGTTTAATTATTGTCCTGACAACTGCTGTTTTATTATTTCGAAGTTCCCCACCTCAGTGCCCAAGAAGGACTTACTCATTCATTTGTCCGTTCATTTGTCCACTCTTGTGTTCTCCAGATGACGACCTACTGTGTGCTGAGCCCTGGGACAAGATCGCCCCAGTTCCCATCTCACAGGGTTCAGTCTGGCAAGGCTAGGCCAGCGTGGTGCTGGGGACACTCAGGTGGCAGGGGGCCCTCAGAGCCCCCAGGCCCCTGGACAGTGGGCCGTGCTTCTCTGAAAGGTCCCCCAGGTGGGCCGGTGCCCTGTGCTGGCCACTGGGGCACCGGGAATGTAACCCACAGTCACCACCTGCAGGGCACCCCTGGACCAGCTGGATAAGAGGCACCAGTACCTGGCACCGCCCCCGTATCAGTCTTGGAATCATGGGTCAGGCCGTGGGAAAGAAGAAACAATTCTGCCAAAGTGAAGACGGTAGCTGCCACCGTCAGGACTACTGCTGGCCGCCACTAGCTACCCCCTGGGACCCCAGGCCAGCGCAGGAGAGCAGGGACGCGCCTTTCCCAGCGCTCACACCTGCCCCGTTGTTAGTCACTGGCAGGGGGTGTCATTGACAGGCCTGCAGGCTCTCTTTGCTTCCATTTCCCGGCTCCTGTTACCTGCCCACAAATTCAATTTCCAGAGGCCATTGTGCACCTCTGGTGATTATGAGGAAACCCGGAGTGAGGAGAGGAAGGGGCTGACTGCCCTGCAGGTGGCCACCTCAGCTCCTAGCCCGTCCGGTCCCCTCTCCCTCCTCCTCCTCGTGACTTAATGATGCTGGTGATGCTGGCGTGGGGCTCGGGCCATGCGGGCCCCCCACCCCTTCTTCACTTCCCCCAAGGGGCCAGCTCTACCGCGTCGCCCCTTCCTGCCCCATTTGCTCAGCCTCCCTTTCAACAGCTGCTCATGGGCCCCCACTAGGTGCCCAGCAGTGTGCTGAGGCAGGGGACACGGCTATAAACGGGACAGTTCTTTCCCGAAACGAAGAAACGCATGCCATCGGTGGTGAGAAGCACTTCGAAGTGAGGGGGTCCTGTAGACGATGGCCAGCGGGTCCTCACTGGGGAGGAGGCGTGGGAAGGGGAGTCTCGGGGTAGGAGCATACCCGGCAGACCCAGGGAGGGGCCAGTCCAGTGATGCCCTAGGACGGCCTTTCTGCACTCAGCTGAGCTCCCGGAGCAGAGCAGGAGCAGAAGCAGCCGTTGGGGGCAGGGTAGATGGCCACAAGGGTGAGCACAGAGGCCAGGAGTCCGCTGAGAAGTGGGAGTGCTCGGGTCAGGCAGGTAGCCATGGAGAAGAGAAGGGCCAGTGATGGCGTCCGTTTCGTAGGAATGAGATGAAGAAATAATCTCAGAGACCAAGTCACTCTCCCAGGACCACCTGGAAGAGACCCAAGATGCTCCATCTCCAGGGCAAGCGTTGGGCTGGGCCCTGGGGAGACCCGCCGCCTGCAGGAGCCCCTGACCCAGCGGGGGAGATGGCCGCTAAGAGTCATGGGGGCCATTAGTTCTACCCGGAGAACTTCACAGAGCCAGAGGAGGAGAGGGGATTGGGACAGCCTCTAACAGCTGCCTCTAAACAAGCACACCATGAATGAGTGGTTAGATTAGCAGGAGACAGACAGTCGATCTAAGCTCGGAGCCTAATGTTCCCCCATGCCCGCAATTCCCCTCCTGAAGGGCCAAGGGGACCGGCACATTCTCTCGCCCTACGCTTTGTCTCCCTGGCGATCTCTGGGCAGCACCAGAGACTTAGGAAAATAGGAAAGACCGTGGGCTCTGCTGTGTCTTGGGTCCTGGCTTCACCGCTTCCTGGCTGCATGACCTCAGGCTTAGCTGCCTGCACTCAGCCCCCGCGCTTGTGCAGGTGACGACAACAGCTGCCTGTGGGATCGCGGAGAAGACGAGGCGCGGTGCACAGCACGTCATCAGTAGTGTGTGGGACCCAGAAGACACATTTTGCTGAGCCTACCATGTCCGTCCTTCTACACTGTGCATCTCGGTCCCCTTCCCCATCTTCTCACAGAGAACTCCTCCACACTCTTCAAAGCCCAAGTCAAATAACCCCTCTTCTCTAAAGCCACCTCTTATTCCGTCCATGTCGCCTCTGGAGTCCTTGAGCATCTCGTCACCCCGCTTTTCCTGAACGCCTGCCGTATGCCAGCTGCCCACTACCCCATTGAGAGTCCATGACCTCCAAGCAAACAGGAATAGTTCCTACTTGTTCCCTAACCTCTGCCTGCACTTGATTCTGCCCCTCTGGCGCCCTCTACACCCCGCAGAGATGCTCTAACCTCTGCCCCCGCTGGAAAGGGCTTTCCTCCATCTCTTTCCTGGGTGGGTGGAAGATGGGCAGGAATGGCTGGCAGGACTGGGAGAGGGACCACCCCTGGACGAAGCAGAGACTAACCCTCCATGTTTCTGTCTTCCTCTCTGTGCTCTCTTCCCCTTTCTCATACTCCCTTTGATCCTCCTCCTTCCCACCCCCCATTTCTTGTCTGGTCTTATTCCTTCGGCCTCCTCTCTCGCCTCCGTGTCTGTATCTGCTCTCCCGTCTCCCGCCACTTCCCTGCCTTTCTCAATTTCTTCCCCCCTCCTCCCCACCCTCACCCCCCGGCTTTCCCCTCCCCCTCCCTCCTGCTCTCTGTCCCCGCTGTCTTCCCGCCTCCCATCCCTGTCGGCTGTTCTTTCCTCCTCTCTTGCCATCTGGGCGCCCACAGAGCCCCCGAAGAAAAAGCGGTCTGTGGTGTTGGACGAGATCCTGGAGCAGCTGGAAGACAGTGAGGACGACGGCAAGGAGCAGACCCTTCAGCTGTGAGCTGGCACCGAGGGTACGTGGCGGTGGTGCCCTGGGGACGGGCTCAGCCGCGCCAGCTTCCGCACCCCTACCATGATGGCTACCCCACGCTCCACTGGTCCAAAGTCAGAGGGGACGAGGGTCTCAGCTCACAGCCCCAGGCATCCTGGGCACTGACTGCGCCTGCCCTGTGCCCGGCATTGGAGGCCCGGAGAGCAGCCGGGGCACCACCATGCTGGGGCGTCCCGCGCAGCAGCACAGGGACCCAGAAGTGGCCAAACCTCCCAGCCCCGAGTCCCCCGGCTCGCTCCTCCCAGCAACCCCGAGACGCAGGCAGGGCCCCATCTGCCTGGGGTGAAGGTCAGAACACAGAGGGACTTCGGGGTGCTCACTCCAGGGCGGGCAACTGCATGGCAGTGAGGACCTTCAGGCCCCACTGCCCACAACCCCAGAACAATCCCCAGGGTGACGGCCACTCTGTGGAGCTGGGCGTGAAGCCCCCCACCCCACCACACCCCGCTCCGGCCAGCACAGACCAGGGACCCCAGCCGAGTCAGCTCGCCTCCCTGGGCCCAGCCTCCGCCTCACTAACTGGTTCCCACCACGTAGGGCTTTAGCAAGAAAGAATCAGATTCATCAAAAAGAACGCAGACACGGTGCCAAGCATGTAAGGCAGCTCCAGCAGCTTTTCTTCTTGTCCCCTTCTAGGGCTGCTGAGCTGGAGTTCCCGCCTCCGTCTCATCAAGGGATGGACGGCTCAGAGTCCTGGACATGGACTCTGTCCTGCCCCTTCCTCACCGCTCGGACTGCGAGCCATGGTTTAGTCCTCCGTCCATCCACGCTGACCATGGGGCCACTCACGAAGCACCAGGCTCCGAGCCCAGACACCAGGTTGTTGGTGGAGCTCAGCTGCAACCACTAACGGCAGACACCCTCTACTCACGGGCCGGGGACCCCGTGAAATGCGAGCAGGTCCCCAGTCCTGGCCAGCGGGGTCCCAAGGCTCATCCCAGACTTGGGGCGCCCACATGCCCACACCTACTGGAGATCCCAGCCCAGCACACGCCAAGATGGGGGTGATGGACAGGAAAGAGCAGTAGCCTATCTGCCCTGGGCCTGAATCCCAGCCCAGCCGCCCCCAGCTTTGTGACTGTGGACCAGCAAGGTTCCATCTGAGCCTCGGCTTCTCTTTCTGTAAAATGGGTGTGATCTTGTGCCTACCTCACAGACGGTGCTGGGACCACACCAGTCAATCCAAGTAAAGCCCAGAGCAAGCACTCATCAGCATTTTCATTTCCCTCTTCATTTGCAGGGCTGGGGGCCTCTGAGTCAGAGCCCTGGGGTCTTCTGACTGACTGTGTAAAATTTGCTCTGTGTGTTTTTTCTGGGAGGACTTTCTGATCCACATCTGGCAATTTCCAGAGTGGCCTGGAATCCAGGCAACACCACACAACGCTGACCGCCCTGCGAGGCTGAGCTTGTCCCTAGTTCCCTGGGACGCAGGTGCCTCCTAACCCATCCTAGCCCACACCAGGAATGTAACAGAAGCGAAAGACACAGATCCAGTGCGTCTCATCCAGTCTTTATAGTGGGGTATCCCCCAGCCCCAGCATCAGACCATGGCGTCTGGGTAGGGACCCTCAGTGACCAGGCTCCTACATTGCCATGGGTCCCAGGAACGACAGGGCTGAGGTCCATACCCTCCCTCCCCACTGCTCGTCCTGTTACAGGCCATGTGGATTGTCCTGAAATAAGATTGCAGGCCTGACACGGAAGGAGGCGACTTTGGCACTGATCTCACTGACCCAGATGAAGGTACTAGAACATCCCCAGGGAGGGGTTTGCCACCTTCTGGTTTTGCTGTGCCAGCTCGGGCTCTGCGTTCAGACCATTCTGAGTTCCTAGTGAGTTCCTGAGTTCCATCACTCACCAGCCTCATGAGCGTGGGGCAGTGAACCTTCGATTCCTCAGTCTCCTCATCTTTAAAATGGGCTGGTGCTGACAGCGCCTCCGTCACAGGGGTGCTGTGAGACCCAGAGGGCTTCGGGGATCCACAGGATGAGACTCCGTCTGACGCCCAGGCCTCGAGTCTTTCTTTGACCTTCATGCCTTACTGCCTTCTCTGTGTCCAAGAGAAAAAGCTCGCAATCCACAGACCAAGCCCAAGAAAGCTGAGGAATAGCATGGAAGCAGGGGGATCAGGAAGCTCATGGTCTGAGGGGGCCGCAAGGGAAGAAACAGCAGCCACTCACGCAGCCGCACACAGGGAGACCACGGCCCCTCCCTGCCTGCCTGCCCGCCCCAGCCTGGCCTCTCTGCCTCCCACCCTGGGGGCTCCCTGTCTGGAGTAGAAGGGTCCCCCCACCATAAACAAATAGAAGCAGTTGCTTCCACACCCCTAGAGATTTCAGGGTGCCCCATCACCCCAGCTTCGTGCCACTCCTGGCTCTCATAGATGCCAACAGCAGACTCCACCCTTACCCAGAAGCACTGTGTTCTCCACACACAGCCATAAACTGGATCATCAGATGTACAGTGGCAACCCCCACACCACACTTAGAATGAAATCACCCTCTTCACCAGGACAAGAAGGCCCTGTCTCACCTGCCCTGCCCCTGACTCTCGGCCCTCTGGCCCACACAGCACAATCTATCCCAGGGCCTTTGCACTTGCTCTGTTCTCTGCCTGGGACATCGCCCTTCCCCCACTTTTTTCCAGACTCGGTCCTTCCCCACCCCCACCTTACCTGCCACTTTCAGATCTTAGTCATAAGCTTCCCTCCCTCACTCAGAGAGTCAGCCCCTGACCACCTTATCACAAGCAGCACACACAGCTGGTCTCTCTGCCCAGCCCCTGCCCCCACGTCCCTTCTCAGCCCATCTTGCCCCTGAAAGGCACGGGAGGGCTTGGAGTTTGAACAGATGTCTCGGGAGTACTGAGCCCCATCCCCACCCCTGCAGCGGGTCTTTGCTGTGGCACGCAGGCTTCTCTAGTTGCAATGTGCAGACTTAGTGGGATGTTAGTTCCCTGACCAGAGATCAAACCCTTGTCCCCTGCACTGGAAGCGGGTTCTTAACCACCTGACCACCGGGGAAGTGCCTGAAAGTAGCTGTTTAAACGGGAACTACTAAAGCTCTCATTTTATCGTAATCATCGTCATTATTATTGTGGATTGTGGAATGAAATGTTACTAGGTAATAATAAATTCCTAGCTGGCCCAGAGGTGGCCCACCTCTTTCCCCTTAAGAACAAGGGACCAAGTGAAAGCATTTTAGGGAAAAGAAATCCATCCAGCGTGTGCTGGGTGAACTGGGAGACTTCATGCCTTTGAGCCAAGGCAGCAGGGAGACTGACGGTCACTGGGCTCACCTGGGAGGTGGAGCTTGGGGGGCTTTCAGGGAGGGCTTCAGGCAAGCTGAATGATCATGGGACGTCACTGCTCCCAAGCCACTGCAGATCTCAGAGAGAGGTTCCAGAAATAAAGCACAGAGGTCACGGCTGAAGAAGGATGAGCCTTCTGATCTTCATGCAGACAGGAGACAGCATCACCCCTTCCCAAAGGGCCTGTGTCCCCCCAGATGGTCCAGGGAGAGCTAGGAAGAGCCCCTGATGGGGGCCAGACTAGAGCAGGTGCCCAAGAGAGGGCAGGTGATGCCAGAAGCCCAGGGAGTGTGAGGGCAGTGGGGCCATCTGTACCTGGACAAGGCCTCTGAGCTTGGGCTGTTGACACCTGGGGCCTGGACAGGAGAAAGAGGGGCGGCTGAGGCGCCTGAGCCTGGTGGGACAGACACCTCTGATGGATGAAGAGGGTCCCAGCCCTGCTCCAGAACACAAGGGGTCAGCCTGCAGGAGGGGAGCGGGGTGCAGAACACATGGGCCCTGAGTCCAGGAAGGCCTGGTTTGGGATCTCAGCAGTGCCACCCACCACCTGTGTGACCTCAGCACCTCTTGCCTTGATTCTCGTATCTTTAAAATGGGTGTAAGGAGAACCAGCCCTGCAGGACTTTTATAAAGACTGACTAGGTCTTCGGTGGGAGATTCCCTGGTGCTTTGACTGCCATCACCCAGTTCAGTCCCTGGTGGGGGAGCTGAGATCCTGCAAGACATGTGATACAGCCAAAGGGAAAAAAGGAAAAAAAGATAATGGATGGAAAGGATTTAGCAGACTATTGGGCTTCCCTGGTGGTTCAGGATCCACCTGCAATACAGGAGACCCAGATTCAATTCCCCGGATCAGGAAGATCCCCTGGAGAAGGGAATGACTGCCCATTCCAGTATTCTTGCCTGAAGAATTCCATGGACAGAGGAGCCTGGCAGGCTACAGTCCATAGGGTCACAAAGAGTCGGACACAACTGAGCAACGAACACTTTCATTTTTCATACCTAGTGAACCGTGAGGAATGGTCATGCAGTCGTGTCTGACTCTGCGACCCCATGGACTGTAGCCTACCAGGCTCCTCTGTCCATGGGGATTCTCCAGGCAAGAATACTGGAGTGGGTTGCCATTCCCTTTTCCATAAGTAATAGTAGTAGTAGTAGTAATTATGATCCTTATTATTCAACAAAGAAGAAAACTTATGGGGCTACACCCAGGAAATGCCTAAGGAAGTCAGTACCTCACGTGTACATGCCAGACCATCTGGGCCCACGCTGGAGGCACAGGCAGGACAGGGTGGGAGTCAGCAGGAGGCAGGGCCTGATGGGAAGGAGCCCTGGTATCCTGGAAGGCAGCCTGGAGGGGGTGCCCTCTGCCCAGCACTTACGCAGTCATTCCTCACACAGCCTACAGCAGACTCGGGAGGGGCCCACAGTTGCCCCTCCCCCAGGAGCCACCGCCTAGGTGTTGCTGCGCTCATTCCTAACCCTTGCGATCTTGGGGTCACCTGTGGGCAGCAGCACCCCTACCACTGTCGCCTGTAAGCCAGGCTAAGGTCCTTGGGTCAGCGCTTCTGGGCCATCGCACAGACCTGAGCCATTTAAAGAAAGGCCCTGGTCAGCATCCTGCCAGCAAAGGCCCTCAGCCTTGGGGTGATGCCAGGGTGTGAGGCCTGCCTCTTCCCTCCCGGGAGAGCCGAGCTGACATCCTCCAGCAGGTTTGCACACCAGGCAGAGGCAGGCATGGAGGATCACGAGACCAGAGAGAACCCAGGTCCGAGCAGAAGCACCTTGACCCTGGGAAGGACGCCAGGCACCTTGTGGTGTCTTAGGAGAGTATGGGGGTGGGAGGGAGGGCAGAGACCAGAGGCAGAGAGAGGTTGGTGCAGTAAGTCCTCAAAGCCAGCCGCTAATCTTCACCCCATCATTCATTCATTCATCCATTGCACACTGGGCGTCCCTATGGGCTCAGCTCTGTGCTGGGTGCCCAGGATGGTCTGGATCCAGACAAGGGTCTGTCTCCCAGGCTGAGACACACGAACCAGACAGAAAACAAATCTCCAGCAGCCTTTGCCCCCATGGTTTTTCCTCCTTTCCTTTCACAGCCTTCCTTGGGCTCTTTTGTCTTTTGTGGCAGGACCCGTCCCTCCCAGCGCCCGCCCGAGCTCCGCAGCCTCTAGGAGGGGATTAGTGCAAGCCGAGCATGCAGGCTTTGGTGAACAGAGCCGAGTTTGGTTTCAACATCTAATTCAATTTGTTCTGCCGAGATTGAAATATGAAATGGTTGCCAGTCAAACGTTCAAAGGACGGCGAAGGGAGAGTGAGCGCCTGGTGAAATTTAAATTTTAATGAAAATGACTTTAACCCTTTGGTACTCCTCACAGAAATGGAACACGTGCTCCCATCCCACACACACAAAAAAAAGCCTCTCGGGCTGTCTCTGCTGAGCTTCGTTAATAATATGCGATCATTTTTTTAAGCAGTATTAATAATAGCAGATTAATAGAATCCTGGCTTAATAATAATCTGTTCTCTCATGTTGCCCCAGCTGTTGAAATAAGCACCTTCCCCAAGCTGACTTTTTCAAACCCTACACTGGACAGTCCAGGCTCCCCTGTTAGAATGGCCCTCATACCACCTGAGCGCCTTCCTGGCACCTGTGCTGTGCTTAGCTGCTCATCTGTATCCGACTCTGTGACCCCATGGACTATATAGCCCACCAGGCTCCTCTGACCCTGGGATTCTCCAGGCAAGAACACTGGAGTGGGTTGCCATTTCCTTCTCCAATGCATGAGAGTGAAAAGTGAAAGTAAAGTCGCTCAGTTGTGTCCAACTCTTCGCGACCCCATGGACTGTAGCCCAACAGGCTCCTCCATCCATGGGATTTTCCAGGCAAGAGTAGTGGAGGTGCTTGTAAATATCTGATGAAGGAATGGATGCCACTTGATCCAGCCACTGTGGAAGGGAAATTTATGAGATGTACAGAAAAGGAGCATCAGAGGGCCAGGCGACGTACCCCCAGGTGACAAGGCACAAAGGGCTGCCCGTGGGACACACACCCAGCTCCGCACTTTTCTGCCTGGGGCAGCACATGCTCACCAGAGAGCCTAGCCCTGTGCAGGTTGCAAATGCACGCCCTCCTCTCCTCACCCTGCGTCAGGGGTGGATGGCACTCCTGTCCTCATTTTACAGATGAGGAGCTTGAGGCACAGGAAGGAAGGCCAACATGTGCTAGAACTCCAAACCCAACCTCAGGGCAGCTGGAATGAAATCCATCAAATCACTTTCCCCCAGTGAGGCTCTTCTTGCTCAGCATCTACTTGCCGTGAACCCCTAACAGGCTTTTTGATTTTGTTTGTAACACCATCAAATGCCATTGATCCCCAGTACACGGGAGCTTTTTGGAGGCTCAATGTGGCTGTGGAGGGCACCAGGGTAGAGAGTCGGGGTGATGGGGCACCCCCTGAGACTCCCAGAGGACGGTTGGCTCCTGAGGGCAGAGCCCATGGCCTCATCCCTGGGGGCTCCTGTTGCTGAAGAGCCAAGGAGAGGACTGAACCCGGAAGACCTGGGCGCATGCGTCCCACAGGTGTTTACTAAGGCGTCTGTGCACCACGCCCAGCCCTGGGTGCTGGGGGCAACCCTCCAGGATCCCCAGGAGCTGTCAGTGGAATGTGGAGAGACGGCAAGCAAATGTTTTCTCCTTTGGTGCCCCTGAGGCCGCTATCCATGCAGAGGTGTCTGGAGGGGCCGAGGGAGGGCTCCCCGAGGAGGTGGTGTGAGAGAGGAGGGGGTAAGTGGCAGGGCAGTGGAAGCAAGGTCCCTGGGGTGGGAGAGCCCACTGTGCAGGCTCATTTTGGTTTGGGGAGTTGGGTACGGCCCTTGCAGTAATCCAGGGGAGATGTGGCAACTTTGACCAGCGGAAGAGGTGACGGTCCCAGAAGGTGGAGCCCAGCGGACAGAATAGAGGTCTGGCTGTAGGCTCTGTGGAGCCATGTTTGGGCACTTTAGCAACTGGAAGAAAGAAGAAAGAAGGCAGCATGTGCTGAGACAGGCCAAGTGCAGGAGCTGGCCCAGAGGGAAGCCAGGAGTTGGGTTTTTGATGCGTTCGGTTGGAGACAGCCATCAGGTGGAGATGGAGAGCTTCCTGGTGGACGTGTATCTCTAGTTCGGGAGAGAGGGCTGGGTCAAAGGCGTAATGGGAAATCATGTTTTTCCCTTGAAGAAATCCAAAAAGCAGCATGGTACTCAGAGCCCCATGCAGGAAGAGCTGGGATGTCCTCGCTCGGAGCTCAGCAGTTCCTAGTTCATTTTGAAGCTACTTTTATAGGGTTCCAAACTCTTTGGATCACAGGACCCCTTTTCCCAAGCAAAAGCCTCGGGCAGAACCCCAATAGAGAAAACAGAGAAAGTAGAACCGCTGCATTCAAAGTCAGGCAGGATACAGGGTGTGGCCCCCACTACCTGAGTGGGTAGAAAACTACTGATATATATGTCTCATGAAGCATTGGCTTCCCTGGTGGCTCAGATGGTAAAACGTCTGCCTGCAATGCGGGAGACGAGGGTTCAATCCCTGGGTCGTGAAGATGCCCTGGAGAAGGAAATGTCGACCCACTCCAGTATTCTTGCTTGGAAAATCCCATACGGAGGAGCTTGGCGGGCTACAATCCATGGGGTCGAAAAGAGTCATACACGACTGAGCGACTAACACTCACTTCAGTGAATCATGAAATACAGGCTTCCGTGGCATGAGTGCTAAGTTACTTCTGCTGCTGCTGCTGCTAAATTGCTTCAGTCATGTCTGACTCTGTGCAACCCCATAGATGGCAGCCCACCAGGCTCTGCCGTCCCTGGGATTCTCCAGGCAAGAACACTGGAGTGGGTTGCCATGCCCTCCTCCAGGGGATCTTTCTGACCCAGGGATTGAACCCATATCTTCTGTGGTTCCTGCCTTGCAAGCGGATTCTTTACCACTGAACCACCGGAAAACCCCTTCCGTGGTACACGAGATGATTTTAGGCAGTCCATGAGCTTTTATTTTTTTAACTTACGGGTTTATTTTCACATGTATGTTACAATTAGGAATACCCAGCTAGCTCATCAAGCCAATGGTTTTGCTAAACTGTAAGGAGCAGGTTAAAAAAAAAAGTGAATTTGTGTAAAGAAAATCCTTAAGAACATGAATGTGATATAAAGAAGTGGTAGAGAAGGAACATGAGTGACCTAAACCGGGAGTTTGTACACTGCTGCCCGTGGACCAGATCAAGCTGCTGCCTGTTTCTGTAAATAAAGTTTTATTGTCACACAGCCACACCCATTGGCTTCCAGATGGTCTAGACTGCCTTCCTGCTGATTCAGTAGAACTGAGTAGTTATTAATACAACAGAGACTGTATGGCCTGAAAAGCCCATAATATTTACTCTCTGGCCCTCTACGTCAAGTTTGTCTGATCTAAAGCAAGCCCTTCCAATCTTACAGCTCAGCAAGCCAGCGCCAGAGAGGGTGAGTGGCTTCCCCAAGGTCACACCGCAGCATTGCTCCCCATTCTGTGCCTTTCTTATCCTGCCGCCTCTGCCCAGACCCCTCCAGGCTCCCCAGGCTGGAACCCACCTCTGCTGCTTACCTACAGCACAACCTTGAGCTTGCTCCTCGACCTCTCTGAACCTGTCTTCTCATCCATGAACTGAGAGCGACAGCCCTACGACTCCCGAGGTTGAGAGAATCAGACGGGTTCAGCGTGATCCCTGCCACGTGGCGAGCACTAGACCAGCGGGCACTGTCGTTACCCCATTCCCCTAGGAGCAGACGTGCCCCCCGAGCCTGGGCAGGCTCTCACCATCACCCACCACCCAGCGCAAGCCCCGAGCCCAGGACCTTCTGGCTCAGCGGCAAAATAAGAGGGGCCTTGCGATCTAATTAGAGCATCGCCAGAAGCCAGGGCTACATCCCCTCCAGCTTCCTTAATAGACCCCATTTCCCCTTAATGGCAGCTTTCATGAAAACGATCCTCTGGGGCTGCAGTGCCCCATCCTTGGGCTCAGGCCAACAGCAAACATTTCTCTCTGGTCGTGCAGATTTCTGGATGGCAGCTGCTCCTTCCTTCCCTGGGGACTGTCAGGAGCCCTTCCCTGCTCCTGGTCCCCCCAGAAGATTCCAGGCCATGATGCTTCCACCACCTTGCACATCTGGGTGTCGCCCCGCAACACAGGGCTGAGTCTCGTCTGAGACGAGGCAGATGAGGAAACAGGCTTGAGGACTGAAGGGAGCCTCCCACCCCTAATACTCCAGGAAGGTGCTGGAACAAAGCAGGCCTCCTTCCCTCCAGGCATCTACACTGGCCACTGCCCCACAGTCAAAGTTTTGACTGCTTGGAAGAAGGAAGGACGCTTGAGAAGTGGTGGGCCACAGAAGACATAGCCTAAAACACTGGCTCCTTTAATGATTCTCAAACTGGATTCCCCAGAGGAGCTAGGATGTGGGGCTCCTCCTGCTCCAGGATTTCTGCTCTTGAGTTCCACGCCCAGCCCTTGTGGAATAAACATGTCACCGCAACAGTTTTGAGCTGCAAGACCTTCTGTAGACCCTGAGATGCTTAGCCAGCTTCTCCTGGTGCTCAGCTGAAGAATAGGAGCCAGATAGGAATATAGCCAGCTGTGGTGACCTTGAAGACAAACAGTGTAGCAGTTAGAGTATATGTTCCCTTGTTGTGACAAACCCCAAAATCCACGGTTTTAAAGCAGATGGAGGCTGACTTAAGGAAGCTGTCTTCTCGTCTCCGCCACGCTGTGCTCAATCGCTCGGTTGAGTCCTACTCTTTGCGACCCTGTGGACTATAGCCCGCTAAGCTCCTCTCTGTCCATGGGATTCTCCAGGCAAGAATAGAGGGATTCTCTACCTGTCCGTGGGATTCTCTATCTGTCCATGGGATTCTCCAAGCAAGAATAGATTCTCCAGGCAAGAATAGAGTGGGTTGCCATTTCCTCCTCCAGGGGATCTTCCCAACCCAAGGATTGAACCAGGATCGCCTGTGTCAGCAAGTGGATTCTTTACCACTTGGCCACCTGGGAAGCCCCCTGGCCATCCTATGTATGGCTGAATTTGCTCCTCACCATGTCTTCTCACAAGACTTTCAGGTGATTCCTGGCCAGGAACCAAAAGCAGAATCATCCCATTCACCAGTGGATTTGAATGAATACTGGTAATAAAATCAGGCACGACCCCAAGAGAAGACACTGGAGAAGAACCAGGCTTGGTCTACAAGGAGACTCGCATATGAAGTGACACCCATGTATGTGGTGTCGAGGTCGCTTGTGTCTGATCACACCACAGTAGAGAGAACGTCACTACTGTCTGACAGGCACATGTGTCGTATGGGGCAGATGGGAAGGCTGTTTCTCTTGTCAGTGTTGCTCAACGAGGGCTTTGGCTTAGTGATAGACATGTGAGAGCTTTTGTGGGGAAAAAAAAAAAGGAAGCCCTCGAGAGCTTGTCCGCAAGTGACTTGGGGTTCCCACCAAGTCACTGACCTTAAATTGAACTCATGTAAACTAATACTACTACTAACTACTACTAAGTCACTTAAGTCGTGTCCGACTCTGTGCAACCCCATAGACGGCAGCCCACCAGGCTCCCCCGTCCCTGGGATTCTCCAGGCAAGAACACTGGAGTGGGTTGCCATTGCCTTCTCCAATGCATGAAAGTGAAAAGTGAAAGGGAAGTCGCTCAGTCGTATCTGACTCAGCAACCCCATGGACTGCAGCCCACCAGGCTCCTCCATCCATGGGATTTCCCAGGCAAAAGTACTGGAATGGGGTGCCATTGTACCAGGGTTTAAATTCACTTATGTTTATAATCATGTCACATCGGTTCATACATATATTTTGGAATCATGTCATGAGAATTTATTATGTGTAAATTCATCAAAGACGAACATGCCTATTTGGGCAGAAGTATTTCCATGCTACCAAGTCAACGTCAGTGTGTGGAATTATGTTTTTGCTTGTTTTTTGTTTAAAGCCTTTAATTAATCTTTAAAAATTGTTCTATAATAAATACCCATTTTCATATTTGGAAAAAAAAGGTCATCCCTAGTCCAGCCTCTGGAGAAGCAGGCCATTCAGAGACTCTTAAAATTCCCAAAACCAGGAAAATTCTAGCCAGGCAGGTGAGTCTGGCCTCCTTGATGTGTCTTCTCACTTCAGGAGTGTTCATGCTGCCGAGAGACCCAGATGGAGCTCATCAAGCCCCCAGGTGTCAGTGGACCAGCGAGTTTATAACCTCCTGCCTGGAGGGTCCAGAGAAGGCAATGGCACCCCACTCCAGTACTCTTGCCTGGAAAATCCCATGGACGGAGGAGCCTGGTAGGCTACAGTCCATGGGGCCGCTAAGAGTCGGACACGACTGAGCGACTTCACTTTCATTTTTCACTCTCATGCATTGGAGAAGGAAATGGCAACCCACTCCAGTGTTCTTGCCTGGAGAATCCCAGGGACGGGGGAGCCTGGTGGGCTGCCATCTATGGGGTCGCACAGAGTTGGACACGACTGAAGTGACTTAGCAGCAGCAGCAGCCTGGAGGGTCTGTGCTCTTTGCCCTCTGATCGTCACAGCTGGGCGGGCCCCAGCACTGCCCGGGGTCACTGGGAGATTCCCTCTAGCTGGGGGACGCTCGATCCCAATCCTCCTCAAAGGGGAACCAACCCCTCCCCACAGCAACCTGAGCATCCTGTGTGTGGGACATGGTTCCCATCCCCCCATTTTTAAAAAAGCCCCCAGGTTCTTTCAACACCCAGATCCAGTTCATTCCGGTTCCCAAGACTCAGTCCGTTCAAAGCCCGTTTTCTCTGGGAAACATTTGAATTTGAAAATCGGGGTTTGGGGTTTAGCCTCTGCAGCCTGGCTCCTGTCCAATCCCTAGGTCACCTGCCCTGGCCTTTGGAAGCTGGTAATCTAGGTGGGGGGCGGTGGGGGCAGAGAGGGAATGTTGCAAAGTGCTTCCTCCTGGTTCCTGCTCGGAGAGGCCAGACTTGAACTTCCTAGTGTCTAAAAACCATCCGGCTGCTCCCTACTGTCTGCCCGGCCCCTCCTCTCTGCCACCATCCAGACTGGAAAGCCTTGCTTCACCTCCCGGTCCGTCCACGGCCGGGGATGGACAGCTGTGAGTCGGGGGCCCTGCTGCGTGCGGGGCGGCTCAGGTCCCCGTATCCTCAGAGCAGCCGCCTCCCCAAGGCAGAGTCACGTGGCAGCTGACTGAGGTTTCAGACGTATCCACTCATGAATATCAATCAGGCCTGGTAATTCACAGTAAGTGGGCTCCAGATTGACTAATAAGCAAGGCTTTCACCCCAAACTGGGGCCCGGGGAAGGAGAGTGCAGGCAGCAGGCAGGTGTGGTCACAATGTGACCAGAATCGGGAAACCTGACGGCAGGGCTGCAGACGGTAAGGCGGTCCAAGCGCGGCCGCTCGCACCCTCGCGGGGCTGCCAGATGGCTTGAGGAGTGGGGGGTCCCCTTACACAGCAGCCAGCACCCTGGGGGAGCTGGGGGCAGGCCCTGGACCCTGGACCCAGAGCACGTGAAAGGGGCTGGGGAGAGGGGATGGGGTCTTTTGAAGATGATGGCACCCACGCTGCCATCATTGAGGGTGGCTGCCAGGCATGGAGGGTGTGGGACCCCAAATGAGAGCTGGGTCAGCCTCTCTCGGGGATGTCCTGACCATGGTCAGGGGACCAACCAGAGACCCCAGGAGAGACGTTGCCAGGGGCAGACCATCTTGGAAAGACTGAGACGCAACACCAAGTGAGGAAGGCCTGGTTCTGAGAGCTGTGGGCACATCCCATGAGTGCCCAGCTCACCCACCCTCCCCACAGCCCGAGGTCTGTTTCTGAATCAGGCACAACTGAGTGGGAAGGGCCAGACTGCTGGCTGGATCCCAGCTCGACAGCTTACAGTGAACTCTGTGACCTTGGTGCCAAGTGGCCTGGTCTTTTTGTGCCTCAGTCTCCTCTTCTGTAAAATGGGGATGACAGGAGCACCCACCTTGGAGGTTACAGAGAGCAGGCCTTGGTGGGTGATCACCCCCCTGTGTGACTCAGGCTGGACACTGAACCTCTGAGCGCTGACCCCATTTGTAGGCTGAAAGATATATAAAGCCCCTGGTACACAGTGGGCCTTGGGAGAAGATCCTTCCTTCCTTCCCTCAGCCTCCCCCACTGTGGTCTTGGCTCATCCACCATCCTAAGTGACCATCAGCAGCGCTGCTCTAACAATGGATCTGTTTACTTAATCCTTCACCACCTCACAAGATGGGCACCATGATCACCATCCGCATCTCCAGTTGAGGAATCAGAAACCCAGAGAGGTTAATTGCCATGCCCAAGACCACACAGCTCCAAGGTGAGCCAGAGTTGGAAGCAGGCGGCCGACTCCAAGATGTGCTGTTCCCCACCCAGCCTCCGTGTCTGCCTCTGCCTGCTATTTCTCAAATGTGGGAACACAGCCCCGCCTGTCTGAGAAAGCCCTGGTGAGGCTCTGAGCCTCCCTTCCTGCTTGTTCCTGTGAGCTGGAATCTTCCCTCCAGCCAGGCTGATGGCAGCCAGAGCCCGTCCCTTTTCCTCTTGCACCTGGAGTGTTTAGATTATATATATATATGGTCATGCAAGATCTTTAGTTGTGGCATGCAGGATCTAATTCCCTGACCAGGGATCAAACCCAGGCTCCCTGCATTGGGAGCGCAGAGTCTTAGCCACTGGGGCTTCCCAGGTGGTGCTAGTGGTAAAGAACCTGCCTGTGAAGGCAGGAGACTCAAGAGATGCAGGTTCGATCCTTGGATCGGGAAGATCCCCAGATCGGGAGGATCCCCTGGAAAAGGGCATGGCAACCCACTCCAGTGTTCTTGCCTGGGGCAGAGGAGCCTGGCGTGCTACACGATCCATAGGGTCCCAAACAGCTGGACAGGACTGGAGTGACTTCACACACACAGTGTTACCCACTGGAGCACCAGGGAAGTCCGAGTGTTTGAATTGTTAAACAGAGCTCGTGGAGGCCTGCAGAGACTACATCCTTCACTTCTCTGGGGTCTGCCACCTTGGTGCCACAGTCCCTAACTGTTAGGATGCAGTCTGTTCAAGAAGCAGCACCTGCCCTCCTGCCCCCTCTTCACCATGGGTGTGGGGGCGGCATCGGTGTTCAGACTCCCATCGAGAACCTGCGCTCTGTCTCCAAAGGCAGTCAGTTCCATCAGGGATGGTGGTCAACCCAGAGTAAGGACTTGAGTGATTTGCAGCCCACATTAGAAGACCCTGAGCCTCCCGGGCACACCTGTGACAGAGTCTCGGGGCTGAGGTCTGAGTCCTAATGACTCAGCCATCTTTCTTTAAGAGCTCAGCCCTGGACCTGGGGATTCAATGATCCAGTTCAGTCCAGTGATCAATGACTGAATCCTCACCACAGCTCTGCGGCCCACGGGCACTGCTCTTTCCCCCCATTTTGCAGATGGGAAAAGTGAGGCTCGGGGCTATGTCAGAGACATCCCCGGAGTCTCCTGGCTCCTTAGAGGCTGGGGTGTTCCTGCCGGGTCTTCTTGACATTCATCCACGAGCCCCATTAGCCATTAGCCCCATCCACCATTAGCCAAGGGCTTTGAGAGAGAAGATTGGCACTTTCCCCAGGCCGGGTCCCAGGGACCACGGAGAGGAGGGGCAGACATAGCCTCCCTCGGGGCCCGCGGGCTGGCCAGGAGCTGATGGTTTGGACTGGCAGCTGAGACTGCTGAGCAGGGGGACGCCCTGGGGACACTGGGGATCTTCCCAGTTCTGATGAGGTGTGCGTGTGTCTGTGCGTCCAGTGTGCAAAGGACAGGGAAGCCAGGCACACACACTCTGCGTCGTCCAGAGCTTAGCTCTGGCTTCAGAAATCTGTGTGCCCTGCACAAGCTGCCGCCTCTGCTGCCCAGACAGCAACCAGGACACGTTTCCAGCATCCTCTGGGCCCCTGCCCACCACTCTGATTGAGGCTGTTTCTCTGCTTCAGGACAACAAATCAGTGGTTTACAGACCACAGCCTCTGTGACCCAAGGAGGTGAAAAGGTCAGATGCCTTCATCACAAACAAAGTCTGGGTCCATCTCTGAAAGGCCTGTAATATAAGATCAGGCAGAGGGAAGGGCTGGAGATCAAAGCAAAGAGAGGACACTAGAAGTGGGCAGGCGGGACGCCTTCACACGGGCTCGGGGGCCGGCTCACTGCTGAGGCAACAGTCACCCACCTTCCCCGGGTCCTTGTGTGGACAGGCTCAACCGACGATCACCGGGGACCTCAGCTCAGTGGCTGGCATGCAGTACGTGCTCAGTAAACGGCAGGGTTTGGGGGGCGATCAGCGGTGTTCACTTCATGGTCGATCCCATCAATTCTTAAGGAGATGCCAGGTCAGCTTCAAATTCCCCAGTTGAAAATGCAAAGACGGGCGATATTCACGCGGGCCCGGGGAATAGCTGAGCCAACTTGCTGCTGCTGCTGCTGGTTTTCATTTGCATCTCAAGTGAGTCTGCAGGCCTCCAAGCTGCAGGGGAGCTCCGCGTGGAGGCTGCGGGTGCTGGGACACCTGCCTCCTGGTCCCAGGGCTTCCAGTTTTCCTCCCACTTCTTGGGGAGGGGGCAGGGTGAGGGTCGGCCATCGGGGCTCGGGAAGCCCAGCCCACTGCCTCCCATCAAACACTGGGTAGTTTCTCATTTTCCCCTTGAGCAGTTTCACAGCCCAGTTAAACCTGCGGCGAAGGCTCGATGGGATGGAGACCCAGGCCTGGGTAAGGAGGAGGGTGAGGGAATAAATACGCCCAGCACGGCGCCCTGCCCCCACCAACAACAAATGTGAAATACCCAGGAAGAGCTCAAGGGAGAAAGTGATTTACAGACACTGGCCCTGGCCCCTCCCCAGACCCACTATGAGTATTTGCCAAATACATAAATATTCCCAGCCTATAGATTCCGCTTTGGACATTTATTTTGCCAACCAGGCGGCAAACCGTACAAAGACACCCTGTTCCAGCTCTTTGAAAGCAGAGGTTTGTCCCCTAGTTCATCCCCCTAAGTGTGGTTCAGTGCCACCTTCTTTTGCTCATAGACATACTCTTTTGGAGAAGGCAATGGCACACCACTCCAGTACTCTTGCCTGGAAAATCCCATGGATGGAGGAGCCTGGCGGGCTGCAGTCCATGCGGTCGCTAAGAGTTGGACACAACTGAGCGACTTCACTTTCACTTTTCACTTTCATGCATTGGAGAAGGAAATGGCGACCCACTCCAGTGTTCTTGCCTGGAGAATCCCAGGGACGGGGGAGCTTGGTGGGCTGCTCTCTATGGGGTCGCACAGAGTCGGACACGACTGAAGTAACTTAGCAGCAGTAGCAGCAGCAGAGTCAGCCTTCAGAGCCCAGAGTCTATCTGACTCCATGGCCAGTGCTCTTCTCAAAAAATACCCTGATGGGCAGGAGCAGTGAGGGAGAGAGGGGTCTTTCTGGGCCCATTATCTTGAAAAGGGTCCCACATCTTGGGTCCAGGGAGGCACAGACCAGCCACAGTTCTGACAGCATCATCTTACCTTCCAGCTCACTGGGCCCCTTTGCAACTCACTTTCAATCAGCCAGCCGGAGCAGCTGAAATGAGATCCCCCAGCAAGTGTTGGCCCAGGCCCGCCAGCCATGGACGGGCATCTCCAAACACTGTTCCTCCCTGTTAGAACCAGAATCAGATTTAACCAGGGACTGTCCAAGCTCGGTTGCATTGAGGCTGGCCTCATGGGACCTCGAAGCATCAAAGTCTTCAGGAGTCTAGCCCCGCCATATTCTTGCCTGTCTTTGTCCCAGTCTCCAGCCTTGTGATATTTCTCAGAACAGAATCATTGAGCTGGGCCCTTGGGGCTTCGCTTTGCAGCCCCTCTGGTGAGCATTCCCTGCCCTCGCTTCCTTCAGGAGGCCTTTCCTTCCACTGTATAAAGTAGCACCACTACCCAACCCACTCTTTGCTCTGACTCTGTTTCATTTTCTTCCTGGCATTTAGCACCCTCAGACATCCTTTTTGATGATTTATTATTCGTCCCTCCTCCCTATCAACTAGAATGTTCCCGGAGAGCAAATGCATCCTCTTGGCCACTGGTAAGTCCTCAGAGCCCAGCACATCACTTGGAACAACAGCGTATGGATACCCTGCAAAGTAATCAGTTCTGCAAGTAGCCAGAATGTTCTTTCTCCTTCAGTCGGGATGGCTCTGCCAGGCGAGTCTTACCACCACTTCACAGATGAGAAGACTGAGGCCTGAGGGCCCTCCCAGGCACAGAGAGCCCCCTGTTGTTTCGCCCTCCAGCAGCAGCCAGCCACAGGGCCCTTTCCCCTCCGTGAAGGAGGCATGTCCATCCAACTCTTGGCAAGCTGCTTTCTGAAAGTGACAAAGGGGAATACAATCAGACAAGAAGTTAGAAAGTTGAGTTGGCCAGAGGGGCTCCGGGCGGGGCCGCAGCCGCTGTCTGCGCCAGAGCCGGAGCGGCCACGGGGTCTTGGGGTTTGCTGGCAGACGGCCGGCTGAAGGCTCGCGCCTCCACTTAGTTAGAATGCAGCCGTTAGATCGCTCCCTTCTCTCTGATGGCAGCGAGTGATTGACACTTACAAATTACCCAGCCGAAAGTGTCGAGTCTTTGACCCCTGAGTAACATCTTTGGCAAGCCTGAGATTTGCCAGCATTTTGTCATCTAATTACTACAAATCCCTTGAAAATTCACTGGCTGGTGAATTTTTAATGCGGGGCAATTTCAATGTGATGCATTGCCCAGATGGGTTCTTGTGTTTCTCACCTCTCTCTCCCTCTCTCTCCCTCTCTCTCTCTCTCGTGCTCACTCTCCATCCCTCCTCACTTAACTTTAATAATCTCGCAAACTTCTGGATGAGCTGGCAGCCGGACCCCAGCCTGAGTCAGGGCAGAGCTGTTGGAGGCTGTGCTGTCTGCCCATCTGATCATGTCTCTGCTCTGTTCTTTGGAAATGGCTATATAACCAGTTCTCAGAAGAATGCTTCATTCCTGTCTCCCAGCCAGCTTGTGGATCTCTGCCCTCTCCTGCTCCATGTCCCCGACTAGCACAAAAGACTAAGCTATAAAGTAAACCAGCCTCCTTCACGACACGCTGTGTGAGTGGTCACTTACCCCTAGCAGAGGGGCTGGTAACTCTTGGGCAAAGCAAGCATTTCAAGACATTATTTAATTTTTTCTCCCTAGTTCTTTAGACCCTTGAATGATGGCACTCACCGAGGCAGGGGAGAGAAGCTGCCTTTTTTTCAAAGCAGAGGAGAGATTGTACCTTCCACTCCGTGTACCCAGACAACCTCCTGCCTTCCCCGACCCCCAAAGGATGCCTGATTTTCTGCGTCCAAGCACCACAGTGACCCACCGGTGCTCAGGATGAACTTGGACCGTCAACCGCCAAGAAGCCAGCACTTAGAGCTCGCTCCCCACAGGAGCAGAGCTATTGTCAAACACGGTTGAGAAGTGGCCGGTGAACAGGAAACCCGACTCCATTCTCTCCCCAAGAATCGTTCTCCTGTCGTGGCTCAGTTTTCAAATATTTCTTACTCTTTTTTTTTTTCTTTCACCTTTTCTATCTATATCAGATTCTTATTTTTAATACAAAAACAAGATGGCTTTTAAACTTCGCCCCCAGAACAGCCCACAGTGGTAAGGTTTTCCAAGCTGACAATGCAGAGAGTGAAAACCACAGTCGCATCCGTGTTCTGGTTGTTGACCTCTTGCAGATAAGTCCCTTCCAGCCACCCCGCCAGCCCTCTCCACCCTCGCCCCCCTCCCCCTATTCAGGGAAATGAGCTTTTGCTTTTCAGCCCCACTTCTGCTTACATATGTACACGGCTGATAAAATATTCCACTTCACCCCTTCTCCCCATGGGACCCGCCGTCTTACGGGAAGAGGGTTTGTATGACAGCGACCGCGACAGACCGCGTGTCGCCTGGAAACAGTGGTGGTGGGGAGGGGTGTGGGCAACTCTCTCCTTGCGGCTCCTTTTTATTCAGATTCCTTCCTCTGCTTCTGAGAGGGCCACTGCTGGAGAGAAGAGCCCTGAGCCTCCTCCGTGGGCTCCGGGCAAGGCCCAGATGTCCCCCGCTCCTGTCCCTCTAGTCCTTGGAAGGAGAGATGCTGTCCCAGCCCCGCCCACTCCCTGCCTGGCTATAGCCCCCTCCCCTGGACATCCCCCGGGGCCACCCAGACACACAGAAAAATCAGCTCTGCCCCAGCTGTGGCTGTTCAGTGTCCCAGGTCCCCCTCCGTGGATGCCCCCCAGACGTTAGGGAGAGCAAAGTCGGGTGGCAAAGTTGGCTGGACCAGAGGGGACCCAGCAACTGGAGAAGGAGCTGAGCCTTGTCCACAGGGATGAGGATGTCATGGCCAGCAGAGGTTGTCCAGGAAGGAAGGAGACTGAAGAATGGTCCAGGAGTCCCACCCACAGAGGCCCTCGAAGGGATGTAACGCCACACTGCAGACCCTGATCCCTGCTCCCCTCTCTGCCCACTTGCTTCTCTCATGTCTCCCTTCACTGATGTTCTCAAACCCAGAACATTCCAGAGGCCAAAGCAGGGGCTGAGGGAGACATCCCCAGGCTTCTTTCTAACCCCCTTTTACAAAAAGCTCCAGCTCCCTTTGCTCTGTGTTCATGGGACCAGGGACTTGCACCCAGCATTCTTCTTCTTTTTTTTTTTTTTAATATTGTTTAATATGCCATAGTGCAAGTTCAATTACTTTTTTTTTTTTGGCCACACTGGGTGGCATGTGGGATTTTAATTCTCCAACCAGGGATCGAACCCAGGCCCTCTCGGTGCCAGACACCAGGGTGGCAAAGATGACAGACGTGCTCCAGGCCTCGAGGGGTTAAAGTTTACGGGGAATGACCTCTCATGCAGATGATCCCTTAGAAGGGGGACATCAGGTAGCAGGTTGCCAGGTGGAAGCCAGGGCAGCTACAGTGGTCTTCGTGGGCCAGGAACCACTCCTGCCTTGAGACCCTGCTAAGCCTGGGCTGGGTGGTTTTCAGGCAAGCTTTTTTCAAACAAAGGTGCCCCACGTGCATTTTGCATGAAATAAAGCCCGGTCCCTCTATGCTGTGGTCCAATTAGCACAAGCTAGCAACTCTGGGGCCACGTGAAAAGAAATGCATTGGGGCCTAAAAATAAGAGAGCGCTGCAAATGATTAGTTCTATTTATCTACCCATGGATGCTACCTGTCATCCCCCTTGTGGTCCTCAAGACAGGAGTGAAGCAAAAAGGCTGATGGCAAGTATGAAGGTGCCTTTATTATGATTCAAAATTCCTTTGCTTTTTTCTCCTTTTGTTTTATTTTGGAGTGTGTGTGTGTGTGTGTGTGTGTGTGTGTCTACACGCATTTTACTCCTAACAAAAGTACTCTCATTTGAAGGTCTGGTTTTATCTTAACCATAGTCTCCACTTGCCAATATCTGCCAACAGTTCTGAGACTATCGACATTTTTTCCCTCCACCTTTTCATTTATTCATTCAGCCAATATTTTGGGGAGCCTGGCACTGTGGTTTGCATGGAGAGACATACTGCTCGAACAGAAAGTCCTGCTCTCCCTAAGTCTCATGAGGAGAGAGGTGATAAGGCAAATCATACAAATACATGGATGATTTCACGTAGGGATGAGGGTTAGTGAAAGGGCCAACTTTGGTCTGGGAAGGCCATGCTGAAAAAGTGAAATTTAAGCCAAGACTTGAAGATTGAAAAGAAACCACTCATGCATGATGGAAGTGGAGGTGGGACACAGGATCTTGGGCAGAGAAACAAGCGAATCCAAAGAAGCAGGGGAGCCTTTCTTTGAGGACAGAAAGTTGGCCAGGGTTCCTGGAACAGAGTGGATGATATAAAGAACGGACACGGGAGATAATTAGAGGCAACTGTCGAGGGCTTGCCGTTCTCTCAAACAGGAAAGACATAAAGGTTCCAACAGTGACGTGGGGGAGGTGGGGTAGAGAAAAGATGCGGCAGATGCTGGGGATAAACAGTTGTTTCCAATCTCCTTCACCTGTGCTGCCCTCCACTTGCTTTCCCAACCCCCTTCTCCCCATGGCAGCTAGAGGCATCTGAGAGACAGTAATAGGCAATCAGACATAAGCAGAAATCTGCTAGAAGCTTCCTAGGAAAGTTTGTATTTTCCTGACAAAGAGAGAGTGAAACTGCAGCATCTTTCTTTTTGCCTTTAACTTGAATGTGATGGTTGGTGCTGCAGCATCCGTTTTGCAACTTTGAGGGCAAGGTCAAGAGAATCACAAAGACAGACAAACTATTTATAATCCACACTTCCCTCTAGATTTTTTACTATATAAAAAGAATGCTGCCCTCCCCACCACCCCCCCCCCCCGTCCTGTTCATTTAAGATACAGTTAGTTGGTTTTTCTGTTATGTGTTGTCAAAAGCCTTCCTGGGCTGGTACATAGAGTAGGGAATTGGGACTGGAGAGAAGTGAATAACAATATGGATGAGTCTGAGTTCAAAAGCATCAGACTTGGGACCTCCCTGGTGGTCCAGTGGCTAAGACTCCACACTCCCAATGCCTGGATTCGATCCTTGGGCTGGGAACTAGATCCCACATGCCACAGCTGAGTTCTCATGCCACAACTTAAGATCCCCGAGAACCACAACTAAGACCTGTTGCTGCTAAGTCACTTCAGTCGTGTCAGACTCTGTGAGACCCCATAGACGGCAGCCCACCAGGATCCCCCGTCCATGGGATTCTCCAGGCAAGAACACTGGAGTGGGTTGCCATTTCCTTCTCCAGTGCATGAAAGTGAAAGTGAAGTCACTCAGTCGTGTCTGACCCTCAGCGACCCCATGGACTGCAGCCTTCCAGGCTCCTCCGTCCATGGGATTTTCCAGGCAGGAGTACTGGAGTGGGGTGACCTGTCACATCCAAATAAATAAATAAAAAAAAATATATTATTTAAAGCATCAGCCTTGAGATTCTAACATGGAGCACCAAGTGTGGAAGAGCCATCTTTGACAAATGAGCCTACTGTTTACTTGAATCTCTCTGCTTCAAGTGCCATATTTATCAGGAAAGGCTAAGAGGAGATGAATCAAGATCAATACACACCCTTTATTTACATGTGATCCTGATTTCATCCAAAAGCAAACTATCTGTGGACAGACATCACTCTTTCAGAAAGACTGCCTTCTGGGTTTTAATTCATGTATTTATTGAACTTTGATGGCGAAAAAGCCAAAGGAGATGAAGGGTGAATCAGAATGAGAGGAAGAAGATTTTTCTGCACAAGCCCCCAGAGGCCCTCATGCTATTTCCTGGATTTCTGGGGTTTGAGGGACATTGTGACAATAAACATTGCTGTGGAACAAAAAACAAAAGTTATTCAATGTTCTGTGTTCTCAAGAGGCCTAATAAACCCTTGATAAGTGAAGGTATGCCTCAAAATAGAAGTCATATGATGGCCACAAACTTCAGAGTTCCTAGAGTTGAGGCCTCAGAAATGTGATGATCGAAAGCACAGATGACAAGGATGGGATGAGCACAGAGCCCTGCTTCCTAGAGTCTGGCATCAGGGCCATTCCGATTCTGCCCTCCTAAGCTGGTTCCAGCTGAAATCAAGGTCCAAGTAGACCAAGAGAAGCCATCATGCCTCAGGGGAGGGGACCAACGCTACGGCTCAGATGCTGAACCCACTGCTCTCTGCCTAAGCTTGTGGCACATTGACATTCCATCAACAAACGTGCTGAAGACCTACTATGTCCATACTCACTGGGGTGTTGAAATCATCTGGGTACAAAGGATTATTAACATAAAAGGTGGCTTTCAAGGTAGCTGCCAGGACTGAGAATTGAGAACATCATGACAGCTACGTTCTCTGCAAGAAAGTGTGCTTTTAGCTGCCTCTCAACCAGGATGCCCCTGGAGGAGGAAATGACAACCCACTCCAGTATTCCTGCTTGGGAAGTCCCATGGACAGAGGAGCCTGGTGGGCTACAGTCCATGGGGTCACAAAGAGTCGGACACAACTGAGCGACTGAGCACGCAACCAGGACGTGATCATTCCATGCCTGGAAAACGCCAGAAGTGGCATACGTGCTGAGAATCAAACTAATGTTGATATTAGCATCATCTGGAATGTTTTAAGGTACAGCGGTTTGGAGGAAGTATCCCAGGATCTTGGTGTGATTGAAAATACAAAGATTTCAGGAAAGAAGCGAGGAGACATGCAGAAACCCCATGTACCTTGGACTCAACTCTGCTTTCTGCCCTGCTCTGCTACAGCTCAGGCCTTTCTACTGCTGGAGGAATGTGGCCACATAGTAGTCTAACTTTCTTTTTCCCTTGTGCAAACAAATTTATCATCAAAAATTAGACTTGGGGTTAGTTGTGTCCTGTCGTGTCGCAAAGAGTCGGACACGACTTAGTGAGTGAACAACAGCAAACAACAAGGTGAAGGAGGAAAAGAATAAAATATCATTTAAATCAGGACACAGACACAAAAATATCTGTATCAGAATGTTAAACAGCAGCTCAGATTGCAGAGGCTAAAGGCTGGAAACCGCCCACATGTCGATCGACAGTGCAGTGGGTAAATAAACTGTGGCGTGTTCACACAACTGAATACTTGTCAGCAATGAAAAAGAAACAAATGACGCACCCGACTGCACGGGTGAATCTCACAGACAGCGCATCACGGAGTGAAAGGGGCCAGACACAAAACCGCTGTGACTCCACTTGGTCCAGAGTTCAAGGAGAGGCCAAACTAACAGCTGCTGATAGAAGTTAGAAGAGTAGGTCTCCCTGAAGACTGAAACAGTGACGGAGGGGCTTCGGGAGGTTGCCATGGCTGGTCACGTGTGCACGTGTGCTCAGCTGTGTCCGACTCTTTGCGACCCCGTGGACTGTAGCCCGCCAGGCTCCTCTGTGCATGGGATTCTCCAGGCAAGAGTACTGGAGCAGGTTGCCATTTCCTATTCCAGGGGATCTTTACCACCTAGGGATTGAACCCGAGTCTTCACATCTCCTCCATTGACTGGCAGATTCTTTACCACTGAGCCACGTGAGAAGCATGCCATGGACTGGAGATGTTCAATATCTTGGTCTGGGTTGTGGTTATGTGGGTGTTTACACAGGTTAAAAATTCATAGCTGTGCACTTTAATTTATGTCTCCGTTTTTTAAAAAAAGAAGATACATAATTAATTACATCTGTGTCATCCAATTATAAAACCTGTTATGTGACTCATCTGCATCTGCCTGCATATTAGGATACCCTGAGGAGTTTCTTTAAAATGCATCCCTGGGACTTCCCTGGTGGTCCAGTGGTTAAGAATTTGACTTCCAATGCAGCGAACACAGGTTCGATCCCTGGTCCGGGAAGATCCCACATGCTGCAGTGCAACTAAGCCCATGCGCCTCAACTAGAGAGAAACCTGCATGCCACGATGAAGAGCCCTCAGGTAGCACTGAAAGATCACATACATCGCAACTAATACCCAGTGCAGCCGAAAACAAATAAATATTTTTAAAAAAACACAGTGCTTAGGACTTCCCTGGTGGTCCAGGAATAAGACTTCGCACTCCCAATGCAGGGGGCCTGGGTTCAATCCCTGGTCACGGAACTAGATCCCACATGTCGCAACTAACGATTCTGTATGCCTCAACTAAGACTCAGCGCAGCCAAATAAATATTTTAAAAATAAATATTAAACATATGAAATAAATATTTTTTAAAATCAAGTATATTTTAAAAGCATAAGTAAATAAATGAAAATTGGGCTTCCCTGGTGGTTCAGGTGGTGAAGAATCTGCCTGCAATGCAGGAGACCCAGGTTCAATCCCTGGGTCAGGAAGATCCCCTGGAGAAGGGAATGGGAACCCACTCCAGTATTCTTGCCTGGAGAATCCCATGGACAGAGAAGCCTGGTGGGCTACAGTCCAGGGGGTCACAAGAGTCTGACAACTCAACGAAGACCCAGGGCAGCCAAATAAATATTTTTAAAATAAATATTAAAAATATTAAATATTTTTTGAGAGAGAGCACATTTTTAAAACATATATAAATAAAATTTTAAAATAAAAACACATGCCTTGATCCCACTCCCAGTGGTTCTGGAATAACTCATCTGGGACATGGGTTATGTTTCAAGGCTCTCCAGGTAATGCTGATGAGCAACCAGGGTTGAGAACTGCTGCTCTGCTGAGCCAATCCGCAGCCACACATGAAGCTTCCAACCTGGGGCTTCTGTCAAGAACAGCCCTATCCTCCCTCCCTCCAGGTGTTTTCCCATCTGTCCCAAGAGATATCAGAAATGACTGAAACCTGGGATGGTGTCTAGCTCCAAAGAATCTCAAGCGAGAGGTTGGCACAGACCTCAGGGGAAAAAAAGGCTTTGTGGACAAGATGGATCTCAAGTTAAACGGGTCAAATGTAAACAGGGGGAGAGTGCAAGGATAAGCATTCCAGGGTGGAATGGCATGAACGGAGGCACAGAGGCAGACCAGCCTCACCGTGAAGGGCACTACCCATCTTTTAGTGCCTAGCCCAGCCAGAATCCTCTCCCTGGACTCTCCTCCGCCTCCTCCTCACCTCACATGACCTTTGTACATCCCTCAACTTACCTCCCTCCAGCAGTAGACTGCCGATTTTGCAAGCCTGGCTCCTTATTAAACCATAAGCTGCCCCAAATACCATCATTGACATATCTGCTTTTGAACCCCACACCTTCTGACCCCATTTCTTGGGTCAGCAGGGAGAAAGGGATAAAGTTTCCAATGGGAAGTCAGGCTGAAGATGGTGTCAAATAAAGATCTGACCCCAAACGGCTCAGCTTGTAAGTGGTAGAGGTTAGCTCAGGATCAGATGCTGGACACCATCCGTTTGCCCAGATGTACTGTCCCCCTGGTCTGTGCCCGGGAGGCTGGGCCAGAGGCACCGCATCAGTGGGCCCCTCTCAGGCTCCCAGGTGCGTGTGGCCCACGGGAAGCTCTGGAAGAAGACAAGAGGCAGGAGGAGAAAGAGACTAGGGCACGGATCCATCAGCTCCCCTGCTGTGGGGCCGCCGGCGCTGTATCCTTCTACCAGAGGTCACAGCCTCTGACCAACACTTCTCTCCATCAGTTACAGCAAGGTTTCTCAGCAGTTTGCTTTTTTTCCATCATCATCCTTCTCAGAAGACTTTTTCAACACTTTCCCCCCAATCCTTTCTTATCCTCTCCCATGATTGAGACTGTAATACCACAGATACACTGTAGATCTGTTTCTATGTGCTGTGTGTGTGTCTGTGCTTCATAAATAGAGTAAGATTATCTCCATAAAAAGAGTAAAAAATAATACGCCCATAGAGTCCCAGGGCTCCATGTACACGATCTGAAAACTGAAATTACAGCTAATGTCTATGGAACACGTCTTAGAAGCATGGTACTGAGCGCTTGACGTGTATTAATTCATTAAATTTTCCCTGCCTTCTACAGTTCATATCTGTGCCCATTTTCCAGATGAGGAAACAGTTTCAGAGAGGGCTTATAATTCATATAAGGCCACACAGTTTGTGGCCATGTCAGATGAAGAACTCAGGGAGTTCTGTGTGTGGGTGTGTGTCTGTGCATGCATGTGCTAAGTCACTTCAGTCATGTCTGACTCCTTGTGACCCCATGGACTGTAGCCTGCCAGGCTCCTGTGTCCAAGGAATTCTCCAGGCAAGAATACTGGAGTGGGTTGCCGTGCCCTTCTCCAGGGGATCTTCCTGACCCATGGTCTATAATCATGATGTTTGATGGAAAAGTCTGGAAAAATGGGCACTTTCCAGGTGGTAAAGAAGTGGTAAAGAAGTCGCTGGCCAATGCAGAAGACATAAGAGACCTGGGTTCGATCCCTGGGTTGGAAAGATCCCCTGGAGAAGGGCATGGCAACCCACTCCAGTATTCTTGCCTGGAGAATCCCATGGACAGAGGAGCATGGTGGGCTACAGTCCAAGGGGTCACAGAGAGTCAGACATGACTGAAGTGACTTAGCATGCACATACACAAACCATAGGCAGTGGTCAAATACAAGTTTGAGAACACAGATGGGCCTTTCTTTACCTGAAATGTTTGAAATTTTCAATCAGAAAGATAACATAGAGATTTTTAAAAAGAAAGTCAATGATACTTTTCTTGCTGACCCATGGAGGTCCTGAGTGTGTGACTCTATGTGTGCTGGTGGATATGTGTGTGTGTGTGTGTGTGTGTGTTGGGGTAGACAGAGAAACTTCCAGAAAGTCACAAGCTCGGGGGAAAGTTGCCCAAGTGCCAGGCACTGTGAGGCTGGATTATGAAGTGATGCCCATTTTGCAGAAGAGCAAACAGACTCAAAGAGGTTGGGTAACTTATCGAAGGCCACACAGGAAGTGGCCATGCTAGGTGAGGAACTCAGAGAGTTCTGTGTGTGTGCGTGTGTGTGTGTGTGTGTGTGTGTGTGTATCTGTACTCACAGGTGACTGAGGGCCATGCTATCTTTCCCTGATGTCCTCAAGGTGTGTGCCTACATTGGGGGGTGGGCCTTGCGGGTCCCCCCAGAAAAATCTGCGGCTGCCTCAAACCATTGGAACTTGCTGGAGCCATGGGCCTTGCCCTCCAGGGGGACCACAGTCACCCTGCGAGTGTGAACACCCCTCCCCCTGAGGCCCCCCAGAGTTCACAAGGCAGGAAATTCTCATTTTCACCCAGAAGACAGCCTGTCTGTCGGAGCGCTAGGAGCCTCCTTCTGTTTTTTTTTTTTTTTCCTGAATGATAATTTCCCCCCTTTTTTTTGTAGCTAAAAATCACCCAGGCTTGTCCAGACGAGAGGGCAGAAAATTATGCAGTGAAAGAGAAGGGAAGATAATTTCTCTGGGTCACAGGCATTCTCACTTGTCATCCGTTTGCAAGAGGAGAAGCGGAGGGTGGGGGAACCAGCCGGGATGCGAGAGCCGAGGATGAAAATGAAAGCTGGCCCAGATCCATCACTGTCCGCCTAGGCTCTCCCTGGGGGGATGAGCCTGGGTGAGGGCGCGAGGAGGGATGGGGGCTTTGGGCTCTGATCAAGGGGTCAGGAAGAGCGAGAGAGCTTCAGAGGGCCAGAGGGAGGGCAGGCCTGCTGTTCCAGCCAGACAGGCCCCCACGTCCCCCTCCTGGGGCCTCAGTTTCCCTGTCAAGAACCCCCTCCTCCACTTAGCAACTGCGCCTCTCACCCACGCCAGAGATAACAGATGGGAATGTTCTGGAGAATGTGGACCATAAGAATACAAAGTCCGGGGACTTTCCTGGTGGCCCAGTGGTTAAGAATCCACCTTGTAATGCAGGGTAAGCAGGTTCAATCCTGATCACCGAACTAAGATCCCACATGCCCCAGGGCACCTACTTAAAGTTTAAGGACTGCCTTAATACTCCATGTTTAATTGTTAATTGAGAGTTTAAAAATCAAAACTGCCAACTCTGCCTTTGATGAGATGGAAAATTATGCTGCTGTGGAAGGTAACATGCCCCAGGGCAACTAAGTCTGCGTGCCACAACTAGAGAGCTACAGTGAAAGATGTTCATGTTGCAAAGATCTTGTGTGTAGCAACCAAGACCTGATGGATCCAAATTTTTTAAAAAGACACAGGTGTGAGAGGTAACATCACCGAAGCTCACCCAAAGCAGATGAACCTGCAGGCTACAGGTGCGGAGTGAGTTCAAACCCCAGTGCTATCCCAAGGAGGGCTTGGGCAAATCACTCCCTTGTCTGAGCCTCAGTTTCACCATCTGTAAACTGGGGATAATAACACAAGCCATCTCACTGGGTTATTGAGAGGATGAAGGGAGAATTAGAAATAATGCCTTTGGCATATAGTAATCTCTCAATTATAATAATATGCTTCCTTGGTGGCTTAGCAGTAAAGAATCTGCCCGCTGATGCAGGAGACCAGGCTTCAATGCCTGGGTGGGAAAGAACCCTTGGAGAAGAAAATGGCAATGCACTTCAGAATTTTTGCCTGGGAAATCCCGTGGACAGAGGAGCCTGGTGGGCTGCATACAGTCCGTGGGGTGGCAAGAGAATCAGACCTAGCAACTAAACCACAACAAATTGTAGTAACAACAGAAATGATAAAAAATTACAAGAGAAATGGGAAGGAAATCCTCAAAAAAGGAGATACATGAATATGTATAGCTGATTCACTTAGCTATACAGCAGAAACTAACACAACATCGTAAAGTTAACTGTACTCCAATAAAAAATCAAGGTAAAAAAATCACAAGGGAATGACTGACAGTCGCCCATTGCATGATGGGTGATGCCTTAGAGTCTCAAAGTCTCCTGTGTGTGTGTGTGTGTTTTAATATCTCCTAAGCTTTTAAAGAGAAACACGGAATCTATTGTCAGACAAACTGGTTTGAGTCTTAGCTCTACCACACACTGTGTGACCCCAGGCAAGTAACTTTACTTCCGTGGGCCTTGGTTTCACCATCTGTAAAGAGCAGGTTGTGATACCTCTCAGGGTCACCAGGAAGATTATAAATACTGAGTGAGACATGCCTAGTCTAATCATGACTGCAGGTCTCCAAAAGTGCCAACTCTTCATTATTTCATATAAGTTCTTTCCCTCTCCTTCCTCTTCTCCTCCTCCCCAAAACTCCTCTCCCTCCTGATTTAAAAAAAAAAAAAGGAAGGAAGGATTTTTTTTTTTTAAATGATCAAAACCCCTACTCTGACTTCTCCTCATTTCTTTGAGCTTATCATGTTCCTCCTGTCTCAGGGTCTCAGCATCTACTGTTCCCTCTGCCTAAAACACTCTTCCATGCCTCTTCACCTAATCAATGCCTCCTCACCCTCAGCTCAGGTGTCAAGAATCCTTTCTTGACAGCCTGCCTCTCCTGCCCTGATATTCTCCCTCAGAGCATGGAGAGTTTATGATTTGATAGCATCACCTCCTCCACTGGATGGTAAGCCCATGTAACTTGATTCATTCATTTTACAGATGCCGATTGAGAACCTCCCATATGCCAGATTGAATGGTGAGGAGGAACAGGAAGCAGGAAAAAGCTAGATCCTTACAAGAAAATGAGTGCACAAAGCCAAACATGGCTGGAACAAACTGAAGAGGGAAGGAAAGAGCAGGAAGAAATGAGGCGCAGGGGGAGGTTGGATGAATACAGAAGGCAAAGGGATGCTGTATTAGTCAGCTACTGTGATGATAATGCTGCAGAACAAATAACCCAACATTCAGTGGCTTGAAACAAAAAGCAGCAAGTATTGCTTCGAGTCTATGGGTCACATTCCTGGCTTTGTCTGGGCTGTCTCAAGCCTCTGTGGTCTGCCGCGGGTCAGGCAGGTAGCTCTGCTGATGGAGACTAGCCTCTCTTACATGTTTGAGGATCAGTTGACTGACAGTTGAGCTAGAATGGCTTCCGCTGGGAGGACTCCGTTCTCTCCCATGGGTCACTCCAGCAGCAGGTTTTCTTAGGCCCGTTCTCCAGGTGGAGGCAGGGCTATGAGAGAAAGCTGAAACTTTACGGTCTCTTGAGGTCTAGGCTCAGAGCTGGTGTAGCATAACTTCTACAATAAACTCTTGGCCAAACCAAGCGTAGAAGCCGGTTTGGTCCACCATTTATCTATGTCCACAATAGCACAGCACCAGGCATAGGTGAGGAGCTCGGTCAATATTTGTGGGATGAACGGACAGGTGAAGGAATGACGGATGGATGTTCTTGGCCTTTGGCTGGGTCAGAATTACGGGGGTCAGGGCAAAATCCCTCTGCTCGGATAATTAGGAGCCCCCGCTCCCCTCCCCCAGGGCTGAAAAGAGGAGAGGAGACAGCGTTCTTCCTCCCCAAGTTTAATTAAGTGATCTGCCTCCACGGGGCTAATCCTGTTATCACTGCACAGAACCGACCACAGGGGCGGTGTAAAATGTCAGCTGTCTGGAGGGCCTGGTGGGGAGCTGAAAGCCACTGGAATTTGGGGACTGGCAGGGGGTGGAGCGGAAGCCAGAGCCCCCATGGGGACAGAACATCCGCTTTCCAGAGGCAACACAAAGGCGCAAAGCTCAGCTTCAACCCTATCCCAGGAGGAGGTGCAGAGGAGGGAGTTGGCTAAGAAGCTTCTGACTCAGTGAGTGGACTTTGCTGTGGCCGCTGCCCATCCCAGGCGGCACATTCCAGGGGGGAACTTCCGGCTCAACATTCCCTGCTCTTCTAAAGAGGTGGACACTCCCTTGTCCTGGACACTCCCCTGTCCTGGACACAAAGTCCTGGGCCAGAGGAGCTTAGGTTTGGATTCTATGTCAACCATTTTCTGTGTAGCCTTGGGCAAATTGCTTAACCTCTCTGAGCTTCCATTTCTTCTTCACCTGTACAATGGGGGTGGTGATATCCATCTTCACATGTAGTGAGTGCTCAGAAAATGCTGTGCAGGGGCTTCCTCCCAGTGTTATAATCATACAACAAACGGTTCCTTTGTCTCCCCTACCTACCTCTGGGCTCTTGGGAGCAAAGACTGTGTCTTAGACATAGGGCCACTACCCTACTCCTTCAAGGCCACCTATCACCTCGTGGCTTGTGACCAACGCCCCTGGAAGGTGTCCAGAGCACACGCTCAGTAACCTTACCAGGCAGCTCGGCTCAGGGCTTGGCAGGTGTTGCCCCAGCTTTTCACATGTGACTCATTCATTCATTCATCAACAGATACTGGTTGATACCATTCCCCTGCCTATAAAATGAGCTGTGGGAACACAGGCAGGGTCATCTGACAAGACTGTTCCTCTTTGCTCTAACGTGTGGTGGTTTTGCTGGGGGGACTTAGAACTCCTCTTTTTCCCTGAATATGATTCCCTAAGCTATGCTGGTTTCCAGTCATGAAGACTCAGGATACCTGCCAAGGTGGGAGTGTTTAAGAGCAGTTGCTATTTGAGAGAAAGGAATTAAGCTCCCAGGATGGGAATGGGGAGGAAAAAGCAGAGCCCAGGGAGGCAAGGACCTGCACTAGTTCCCCAAGCTGACCCTGGAGTCTCCTTCATTTATTTATTTATTTTTTATATTTATTTATTTGACTGCATCGGGTCTTAATTACAGCATGGGAGATTTTCATTGCATCAGGCAGGCTCTTTCATTGTGTCACCGGGACTTTCTAGTTATGGTGCGCAGGCTCAGTTCCTCTGTGGCATGTGGAATCTTAGTTCCCCAATGTGGGATTGAACCCATGTCCCCCTGCATTGCAAGGCAGATTCTTAATCACTGGACCATCAGGAGAGTCCCTGGAGTCATCTTTATAATAGTCACCAGCTTGTCCCCAGAGCTTTCCAACCATCATATTCCGCCCTAAGCATTTATATTCCATCCTCCAAATAACCTGGGAAGCAGGTACTATTTTTACTCCCATTTTACAGATGAGGAAACTGAAGCTCAGAGAGGTGGTTGAAGTCACACAGCTGGTACATGGGGAGCCAGGCTACCAATGCTCTCGGAACCTCTGTTTTCTCATCTGTAAAATGGGGATGAGTCATTATGCCTACCTCCTGGGGTGATCAGAGGATGACAGAGCTGTGTGTGTGTGTGTGCGCGCCCAGCACAGAGGCAGCAGGTCAGGGAGTCAACCCCACACGTGGCTGCTACCCGGTTCGAGTTCACGGTAGTCACCAGCCGGAGATCGGAAAGAGGACTCGTCTGCCTCACGCCACCGTGGTCTCCAGAAGTCACGCAGAAACAGCAACCCCAGAGAACTGCATAAAATCCAAGTGGTAGTTAAGTGGGACTCATGAACGAACAGGAGTAATTAGTGCACTTCACTCAGAGAGTAAAACCCAAATGTCAGACAATGCCGGGGCCATTAAAGCCGGTCTCCACTGCAGCTCCCGCCCGCCGCTGGCTGGGTCTCCACCTGGCCGCTGACCTTCTCGAAGGCCGCAGACAGCATGGCGGGGAACTAGCCAGGCCGGGGACTCGACTGCTGGACACTGGGCCAGCCATGCAATCTACTCATCTCTGGGACCAACAGAGCCTCAATGTCATCTGTAAAATGGGTTGTTTCTGCCTCATAGAGTTGTAGGGAGAATTAGATGTGGTTACGGGTCTGGAATGTGAGTCACGTGACACTCACTCCCTGAGAAGTTGGTAAATACTGTGAGGGCGGATACTGCCTGACACATTGTAGGTGTAACAGATGCAGCTGGTAACCACCCTCCACCCCAGATCACCTTTCCCCAACACTGGTCCCCCACTATCAAGGTGGCTGCTAAAGGCTTCCAGGTCCAGAGACGTGCCCTTGGCCAACGGGAGCTGCCCTTGAGTAGCTGGTTTTGTCACTCCATCTCCCAGGGCAGCCTGCAGCCAATGCTTAGTTGATACAGGAATACAAGAGCTCAACTATTTGCTTCAGGAGCTGGGGCAACCCTATGATACCATTCAGACACACCCCAATCCTGAGCTCCCCAAGGGACTCTAGCTAAAACCACTTCTTCACCCAGCGCGTTCCCCTGCTCCATCTTGCTCCCCTTATCTCTTACAGATTTCTTCTGCAAATGCCTCCTTTGATAAAACACTTCCTGTGAATCCCCATCCCAGGCCCTACCTAAAAAGGGAGTCACTTAAGCCCATGCTGCTGTTGCTGCTAAGTCACTTCAGTCGTGTCTGACTCTGTATGACCCCATAGATGGCAGCCCATCAGGCTCCCCAGTCCCTGGGATTCTCCAGGCAAGAACACTGGAGTGGGTTGCCATTTCCTTCTCCAATGCATGAAAGTGAAAAGTGAAAGTGAAGTCGCTCAGTCGTGTCCAACCCTCAGCGACCCCATGGATTGCAGCCTACCAGGCTCCTCCATCCATGGGATTTTCCAGGCAGGAGTACTGGAGTGGGGTGCCATTGCCTTCTCCACTTAAGCCCGTAGGTATTCAATAAAGACTTGTTGAACAAGGTATTGTTTGCTATTCCAAAGCAAGCAGGGTGCCTAGGGTGTACAAAGGGTACACTCATTCCTAGAGTTGTGCAAATGCCCAGTGCTGCTAAAAAAACTGGAAATTGATTATACATTGATCCATCAATAGTCAGCTGGCAGGGGGGCTTCCCTGGTGGTCCAGTGGTTAAGAATCTGCCTTGCAATGCAGGGGACACAGGTTCGATCCCTGGTTGGGGAACTAAGATCCCACATTCTGCAGAGCATCTAAGCCCTCGTACTGCAATACTGAGTCCTCACTCCACAACTAGAGTCCATGGGCAGCCAGGAAAGATCCCAAATGACTCAACTAAGACCTGAAACAGCCCAATAAATAAATAATTATTTTTTTAAAACCAGCTATGTAAATGATGGAACACACTGAAAGTTCGTGGTTTGGAAATTGATCCTTGAGTTGGTTGCAGATAGACCTGAGTTCGAATCCTGATTCTGTTACATCGTAGCTGTGACCTCGGGCAAGTCACCTTGCCTCCCTGAGTCTCCATTTCCTCATCCCTCTTTCACAGGGCTGTTGGAGGATTTGATGAGATTATGTTAATATGCTTTGCTGTGAAGGTGTCCGAGGTGGGATGTCTCCTTCCCACGGCTGCCCTGTGGTCCCATCCAAGACTGCTGCTGGTCTCCTCCATTCCAATTCTCACGTACTGTACAGTAGAACAAATGATTAACTTTTAATAATGCCTACATTCCCTCTGCTTCCCAGTGGGCAGCTGGATCGATGTCTAAGGAATATTTCAATCATAATTATGATAAAATGAGGTATGCATAGGGGCACCTCCTTCTATGAATTGGAAGGAAGGAAGCTAAAAGTGGGACTTCCCTGGTGGTCCAGTAACTAAGAATCCACCTTCCAACGCAAGGAATGAAGGTTTGATGTCCGGTCAGGGAACTAAGGTGCCACAGGCTACGGGGCAACCAAGTCTACATGCTGCAACATAGATGCAGAATAGCTAACATTTAATAAATAAATAGCAGTTGCAGATCTGCAGTTCACTTTCCCCTGAGGGGGCTTCACAGGTGGCGATACTGGTAAAGAAGTCGCCTGCCAATGGAGGAGAACTAAGAGATTTGGGTTTGATACCTGGGTTGGGAAGATCCCCTGGAAGAGGGCATGGCAATCCAGTATTCTTGCCTGAGAATCCCCAGCCTGGAGAGCTACAGTCCATGGGGTCATAAAGAGTTGGATATGACTGAAGCGACTTAGCACGCATGCACGCATCCCCTAAGGACCAGAAAGGAAAGGCGGGAACAGTGGCCAACAAAAGAGGCCTCCAAAAAATCTGTGGGAGAAATGAGCTTAAAATCAGGAGATGCCATGCTACGGCAGGCTCTGGAGCACTCATACTTCAGGAGGGTTTGTAACTCAGCTCTGCCACTGACCAGCTTGCTGTGTGGCTTTGGACAAGCTTGATACCTCTCTGGTCCTTACTTTCACATCAATAAAATGGAGATGGTCATCCCTGCCTTCTAGTGTCAGGAGGAGGAAAACTGGCTGCATCCAAGTCCCTCTTCTCCATTCAAGCTGCACGAATCCGGACACCTAATGTTCCCATTTTGTGCCTCAGTTTCCTCAGCAGTAACAACAGAACCTAACTCACAGGGAGGTTGGAAAGAGGAGACAGTTCAATTAATTAAATGCTAGGAACCAAGCCTCAATTTAACAGGCGCTCAATGTATGTGGCTGCTGCTATTTTCTGCTACTTCTATATTAGTATTATTAGGAGGAATATTAATATAATGTCAAGCACACAACACAGAGCCTGGGGGACTGTCGGTCCCTTTCTCTCCTCCGGATGAGCATCCTCGCGGTGTCCACCGGCTGACCCACCCCAATTAGGTGGCTCTCGTGGTAATATTGACACACAAAGGAGCCAGCTGGTGACCTCTGAACTCAGCTCGCCTGGGATCACAGGCTGATTCCGGACCCGGCCCTCAGCTCTGACAGCAGGACTCGTAATCTTCTTTGACGTCAAAAGGAGCCGGCCTCACCCTGACCTTTGCTCCCCAGCTCCCTGAATTCCAGTGTTCCCGACAGGAGTCACACTGCCCACAGCACAGACGTGGCCTGGGCCGAGTGAAGGCAGAGCTGCAAGAGCTGGTGGTTGCTGCTTGGAGAAGAGAGAACCTTTTGAAACAGGAGGTTAAGGGAGCAGGGCACAACCTTTAAAAGAATGGCAGAGCCATAGGACGTGACATCAACTGATTAGAATCAAACAGGTCCAAGATGGCAGACGAGTGGACTTCCACTGGCCCTTAAGCCTCGGTATATGCTCGCTGTAACACATCAGCAAGCTAAGTGACACACTCACAGGCACCGTGATAGTTCCAAGGCTGACCATAATCAAAAGGGTTTTTTTTTTTGGTTTGTTTTTTGCACTCAGAACCGCTAGAACTTTAATGGACATTTAATGGACATTTAGTAACTTCCCTGAAGCTCAAATGGTAAAGAATCTGCCCGCAATGCAGGAGACCAGGGTTCGATCCCTGGGTCGGGAAGATCCTCTGGAAAAGTGAATGGCAACCCACTTCAGTATTCTTGCCTGGAGAGTTCCATGGACAGAGAAGCCAGGCAGGCTACAGTTCGTAAGGTCGCAGAGTCGGACATGACTGATCGACTAACACACACACAGTAACTTCTCAGCTGAAGGCCATTTTCCAACTTTTCCCAAAGGGCTCAAGCTCCCTGCATGGCCACCCCACTGAACACTGGGGGGATGGAGGTGAACAGGGTGAGGAAGCAGTGCCCTGACTTTGCAGGCCCCTGAGCAGGGCTAGGATCAGACACTGTCAGCTGCCAGACAGCGGGCAATTCATGGCTGGGCAGACTGGCAGCGCTAAGATGGGTCTAGGGCACCATGCTCCCCCATTTAAAGGCAGAGGGCACCTGGCAGATGTTGGCATAGAAGGAGAAGTCTCTGATTTCAGTCAGGTAGCAGTGAAAGTTGTTCATGAAAGTCCACTGGAATCCCAGGGACTCCAGCAACTGCCAGATCTTTTCCTCCAGGTAGTGGGTGCCTTTGATCTGGGGCCCAAAAGTCTTGGGGATACCCAGGTTCGGGCCCATCCTGGAATTCCCCACCCCTTCCCCAAAAGAGCTGGAATACTCCTTCCATAGGCTAATACTCATTAGCCAGTGAAATTACTTATCTCTATATAAACTGACAATCCCATCCTCTGGCCCCACTCTCAGCTTCCGAGATGGGCCATTCTGTCTGTAGAGTGTGTTTCGCTCTAAATAAATCTACCTCTTCATAGCTCAGCTGGTAAAGAATCTGCCTGCAAAGCAGGAGACTCTGGTTCGATTCCTGGGTTGGGAAGATCCGCTGGAGAAGGGATAGGTTACCCACTTCAGTATTCTTGGGCTTCCCTGGTGGCTCAGATGGTAAAGAATCCACCCACAATGTGGGAGACCTGGGTTCAATTCCTGGGTTAGGAAGATCGCTTGGAGAAGGGAATGGCTACCCACTCCAGTATTTTGGCCTGGAGAATTCCATGCATAGAGGAGCCTGGTGGGCTACAGTCCATGCGGTTGCAAACAGTCGGACACGACTGAATGACTTTCACTTCACTTCACCTATCACTTTGTCTCTTACTGAATTCTTTCTGCTATGAGGCATCAAGAACCTGAGCTTCATTAAGTCCTGAGACCAGGGGTGTGCTCTCAGTTAAAAGATCGTGGATTCAAGCCCCAATCTGAGTTGCACAGTTTCACTTTGACTCAAGAAAAATTAGCTAGCTTCTGGGTAGAACATGGCTACGTGGGGGCAGACTGCCAGCCGAGGAGCCCAGTTAGGAGATCTCTGCAATCATCCTGCGGGGAGATGCTGATGGCTGAATTTGGGTGCTAGTTGGAAGTGAAGCATGGATAAGACAGAAACTGGGAAGGTGGGCGCTTCGGGCTCATGGAGGAGTACTGGGAGGGATGGTCTAGGAACAAGCTCTCTTCCCAAGTGCACACACACAGGTAATGTTTTTCTCACCAGACAGGAGATCAGGCACCTCATTCACTGCCTGTGTCCCTGCCATGAGTGACTTGTTCCGTTGCTCAGTCATGTCCGACTCTTTGCTGCCCCGTGGACTCGAACCCGGCAATTAGAAATTACTAGTAGAAATGGCCTTGCGTCCCTAGCCTGCTGTCTCGACCCACATCCAGCACTGGCCTCAGCCCCGCCTACCCCCGACAGGGAGCCCAGGAAACAGACCCAGAATCTGGTGATGCCCAGGAGGAGTTTCCATGGCAACAAGCATGCTGGCACAGCAAAACGGGGAGTTTTACTGACCCATACCCAGCTCGCTAGCTGCCCTGTTGACAGAAGTCACGAACTGTCAACTCTCCTTGGAGCTGACACTGGAGAACTTGACTCTGGATGTCCCCTCAAAGGAGAGGTTTGCCCGTGGTTGTGACTGGACAAAGAGCACCAGGCCACCTAGATGGAGCTCTCTAGGTCATTCCAGGGCTTCCCTGGCAGTCCAGTGGTTAAGACTCTGAGCTTCCACTGCAGGGGGCATGGGTTCAATGCCTGGTTGGGGAACTAAGATCCCACATGCCTTGCATCATGGCAAAAAATAGTCTCTGGGTCCTTCCAGATCTTTCTATGATGCCTTTGATTATGGTCCCTTCTGGAAGACAGTCTGCCTCCATTTTCTCCTTGGACTTCTCCCCTCCTGTGTTGATGGGAGATGATGCCCCCAAGCCCTGGATTGACTGACATCCACCTGAAACTCCTTTCTGTGATGGGCCTGGTGTTCACAGAGGGTGGACAGGGATGGAAGAAGTGTCAAAATAATTAAAATTAAGGGTGTGGGCTCTGGCCTCTGTGTGTGCTTGATCTGACCCCCTCATTCACTAGCTATGTGACTTTGGGCGGTAACTCAACGTCTCTAGGCCTCATTTTCTCATCAGCAAACTGGGAGTGATCACTCTAGCGCTCATTTTATTGAATTGAAGTGAGCATTAAATGAGATAATACTGGACAGTTCCTGGCACAGTGTAAGTGTGTTCAATTCTCATCACTCTTTCCTTCTTTGAAATCGCTTGTTCTCAGGAGGAGGAGCACATATTGCTGGCCACAGAGCCACGGAGAGTCAGAGCGTTAATAAAATTGTAAAAGAGTAAACAAGTCAGAACTAGGTGTTCTGAGAGATACAAAGAAGGGTGCTTTTAAAATATTATCTGAAAAAATAAAATAATAAAATAAAATATTATCTGCACTAGACTGTAAGCTTTCAGGAGGTAACAAGCAGTTCTGTTTGATTTACCCCAATCTTCCCAACACCCAGAACAGGGCACAAACTCTTATTTTCAGATATGCCTCTTACAATGCATCCATTTAATTATAGTACTTTCTGCAAATAGATGTGGGTATTATATATGTAATATACCCTAGTTTCAACATGCTAAAAAGAAAAAAAAAAGAAATTGATCTTAAAATTGTGGAAATAAAGTAATAGGTCAACAATCAATAGTAACTGCCTGTATGAATGAATGAATGATTGCAAAAGCAATACAAAGGCATATGGTTAAATACCATGCATCACCAATATTGGAAGATTAAGGAAGGAGATATACCATCACAAACAGAATGTATCTGGGAAGGCTGCCTGGAAGAAGTGGCCCATGAGTGGGAACAAGCAAGAACTTACCCCATGCAGGCAGAGGAAAAACGGTGGGGGAGGAACATCTTGATAAATCAGGAAACCAAGTGACTGTCAACCTCACCCCTTTGGTGCCCCTCTCTAGGCAATGGAAAATGGCAGAATTATCCAGGGAGGTGACTTCTATGTCAGCCCAGAGGAGTCAAGACCAAAACAGATACAAGTCCCAGGATATGGGCCTGCATCAAGCTAAACAACATTGGGGACTTCCCTGCTGGTCCAGCAGTTAAGAATCCACCTGCCAATGCAGAGGACACGGGTTTGATCCCTTGTCCAGGAAGATTCCACACGCCGTGGGGTAACTAAGCCTGTGAGCCACAACTACTGAAGCCCATGCACCTAGGTAGAGCCCATGCTCCGCAACAAGAGAAGCCACTACCATGAAAAGCCTGCAGACTGCAACGAAGAGTAGCCCCCGCTTGCCGCAACTAGAGACGCCCACACGCAGCAGTGAAGACCCAGCACAGCCAAAAATAAATAAATAAATAAAATTTTAAAAGAAACAGCAACCAAAAAAAAGAAAAAGGGGGACTTAAAATACACAGGCGTGTGTGCTCAGTCCTGTCCAACTCTGTGCAACCCCATGGGCTGTAGCCCACCAGGCTCCTCTGTCCACGGAATTTTCCAGGCAAGAATACTGGAGAGGGTTGCCATTTCCTTCTCCAGAGGATCTTCCTGATTCAGGGATCAAACCCGCATCTCCCGTGTTGGCAGGCAGATTCTTTACCACTGTGCCACCTGGGAAGCCCCAGTGTATGGGCACTGGTGGCAAAGAAGCCTGGGTTCCTTAGCTGGGCAACCCCAGGCTGATAACTTGGCTTCTCTGAACATCAAGTCCCTCACCCAGGAAGTGGGGAGACCAACAGGGCTCTGAAGTCAGGTAGGCACAGATTCAGGTATGCAGGAAGTGCCTCACAAACATTAATCTGAGAATAAATAGGATGAAGGAGGAGATTTGGGATTAAAGGCCACCAGCATGGAGCCAGGAGACAGACCATCCTGTCTGCTGATTCCCCTTCCAGCCCTGGAATTAGAGAGCCCCAAGCTCTTCAAATGAGTTACTTTCTCCCAACCCACCAATATTGATGAGTATAGACAGAACTGGGTATTTTGCAAGGCCCAGTGCAAAATGAAAATGTGGGGTCCTTTGTTCAAAAATTATTCGGGACTTCAAAAGGAGGACAGCCGAGCATGAAACCAAGCAGAGGGGCCTTCTAAGCACGGTGCTCTGTACTATTACAAAATACGAACCCATGAGGTGGGCACTGGCCGGAGAAATGTGCCCTCCAAGTTGCCTCTCTGGGCCTCTCAGAGGTCACCCAGCCTCCAGCCATAATCCTGCTAAACACCTGGGAAGGAAATTAACATTCTACAGCCCCCACCGCGGACTGGAACACACTTAATCAGAACACAGCCCTGTAAAGTAGGTAATATTATTATTCCATGTTACAGATGAGAAAACTGAGGCACACAGGGACAGGCCACCAGGCGGGCCGCCAGAGGGCGCACAGCTGACTAGTGGCTTAAACCCAGGTCTTTGGGAACCCGCGCCCCGGGGATCTGGAGGAACCTGACCTTCACTAGCTCATTCCTTCCAGAAGATGAAATATACATTTCCGCCGCCACCCTACCGAACCCCCCACCCCCACCCCCCGCTCCCTGCCCAATGCTAGCACTCTCTGATGAGGTCAGATTTTTAATCCCAGCCTCGGTGGGTACCTCCTGTTCATTGCACCCGTTTCCTCCAGCAGGGAGCCCCCTGCCTCCAGCCAAGTTGCTCCCCGGGCCGAGGCCAAGAGTTAACGTCGGAAGGGAGCCGGGAGAGTGTGCGAGCGGAAGGACATGTCAAATCAATCATATTTAAACAAAAGCCTCTCCCGCCCAAGGGCCCTTTTAAAAGCTGCTTATTTAATTAAAAGTCCCATTTTCCATATTTATGGCCCTTATTCAGTTAAATATTAACCGCTGGGGCCAGGGCTGCTGTGTGCTTTGCGAGCGGCGTGTGGGGAGGTTCATTACCGAGGCCGGGATTTCTCCGATGGCGTCGCGGCCGCGGGATCAATGCGCCTCCTTGGACAAACACCCGCTCCGCCCGCTCCGCCCGCTGGCCGGCTGCGCACGTATCCCTCGCTCCCACCGCTGGCTCTGCCTGGAGCCAGAGACCAGGGACCGTGAGAGACAGGGAGAGACCCCCCTCCGCCACACACACACACCCAGGGACGGAGAGCCAGAGCTAGAGGGAGATCGTGAGAAACAGCGAGAGAAAGACATGCAAAGAGACGCGAAAGACCTAGAGAGACAGTGAAAACGCTAGAGAGACAGTGAAAACGCTAGAGAGACAGTGAGGGACTCAGAGACTCAGTGAGAAGCTGAGAGACAGAGACCAGGGAGACAGTGAGAGATACAGAGAGAGACTCAGAGAGTCAGTGAGAGACGGAGACCCAGGGAGACAGTGAGAGCTTCAGAGAGACAGAGACAGTAAGAGATACAAAGAGACCCAGAGAGACAGAGACACAATGAGACCCAGAGAAACGGCGAGACAGAGAGTCCCACAGAAAAAGTGAGGGACTGGAGAGACAATGTATCGGTTTTTCTCGGTGTCTCCCTGTGACTCAGTCAGGACCAGGTACTTTGTGGGGTCAGTGAAAAATGAAAATGTCCAAAGTCAAGACTTGGAAGACGTTCCTGCATGACTGCACGGGGTGTAGGGGGCGGGAGGGGGCGCCCTGATGTCTGTCAAGAGGGAGGTGTGTGCTGGGTGCCAGATGGCAGAGGTGCCGGTTCTCCCACCGGGGTGAAAAGGAAGGTCCCACGCTGACCCCACTCACTGCTCTTCCTGGCCTCCACTTCACTGGGAGATCGGCCAAAAAGAGGGAAAGGGAGAAACTGGCATCTCTTAAGTGTTTGGTTCCCAAAAGCTCAGGGATAGGAGGTGTGGGGTGGGCGCGGGGAGGGGGGGGGAGGCGGTCCCTGGCCAAATACAGCCATTACAAAGAAAGGAACCTTGGGGGGAGGAAGGTGTCTGCGCCCCAGGAGGGTGCTGGTGACTGCAGAATTGTCATCACAGTGCAGACTTTATCTAGGCTTCCCACGGACATGCATCACCTCAGTCCTGTCCAAGGATTGACTCGGAATCCTCTCTTCCATCCTGTGAGGTGGGTACCAATTCGATCCCCATTTTCCAGATGGGGAAACTGAGGCTTGGGAAAGTTCAGTACAAGTCCAGGATCACAGAGCAAGTGAGAAGCAGAGTTGGGATTTGACCCTTGTCCTCTGACTCTTAAAGGAAACCAACCCTGAATATTCATTGGAAGGACTGGTGCTGAAGTTGAAGCTCCAATACTTTGGCCACCTGATGCCAAGAGCCAACTCATTGAAAAAGACCCTGATGCTTGGAAAGGCTGAGGGCAGGAGGAGAATCGGGCGACAGAAGAGGAGATGGTTGGATGGCTTCACTGACTCAACAGACATGAGTTTGAGCAAATTCTGGGAGATGGTGAAGGACAGGGAAGCCTGGCGTGCTGCAGTTCATTGGGTCACAAAGAGTCGGACATGACCGAGCGACTGAACAGCAACAACCTCCGACTCCTAAGCACACAACAGAAACTTCCAGGTCACTAAGACCAGGCTGAGGGCCACCAGTGCCTTTTATAAGCCCTGGGACCTCAGGAAAATTCCTGACCCTCCCTGAGCCTCAGTTTCCCCATTTGGAAAATGGGAGAAGCTTTTGGGGGCCATTTTGCATCTGGTTTTCAGTCGCTCTACACCGGGTCCACTGCATGCTGCAGCCCCTGGTCACTGCAGGTGGCAGACACACTCAGCCGTGTCCAAGAACCACTGCTCTCCTTCCCACCCCCTACCCCTGCCCTCCCTTCCACCTGCAGGTCCCGCCAGCCCTTGTTCTGCCACATGACATGACCTCTGGATGTCTGAGACAAAGCCAGAGTGCTCCATCATCAAGTATTCAGTGCTCAAAGGAGCAAGGCTTTCTCTGCCCACCTTCTGGCCCCACTGCAGGAAGCGACATCATGAATGGAAAAGGTGTGCTTTAAGGCCACAGAGTCCTAGGTTCAAATCCTGCCTCAGCCAACTCAGGCTGCTTCATATCACCTATCTGAGCCTCAGTTTCTCCATCTGCAAAATGGGGGATAATGATAGAACCTCCCATTAGTTATTTCAAGTATTAAAGGACATGATTCTTGAAGAGGGATTGGCTGAGCCTGGCACCTAGGGAGCATCACTGCCAGCCCTGCAGGGCCTGCGAGGGGTGGCTGCTGCACAAGCTGCTGGGCTGGCCCCCTCCCAAGGGTCACGGCTCCGAAGAAAGTTGATACTCCAGTTGCCACGTCCACTTTGCCCATCTCCCAGAGTCCCAACAGGTCGAAGCTTGGGCTCCAATGCTACCTACTATGATCTCAGTCATTAATCATGCCGCTGTGCCTTCTGGGGCCTCAGTGTACCCATCTGTGGAATGGGGATTGATGGGTGTAGAAAATCTGAGGGCCATTCACAGGGCTGACACATCTCAGCAGCAGACAGGGTGAGGAACTTGACCTGCATGTGAGAATCTTGGTCAGAGGTGCCCATTTATGTTCTAGAAGGACCGCATGAAGGCAGAGGCAGTGCCCAGACCCTCAAAGGGGTTAGGTGCCCATGCCAGGCTGTGCAAGGTGCCTTCTGCATCACAAACACACAGGCACGCCCATGGACACACACACACACACCGCGTGCACCCACACACCGCGTGCAAACACACACACACACAGCCCGCACTTTGGCCCTGTGCTGTACGTCTCTGGGTGCATCCTGTTAGGAGCCTGGTTCCTTCCCCCGCTACCCCCTCCCCCAAAAGAAAAAAAATTCTGAAAAGCCAGATTAGAACTTCACACACGCATCGCCGGGAAAAATCTATGTCACATTTTCATATCTAGCAAAATAAAATGACACCAGAACACTCTAGCAAACCCCTAGAGGGGGAAGCGAGTCTGCCGAAGACGAGGGGTGGGAGGGGGAGACACCTTTCCCAAAGCGGGGAGGCCCCAGGGCCAGAAACACAGGAGGGGGCCTCGGGCCTGGTAAGAGGCTGGGGGTGAAATTGATCAGACCATTTTCTCCTGGGGTTGGAGCAAGGCTGGGGGTGCCTGGGAAGAGCCTGGGTGTCGGGGGTGGGGCTGAATGGGGGGTAGGGAGAAAGAGAGAGAGAGGAGGAATAAAATCCAGGGGATGGTGGTGTGAGTGAGGGAGCGGGAGAGAGAGACACTAGGTTATCAGAGAAGTGTGAAGACAATAATACAATCTGACATTTCTGAAACAAGACCCCCCGGTTGCCATGGCAACGTCTCATGTGGGAGCAGCTCCCAGGAGACGGCTCCGAGATGTACTATAAATGATGTTTGATTAGAATTTAAATCATTTAGGCAGAGAGAAGATAGGCCTTTTGTCAGCAAGGGGACCTGGGGGTGGGGACGGAGGGGGACCGGGGGTGGTGGCGGGGGAGGGGGTGCGGCCAGAGACCGCAGGCTTCGGCTCCGCCAGCCTGGGCGTGGGGAGCGGGGATCGGAGGTCAGCCCGGGGGTTGATTACTTTTGCCCTCGGCTTCATTCCCGTTTACAGTAACCTTTCCATGGTGGCCAGAGGGACTTGGAGGGCAGGAGAGGAGAGGCCTGGGGGGACAGGGGGCGTGGGAGGGGTGTGAGTGAGAGTGGCAGAGATGGGGAAAGACAGAGATCATGGAAGAGGGGAGAGAGACAGATGGGGAGAGAAACCGGAAGAGACACAAAGAGAGAGACAGACACACAGACCTGCAGAGGGGTAGAGGCGTGAGAGGCAGAAAGGATACAGACCAAGATATAGACTGAGAGACCCGGGAAGAAGGTACAGAGGGGTAGGAAAGAGACTGGGGGAACAAAGAGGGACAGAGAGACCAAGAAACAGAGAAAAAGAGACACACAGAGACAGAAGGGGTCAAAGCCGAAGCATTTGTTGCTAAAAGAGACAGAAATACTGAGACACGTAGGCAGAGAGACAGAGACCAGAGTGAAAAAGACGATTCCTGAATCCACAATCTGGGAATCACTCTCCAGCTTCTATAAATAAAATGCGTCTTGAATGCAGGGGCCGTGGGATGAGCTCAGCACTTAGAAAAAGCTCCCCTTCCACCTCCCACTCTGGTTTCCCCCACCGACAGGGAAATTCCCTGGGCCTGGGATTCCTGGACAGGGCATAGGGACCCACAGAAGAGGCTGTCTGGTCTCAGAAAAAGAGGTCAGGCTGACCCTCCCCACGAAATCTTAGGCAAATCACTTCTCCGCTCAGACCCTCTGTCTCTTCATCTATAAAATGAGAAGTCTGAGTCAGATCAGCACGTGGACGATGAGTTCTGTCTCATTCAGTTTTGATTTTTAGTTGCATTTGTTGCCAAGGAGATCTCATAGAAAATATTTGGATTTGGGGGTTCTTTAAAAAAAATAGGGAAGTCTAACCACGCTGGGCCTGCACTTCTGCGTGGCAGCCACCTGCTAGAGCTCAGTAGCAGTCTCACTGCTTTTAGGCAGAGCATCAGTCTCCGGTTTGCCAGAGTCCCCACCACTCCCTTTTGTCTTATACCCAGCCACATTTTACTCATTTCCAGGTCCACAGGAAAGGATAATCCTCTTCTGTTTCTGTCTCCACATTTTACTATTCCTGGATATTTTTTTTACTACTGGGAGGTTAGACTCTGACTAGACGTGGGCACCTAAAGAGTGACTCCCAGAAAAGCTAAGGCTGACAGGCAGCCTGGGAGGCAGGGAGATGTCATCTGATCGTTTCTGAGAGTGGGTGGGCCATTCAACATTGCCATGCCAATGAGCTGCACACCTTGAACTGGAACTCCCATTAGGTGAGAGGCCCTTGGGGGCCTGGGGAATTTGCATATCCTCTTTATTAAAAAATGTTTATTTATTTGTCTGCGCCAGGTCTTAGCTGTGGCACATGGGATCTTGGATCTTCATTGTGGCACGTGGGATCTTTACTTGCACCATGCGAACTCTCAGTTGCAGCACGTGGGATCTAGTTCCCTGGCCAGGGATTGAACCTGGGACTCCTGCATTGGGAGCACAGGATCTTAGCCGCTGGACCACCAGGGAAGTCCCCCAGACTATCCTTTCGACTAGAATGGAAGCATAATCAAGATGTTGCTGGTGGTACACTTGGCACAGTGCCTGGCCCCGTGGGGACTGCTTGTGGCGTCTGCCCCTGGGTCCTGGTGTCATGTCGCCTCAGCCCACCTCTCATCAAGTGCAGGTTCTGTGCAAGCAAGCTGAGATTCGCGTCTGTGTTGACAGCATCCTATCTTGAGCATATCTCTGTGTGTCTTTCCTCCCACCCCAGATCTCGTCTGATGCCATGCGAACCCACTCCCGCTCAGCGCAGCCTGGGCATTTAGGTTATAGCTTTGTATTTGTTTCCTGTGACTGTTGTATCAAACTCCTGTGCTGCTTTCACGGGAACCCAAGCTCAGACGGGGCTCAATAAATGGTAGCTATTGCATTGGTCAAGCTGGAGGTGATAGATACAGCCGTAGTGGCTTGAAACAACACACATTTATTAACTTATGGTTCTGGAGGGCAGGAGTCCAACATGGGTCTCGCCAGCCAAAATCAAGTGCCGCGTTCCTTATGGAGGCCCTGGGGGAGGATCACTTCCTTGCCTTTTCCAGCTTCTGGAAGCTACTCCACATTCCTTGGCTCCTGGCCCCTTCCTCCATCTTCAGACTCAGCACCATTGGGTCAAGTCCTTCTCCCACTGCCATCGCTCTGGTTGTCCATCTTTTGCCTCCCTCTTCCACTACATATATGTGTCTGTGTGTGTATATACACATATACATGGGCTTCCAGGTGGCACTAGCAGTAAAGAACCTGCCTGCCAATACAGGTGATGTAGGAGATGAAGGTTTGATCCCTGGGTCGGGAAGATCTCCTGGAGGAGGGCATGGCAACCCACTCCAGTATTTGTCCCTGGAAAATCCCATGGACAGAGGAGCCTGGCTGGCTATGGTCCATAGGGTCGCAAAGAGTTGGACATGACTGAAGCGACTTACGCACGTGCACACACACACACACATATATTAATATATATGTATTTAAATGGGGCACAGTTGCTTTACAATGTTGTCTTAGTGTCTGCTGTACGACAAAGTCAATCAGCCATATGTCTACACATATCGCCTCCCTCCCCTCCTCCGCCCCCCACCCGACTAGGTCATCACCGAGCGCTGAGCTGAGCTTCCCGTGCCCACTGCCTGTCTGTTCTACACATGGCAGTGTGTATATGTCAGCGCTACTCTCCCAGTTCATCCCACCCTCGTGTCCGCACATCCGTTCTTTGTGTCTGCGTCTCTATTCTTGCCCTGCAAATAGGTTCATCTGCACCACATATATGCGTGCATATTCAGTATTTGTTTTTCCTCCTTCCATTTGTAAGAATTCTTAGGATGACACTGGGTCCACCAGGATGATCTAGGATAGTCTCCCTATTTTAAGGTCAGCTGATTAGCAACCTTAATTCCATCTGCAACCTTCATTCCTTTTTGCCATGGGCAGCCCAACACTGCACAGGTTCTGGGGTTTATGACGTGGACAGCTTTAGGGGCTATTATTCTGCCTATCACATCTCTCATGGGGTCAGCCCATCAGTGGAGGACAGAAGCCAGGGGATAATGCTCCAACCTCCTGGTGTTCAGTAGCTAATTCTGGAAGGCATCCTCTGTGCTCCTCAGGACGTCCTGGAGAAACCAAATCCCAATTGTCTGCAGTAGCAACGTCAGTAATGCACCTTTATATCGACTCTCCTCCTTCCCTGAGTCACTCTCCCTGTGCCTCACTCCTGCTCCCAGAGATCAGCTGCCATATACACCATCTGCACCCCAGTCCTCATCTTAAGCTCTGCTTTCAGGGGAACCCAAATCAAGACAGTGCTCAATAAATGTTAGTTATTGCTTTGATTAAGCTGGAAGGGGAGGGAGGTGATAGACACCCAGTTCAAAGTGGCTTACTGTGTACTGTACCATGCTCAGTTGCTCAGTCATGTCTGACTCTTTGCAACCCTATGGACTGTAGCCCGCCAGGCTCCTCTGTCCATGGGATTCTCCAGGCAAGGATAATGGAGTGGGTTGCCATGTCCTCCTCCAGGGGCTCTTCCTGACTCAGATATCGAACCCAAGTCTCTTGTGTCTCTTGCATTGAGAGGCAGATTCTTTACCACTAGCACCACCTGGGAAGCCCAAACTGACTTAAGCAAAAACAATTTATATTTCTCATTAAAAAGTTTATAGTTATATCTAGGACTTCAGGTACAGCTGGATCCAGGTCCTGAAACAATGTCATCAAGAATTTGTTTCTGGCACAACATTGTAAAGCAACTATACTGCAAAAACAACAACAAAAATTTTTAATTGTCTTTTTTTCATTTTTAAAGTTGTCCTTTCCTCTGAGTTGGCTTCATCCTCAGGCAGCCCCTCCTCACACTTTGGCGAAGATGTCCTCCAGCTGCTTCAGGCACCAACCACAGGAAAAATGAAAGTGACTTTTACCCAAGAGCGCCAGCAAATACCAGGTATCCTGTTCCTTAGCTCTGATTGGCTCATCTTGGGTCATGTGCCCATGCCTGAACCAATCACTATGGGCAGAGGGAATATGGCCCTCCCATTGGCCCACCTGGGGTCACCTGACTATCCTGGGACCCGGGGGTAGGGTAAGCCATTTCAAGGCCACCTGGCCTGATAGCTAGTAAACTGAGCTTCCATAAGAAAATTGGGCTTATTTTAATGTAAGAAAAAGAAAAACACAGACATCCTCAGCAAGTAAGATCATCGTGTACTATTAATTTTAGGAAAAGCTCTGCCAGGGCTGGGAGACAAGATGCTGCGCAGCAGGTGGGGGCCTGGAGCTGGGAGGAAGGGAAGCCAGGCATGGTGCCAGTCAGCATTGCCAACCCGTCCTGGCTGGAGGGAATTCTCAGGATCAGTAATCTGCAGTCTGAGAACTTGTCTATGTTTTTGCAATTTCTATTTTCTTCTCTCCAAAGCTGAGGGAAAGCCAAAGGAAATAAAGTTCCTTTCAGAAATGCCAGGTTATTTGTGCTGTATAAAACGGCATATGAAGAGAGAAAGCACCTTTTGTGGCAGCTTCTGGAGAAAGAAGAGAGGGCAGAGGCCAGTGGTGGCAAGGGAGGGGTATGGGAAATCCCATCCTCTGGGGAAGAGGCAAACAGGGATGGGGAGGGAGAAAAGGGGTTTTTTTCTGCACAGGATGAGTCCAGGGGAAGTTTGAGTGCATTGACTATTGAGAATCACACAGACACTTTATAGTGGTATGGCCTTGGGCATATTTTTTCATAACCTCTGTGAGCCTCAGTTTTCCCATCTGTGAAATGGGGAGGATAACAGTCCCTCCTATGCCTCTTGTGAAGATTAAATGAAATGATACATATGAAGCCATTAGCTTGAATCCATGATGTACAAAATATCACAATTTTAACTAAAGACACCATCTAACTGTACTTTTTTTTTTTTTTTTGCTTCACTCTAATCCTGACTTGTCTGGGATTAGGCTGTAGGCCAGAAGCTAGTTGTTTCTGGGGCACTACAGGTGGGCACAGAACTGTTAAGACTCAAAGCTGGCCTTCTGGTTTGTTATGATGACATATTTGTCCAGGCAGGAGGATAGAACATATTTTATTTATGAGTTTGTTACACCAGCTTCTTATTGTAGTGATTTCTCTGGAGGGCTACAGTCCGTGGGGTTGCAAAAAGTCAGACACAACTAAGTGACTAAGCACGGCACTCTTTTTGCAGAGCATGGGCTATAAGCGCTTAGGCTTCAGCAGTTGTGGCACACAGGCTTAGTTGCTCCGCAGCTTGTGGGATCTTCTGAGACCCGAGGATCAAACCCCCAGCGTTGGCAGATGGGTTCTTAACCACTGGACCACCAGGGAAGCCTTATAACTTTTAAATACTCAGACATATGGCTCAGTTGGTAAAGGGAGACCCAGGTTCAATCCCTGAGTGGGGAAGATCCCCTGGAGAAGGAAATGGCAACCCACTCCAGTATTCTTCCCTGGAAAATCCTATGGACAAAGGAGCCTGGTGGGCTATAGTCCATAGGGTCACAAAGAGTCAGATATGACTTAGTGACTAAACCACCACCACCATGGTATGTGAGCTTCCCTTTGCATTCTTATCTCTGGGCTTGCTGATGTTAGTGGCCAGTGGTCCTCTCCTGAGTCAGAGTTTATGCTGTGCTGGGAGCAGGACCCCATACCTCCCAGGCTAAAGGGGCAGAACAGTCATGGGGTAAGATCGAAGGACAAGTGCTGGAAGAGGAGGGGCAAAGAAGGGGAAATAGTGGGTTTTCCAAGAAAGGACAGGGAGTGAGCTGGGTTGAACTGTAGTCCCTCAGATTTGTGTCCATCCAGAACCTCAGAATGTGACCTTACTTGGAAAAGGGCCTTTGCTGATGTATTTAAGAATCTCGAGAGGAGGTCATCCTGGATTTAGAGTGGGCTCTCAATCCAATACCTCATGGCTTTATTTTTAAAAAGTAGGGAGGGAGGCAGACTTGAAACAGACACACAGAAGGGGCACAGCGTGATGGTGGAGGCAGAGATTGGAGTCATGCATCTACAAGTCAAGGATTGTCAGCTTCCCCGAAGCTAGAGAGGGGCATAGAGCACACGTTCCCTCAGAATGTCTTGTCTAAAAGGCACCACACTTGCCAATACCTTGATTTCAGACTTCTGGCCTCGGGATCTATACAAGGATAAACTTCTGTTTTTTTAAGCCACCCAGCTTGTCATCATTTGTTATAGCAGCCCCAGGAATTCAACACAGAGAAAAGAGGCACTTGGGGCAGGGGACCAGCCAGGGCAAAGGCCTGAAGGTTCTGGGATGCTTATACTGCCTTAGACAAGGCTGGACATTCCCATCAGAGTTACCCAGATGCACACACCTTTGTTTTATATGGTTAAAGCACTAAGACGTGTTAATTTCCTAATATGTCTCAACACTAGATTGTGAACTCTGTGGAGGACAGTGACATCATATACTTTAAAGATGCCAATGCAAGCTTTGGGTTAATGAAAACAAATTAAGCCTATGTTAATTACTAATAGTATATTGCATGCTCGCTAAGCACCATGTGCAGGCCAAGCATTTTATATACATGATCTCTTTGAATCTTCACCTCTCATTGGAAGGACTGATGCTGAAGCTGAAGCTCCAGTACTTCGGCCACCTGATGCGACTCATTGGAAAAGACTCTGATGCTGGGAAAGATTAAAGGCAAAAGGAGAAGGGGGTGGGCAGAGGATGAGATGGTTAGATAATGTCACCGACTCAATGGACATGAATTTGAGCAAACTCCAGGAGATAGTGAAGGACAGGGGAGGCTGGCGTGCTGCAGTGCATGGGGTTGCAAAGAGTCGGACACACCTTAGCAACTGAACAATCTCTAAGGTAGATATGTTAATATCCCCATTTTTCAGGTAAATGCTCAAGCTCCCAAAGAATCGCTGCATTGAGGAAAATAAAACCAACAGCTCATATGTAATGAAAACAATGATGGCCTTCCACAATGCTCAGATGTGCCTGTTAACAGCCTAAGAGTTTTGCATATGTGTCAACCCGTTTCACCCTCAGGGTGACCTGATAAGGGACTTACTATGGTTTGGTCCCATTTAACCAAATGAGGTAACAGAGGTAAGGAGACATTCACCTTTTGCCGAGGATGGGGCTGGAATTTGCACCGAGGCAGCACCTCTCCAGTGAAACTGCTTCTCATTCATTGAAGGCTTGTGCCAGGCAGCAGGCTGGACATTCTACATGTTGAATCCTCCCAACCATCCCCAGGGAAGTGCAGAAATAGTGATGACTGTTTCGTACGGAATATTTGAATAATAAGCAGATGATAGCAGAATGCAGGGCTCAGAGGTAAAGAATCCACTTGCCAATGTAGGAGATGTGGGTTCAATCTCTGGGTCGGGAGGAGTCCCTGGAGAAGGAAATGCAACCCACTCCAATATTCTTGCCTGGAGAATCCCATAGACAGAGGATCCTGGCAGCCTGCAGTCCATGGGGTCGCAGAAGAGTCAGACACAATTTAGCAATAGACGACAGCAGAACAAAGGGACGGTGACACTGTGCTGCCTTTGGACCTTAATTGTTTTTCTATGTATCCCATACCCTCCTTGCAAGACTCCCAGAGGGCGTGGACCATTGATCTGGAACATGGATCCTTGGGTCCCAGATACACAGGACAGGGCCTGGCACATAGTAGGCATGCATGTTTCCTGACCTTCCCACTGCCCACATGCCGCCTTCATCTGGCATGGGCCAGAGAGGGGCAGAAGGCTAGTGAAGCTATTTGGCTGAATTTATGCCCTCTCTCCCTCCCTAGGGGCCAGTGAGGAGGAGGAAGAGGAGGAGGCAGGACCCACTCCAGTGCCGCCTTGATGGGCCTATATATCACCCAGTATAAATGGATCCACTCTGAAACGTATTGAGCGGAGTGAGGCAGGTGTTGCAAGGGTAGCATGCCTGCTTGTCCATCAGAGCTGCTGCCACTGCTGCCCCCGGGCGAGGCCACCGTGGGGCCCCTCGCAGGTGCTCCGTCAGGGTCCCCTGCCCCCAGTTTTCCCCTTTGCAGATGAGTGCGGGGTGGGGGCAGCTATCACTTAAGGATAAGCGTCCTCTTGTGGCCCCAGCTGTCCTGGACCCAAGCTGGAGGCGTGATGGGCAGATAGAGGGTGACAGTAAGATGTTGATAGTTCTGATGGGGCTGGGGCAGAGGCAGGTGGGGCCAGGGGAAAGGTCAGCGCAGTCAATGGTACTTCTGTCTGATGGATCTGGGGGGGTCCAAGGCAGATGACCGCCGAGACAGCCAGCCTCCACCACAGAGAGTTCAGACCCATGGGTAGGGGACCAGCGGCCACATATGGGCAAGTGGAAGGTGTGTATTTTTAGAGATGAGTTGGGGAAGATGAGAAAAAGTGTGGAAGCTGGAACAGTTTGGGCAGCTCTCAGGGGAAAGGACCAGAGACCCCTGGGTGCTCACTCTTTCTTAGTCTTTCTGTCTCTCCTTGTCTCTATTTCTGTCTCCTTATCACTCTGCCTGCTTCTCTCTTTCTCTGGTCTGTGTTTTAGCTTTACCCTGTCTCTCTCTAGGACTTCCCTCGTGACAGTAAAAAAAATCCACCTGCAATGCAAGAGACACCCAGGTTTGATCCCAGGATGGGGAAGATCCCCTGGAGAAGGGAATGGCTACCCACTCCAGTATTCTTGCCTGGGGAATCCCATGGACAGAGGAGCCTGGTGGGCTACAGTCCTTGGGGTTGTGAAGAGTCAGACTCAACTGAGAGAGAAACACTTTCACTTTCACTGTCTCTCTCTACTGTTTCTTTACCTCCTGTCCTCCTTGTCTTCCTTCTCCCCCTCTCCTCCCCCTCCTCCCCCATCTCCTCACCCTCCTCCTCCTTCTCTTCTTCTTCTTTTCTCTCTCTCCTCTACAGGTATGTAGTACAGCTGGCATTTACTGGGCACGTGATATATTCAGGACACTATTCTAAGCTCTTTAACTCTATTTGCATACATTACCTTGTTTCATTTTCACTCGGCCCTGGAAAGTTGTTAGCTGCTGTGGATCCTAGTGTTGTAGAACACACGCTTACAGCCAGTCTTATACCCAGTGGTTTGTTGATCCCTCTCCCCTGCCCTTATATGGCCCCTCCCCCTCCCGCTGGTACCCACTCGTTTGTTCTCTGTATCTGTGAGTCTGCTTTTTTGTTATATCCACTCGTTTGTTGTATTTTTTGGATTCCACATATAAGCAACATCATAAACTATGTGTCTCTGACTTATTTCACTTAGTATATTGCCCTCCCAAGTCCATCCATGTTGAAACAAATGGCAAAATTTCCTAATTTTTATGACTGAGTAATATTCCAGTGTATATGTGTGTGTGTGTGTGTGTGTGTGTGTGTGTCTTCCCAGGTGGCAACTAGCAGTAAAGAGCCCACCTGCCAGTGCAGGTAGACATAAAAGACACGGGTTCAATCCCTAAGTTAGGAAAACCCCTGGAGGAGGGCATGGCAACCAACTCCAGGATTCTTGCCTGGAGAATCCCCATGAACAGAGGAGCCTGGCGGGCTACAGTCCATAGGGTGGCACAGAGTTGGACACGACTGAATCTACTTAACGTGCACACATATATATATAAATATCACGTCTTCTCTATCCATTGATGGACCTTTCAGTTGCTTCCATATGTTCACTATTGTAAATGATACTAACAGCGTGTTTTGAAAGTGCTTAACATAGTACTTGGCACAAAGTAAGGACTCAATACATAATACTATATAATAATTATTGAAATTACTATTAAATATTAAACTAGGGAGTTGGTTGCTCTTTCACCGTGGCAGCTTCCCTCATTCACAGCTGCTAATGCATCAAAAGAGTTCTTATTTAGCACTGGCAAAACACTGAAAATTATCCGATGCAACCCCAAAACCACCTTTAAAATTGCACATAGGGACTTTCCAGACTCTTGAAGGGGACGCAATAAAACCAGGTGACAACTGAATATGGGATTGGTTCTTCCTACCAGCTTAGAATCTTCTGCTTTTTCCAGTCAGTGGATCACAACTCTTAGCTAATTAAAATCATTTGGGGCTTTTGAAACACTGTTAATGCCACTTGAAAACCTGCACCTTGGTGTGGGAGCCAAACACTGGTATTTTCTAAAGCTTCCCAGGTACAGTTGTCAGGTAAAACACAGGGGGCCCAGTTAAGTGTGAATTTCAGATAGACAACAAATAAATTCTTTTTAATATAAGTATGATCCAAATTTTGTGTGGGATATACTTAAACCAAAAATAAATATATTTGTTATCTGTCGGAAATATTTTATTTGCTAAGGAGATAGGAAAGCACCGGGGCAGATGACTTCCTTGTCAACATGGAAAATCCGAAGATCTAAGTCTCATGGTGCCAAGGGCTGGGGCTTCAACATCTAGGCTGTGGTTTGGGTTGATTTTCTTACCACTTTTATGGGTGTATCACGGCATGACGGGCTCAGACACACCCAGAATGAGGAGGGGGCCTGGGACTTGAACCTGACTGCCACCATCCTGGCTTTGATACACTGATTAGAGGCTCTTTGCAATGGTCACTCTGCACATTACATTCTTCTCCCAAATATTGGTACTACAGTGTGCTGTAAGCATAACCAGTCTTATTATAATTTGTAGGAGTTTCAGTTACTGGTCTAAATTTACTGGTTTACTTGACCTGGTCGAAATTCCACCAGGCCAGGGAGCAGGCCTGTTTTGTCCTCTGTGGTAGGTGATGAGAAACACCCAATATTAATGGGCAAAATAGATAAATGATGAAGCTTTGCATCTCCCTGGTGGTCCAGTGATTAAGACTCCACCTGCCAATGCAGGGGCACGGGTTCGATCCCTGGTCCCGGAAGATTCCACGTGCCAAGGAACAACTAAGCCCATGAGCTGCAACTACTGAAGCCTTGGAACCTAGAGCCTGTGCTCCAAAAGAGAAGACATTGCAGTAAGAAGCCCAAGCATCGAAACTAGAGAGCTGCTCCCACTCACCACAACTAGAGAAAACCCATGTGCAGCCCAAAAGAAATTTTTAAAAACATAAATGATAAGGTTTTGGGGTAGCACCAGATCAATTTCCTGGTTTGTGTCCCTTCCGTATATCAGTCATTACATCTTTGCTACTCCACATGTGATCCATGGACCAGTCCCATTGACATCACCTCAGAACTTGTTAGAAAAGCAGTCTCAGACCCCACCCGGACCGCCTGTGTCCACTGATGGTAGTTTACCACTTGCTTGTGGATCATTTCCTCCAAATCTCCAAGTCACAGTTTCCTCAGCTGAAACAGAAAAGGTCCTTTACTACCTGCTTCTGACGCTGTCGCCTGTCTCAGACGAGAGAATGTACTGGAAGGTGCAAAGTTGAATATGCTTCTTGCAAGGTGGTGTTCTTGTCATGAGTGTCTGCATGAGTGTAAAATAGCTCACTGTGTCCCCCTTCCCTTCCCAGCTCATCGCTCCCTCTCTGTTTCTCTGCTCCACGTTCCTGGTCCCTAAATTAAACCCAGGTTTCCCTCCCTGCTTCTCCTCACCCCTCCTCTCCGAGCTCCTAGGAGCAGGGGAAATCGCCCAGGTGCTTCTCAGTTTGGATGGCTTGAAGCCAGCACTTGGACGCATCGATCTGAAGGAGGTTGAGGTGGGGGAGTGGCTGGGTTGATAGCAGGACCAATTCAAACAGGATCTAGTCTCCTGCACTCTGTTTTGTCTTTTTGCAAATGTGCTGTTTGATGCAGGCCTGATCAGACACGTCCCTGAGCTGGGGGATGTGGGGTACAGTGGGAGGAATTAACATTTTTCTCCTTGCAGAGCCTGCCAGTGTTCCATCTCCTCCTACACTTGGGCCCCATGGGGATCGCATCCAATTATAGATGGACTTCCAAGTCCGGGATCGCCTTTCCATCCTGCATCAGCACTGAAGGTTTTCAAATGAGTGAGCTAACATCTATTAATGTTTTCGACGGACCGAGCTGGTGCTTTACAAACATTTTTCTGGGGTTACTGGGGGAATAAAGTGAAATACAGGGTTAATGCATTTCCTGAAATCAAAAATTCCATCAACTGTAGCTTTGCCCCCTTGATTTAACAACAAGCACATTAAATATATAAGGCGATGGTTTCCAGGCTACTCAGAAGGTGGTCCACAGGCTGGCAGCATCCATTGTCACCTGAGAACTCGTTTAGAAATACAGCATCTGGGTCCCACCTCAGAGTTAGGGAACCAAAATCTGAAATTTAACAAGAGTCACCAGGCAATCTATGGGCATTCCAAAACTGATCTTGGTTTCCGAATCCTTAAAATATGGGGGAGTGGAACAAGTTTTAGACATGAGGACGTAGAAAGTTTTCCACTTCAGATGAGTATGTTGAGGCTGAGAAAGGCAAAGCAACTTGTCCAAGGTCACACAGCTTATAGATGACAGAGGCAGAATTTATAGCTCAGGTCTCAAGGGCTATGCTGTCAGCAGCTTGAAATGAGGGGATTAGAAGTGGCAGCAGCAGAAGAAAGAAGAAAGAGATGGGGGATCCAGCCCCATGATCTTCCCACGCCACTGCACTCTCCTCCACCCTCCTCAAATGGAGAATGTCATTGTCATCAGTGATAATCAATACATGGTTTTTGATGTCAGCTCCAGATAGTTACCAAAGACCATGTGTGTTTCTCCTGTCACTTTGAGAGACTGACCTTGTCAACCATTATGGGTCTGGCTGTGGATATTTGCAGGTTAAAAAAAAGTTCTGCAGGGTTTAATGTTGGTGATGGTGATGACCATATTGTAATGATCAAATAGTGGGTGATTTTCTACAAAAAAGAGCTCTCTGCTTGCCATGTAGTTCTCATGTATGTGTCCCCCCTGCCCCTGCCGCCTGCCACTAGGGGCTGTCCTTGAGGTAAGTTGGGCCTCTATCTCTTTCTAGGACATTGATATGCCCTAATTCTAAGTGCAGCCCTTCTCATTGGTGAGATACTCTTGCTTATTTACTGACTTTGTTTATGGTCTGTCTTTTCCCCACTGGAATTATCAGCTCCCATAAGGGCAGAGACTCCATTTGCACAGTTCAACACTGGATCCCCATTGCCTAGAAAGGGCCTGGCACATGGTAGGCGCTCAACAGATATTTGTTAAGTTGGTAAGTGGATGAATGAATGCATTTTTAGACGGATGAACTATTGTTTGGATGGATGAATTAGAAGATGAGTGGGTGGGTGGATGGATGGTTATGTGGATGGGTGGATGGATGGGTGAATGGGTGGATGGGTGGATACATGGATGGATGGATGGATGGATGGTTATGTGGATGGGTGGATGGGTGAATGGGTGGATGAGTGAATGGGTGGATGGGTGAATGGGTGAATGGGTGGATAGGTGAATGGGTGGATAGGTGAATGGGTGAGTGAATGAGTGGATGGGTGGATGGTTAGGTGGATGGGTGGATGGATGGGTGAATGGGTGGATGGGTGGATGAGTGGATGGATGGATGGATGGTTATGTGGATGGGTGGATGGATGGGTGAATGAGTGGATGGGTGGATGGTTAGGTGGATGGGTGGATGGATGAGTAAATGGGTGGATGAGTAAATGGGTGTGGAAGGATGGGTGGTAGATGGTAGATAGATGATTAGGTGGGTGATGGATAAGTGAACGGATGGGGAGAGGAATTTTAGCCAGAGGATTTGAGAAGAATTCAACGTTCCCCTTTTAGACTTTGAACCATCAAACCAAAGTCTCCAATAAAAACCACTTTAAAACATTATTCCCATCAAAATGAAAGAAGAAACAACCCCAAGTGCTGTAACTGAAAGAAGTGAAAGAAATTAAGTTTCATTATGAAAGAAGAAAATTTACCAAAAAAAAGAAGAAATATTTACTTGGCCCAATGACTCTCATCTTCAAGCAGTTGAGGATATTTAAAGTCAAAACAAAATGATAATCTTCCCCCTCTCCGTTTTCTCACTTTTTGCTTCTCTCCCTTATAATTCAATGGGGCTGAAACTGAGCTTTCTTCTTCTAGACTCTTGACAGCTTGGGGGCAGCTCCTGTGAGTCACCGGGTTCTCACCACCTCTGAGCCAGGACCATCACGAGCCCATATGGCACTTTTGTGAAAACTAGAAAAAGACTTGCCTTCTCCCAGATGGGCATGGCCCTGGGTCACGGGAAACGGTTTGGTGAGCGGACCCCCAGGCATCTCTCTCCTTGGCTCGGGACCTTTGTGCAGGGACCAATCTGCTCAGCTCTGCACGGCGGCCTTGTCTCACCCCCCAGGACTGGTCTGTTTCAAGCTCACAGGCTCTGAACTACCCGTGACCTTGCCACATCTTCTGCATCCCAGCCTGATCTCCTTAGGTCATCCTTTGATCCTTTCCTAAGCAAAAGCCTACTGATTGGGAGAGCTGGTTCTTGTGCCCCCCGCCCCCCACCACCTACTGGTGACAGAGGTACCTTTAAAATGCCTCTCGCAGCCCAGAAAGTTCTCTCTCTGTCTCTCCATCCTCTCCTCTGTTTTCCTCTGCAATTAATTGCTGGAGTCTTCACTAATATAACAGCTTCCCCAAACTCCCAGCGATGTGGGCTCCACCAGGTGGCAGTCTGAGTGATGAATCACAGCCCCCTTCCCTCAGCTCTAAGGACAGGTACAGATGGAGGGGCCAGCCTGCATCCTTTCTCGTGTAAGGGTGATTCTGAGACCCATGGCCAGAATCCTGGCCTTCCTGGACAGGGCAGAGACTATGACTTAGCAGTGAGGAGCCCAAACATAGGAAATGAAAAGAACTGGACCCAGATCTGCTTAGTAGATGCGAGTTCAGGCAAGCGACCTGACCTCCTGGAACCTGTTTCTTTTTCTGTGAAACAGGTATAAAGATGCCCATGGGGCAAGGCTTTGACGATGAGAAATAAAAGGCTAGGATTGCCATTCTGATGGGAGGTTCTGGAAAAGTGGAGGGAGGGTGCAGGGAGATGGCCTCATGCAGTAACCAGGACATGTCATCCTAAGTGCCAGGGGCACGAGGATGCTAGGAGAGATGGGGGGGAGGCGGCGGACATGGGGAGACGTGCCCACCCAGGACTGGGGCAATTTTTCCATCAGTGGGCTGCAGGTTTGGTCCTCTGAGGTTGGAGGCACCTCTGGGCAGTGTCTTATCCTCCATGGCCCCCTGATCAGCAAGGAATGGGAATTCAGCTGAAGATTCGTGAGTTCTAGCCAAGGCCAGCTCACTGGGGCCCTTGGGCCACTTACTCCAGACTCAGTCTTCTCAGCTGCCCAAGGCTGATGAGGAGCCCCTTTACAAGGCAGCTGATGGAAAGTGATGAGGGTGAGAGCACCCTGCAAAGTCATTTACAAACTGGGAAGTGCTTCACAGTGTGGCCAGGTACTTTTTAAACTGGAGAGTGCGTTACAGATGGAAAGGTACATTATCCAATCAAAACCTGTAAGTCCCTGCCTGGCCTGAGACACCTGAAACATTTCCTGCTGGGGTGATGTGGGTGGCTCTAAGCCAGGATACACAGCAGGTGGGGATCTTGGTGTTGGGAGACCAGATAGCCAGGAGGGCAGGGACAGACCTTTGGCCCAGAAGCTGCTGGCTGGTAGCTCCAACCTCACCCTGGGGTGCAACTTAGACTCATTCCTGGGCCTGTGCTTCCCTTCTCTCCTGGCCCGAATCTTCGTCTCCCTCTGAATTGTTGTCCCCTTTGGGATTTGGGGCAGGGGGGTGTTTTTTAAACGCAGGTTCCTGGCTCCACCTTGAACCATATCCACTGAATCACTATCTCTGTGGGCAGGGCCCAGGAATCTGCATATTAACAAGCTCCCTGAGGAATCCCGATGCTCTGTGATGGCTAAGAAACACCCGGGGAACTCCCGAGTCCCACTCTGTACACGGCGCTCCGAACACAGTCTCTGGTGCATAGCAGGCACCCAGCATATGCATGCTGAATGGACGCCTTAATGAATGAAACCTTTACAGGCCTTAGTGTCCTAATGTAAGAAATGGGAAGAGTACTCATCCCTGCCTTGCCCACTGTCATTGGAGGCATTTCAACAAACAGCACTTCTTCTGAGGATGAAGTGAAGGTTAAAGGTTAAGAAACATGGTCCTAGATAATCCGTGAAGACCAGAGTGCCCTCCTTTTATTTTTCTTATATTCCAGGAGAGCATTTTCTCAGTCCAATGCAACTACTAAAAGGATAAAGCAAGTAATAAATGCCTCTGGGTTGGAGACTCAGGTTCTGTGTGGTTGAAATGGACGCTATCTGCTTAGCCATGAGCCAGATAAGTGTGTGTGCCTAGACGTGGTAGGCAGGGACCCTCCATGCAGACGTGGTCACAGTATTGGACATCTATTGAACACCAGCCCTGTGCGATGCATTGCACTGGGCATAGATTTGTGGGTCTGCTGGGCAGTGGCCCGAATTCAGTGCTGGGTAGAGTGCCGGCTGCATTGGGGGAGATCAATAAGCAATTATAATTATTATTCCCATTAATAATAAATGCTACATGGTCTGGACAAAGAAGCTACGATGAAGTGGGCGCCTCGGAGCCCAGGTTTCACATGTGTAGGTGAAGCAGCCCGATGTTGCCTCTGATTTCAGCCCTGTGCAAGTATAGAGTGCTGCTCTGCATGGAGAGACGGGGAGGGGTCTGTTCCTATAGTCTCTGCCCCCATGGTGTGCTTATTTGTAGCTTCCCTGGGAGTTAGGAAAGAGTCAGGGATCCACAAGGAAAGCAGAGTGGTCAGGAGACATCCCTAGGGGTTGACTGTTTATGAAGGAAGTCCAGAAGATTCCATTGGATGGTTTGGCTCAATGGACCTCAGTCCCACACTGGCCCTGGGCAGAGTCCATTGACCCTTCCCCCACCCATAGCCCTTCACACACCCTCTGGGAGAACTCTCTTCGCCTGTACCCATGTGATAACAAGGTGGCAGTGTCTCCCAATGGTTAGGCATGCAAACTTAACAGCCGGGCCTCCTGTGTTCCAGTCTAGGCTTATGAGCTGTGTGTCCTCAGACAGGTCACGTAACCTCTCTGAATCTCAGTTCACTCTTTCGTATAATGATGACGGCAATAGTACCCATCTCATGGGGCTTTGGAGAGGATGTAACCAATAAGTATAAAGTGTCTTGCATACGTAACCAGTGGTCACTGTGGATGTTTACTTTCCTGTGACTTGTTTGTCACAGAAAGCCTGGTGTCCTGTGCAGAGAAGGGGCTTGGACATGTGGGTAAATCAGTGGCTGTATGAATAATCACAGCCGGTATTTACTAACTGCTCACTTTCGCCAGTCATTATTCTAAGCATCTGTTTGCATCTATTAACTCGTCCATCTTTGCACTGGTTCTTAGAGGGAAGGCCTTTTACTGTTTCCATTGAACAGATGCATTACTTATCTCACTCACAATCGTTCAGTTAGTGAGGGGTGAGCTAGAACCTGAACCCAGTCTTTCTGGGCTCAGAGCCCCTGCTCCTAACCACTGCACTGGACTGCCTCTTGACGGAAGGAAGAAGGAAGGATGGCGAGAGAGAGAGGAATGAGATCACTAGATGGATAGCCGATAAATTCATGGAGAGATGAAAGAGTGAGAATTGACTTTAGAGAGTTACTGCGAAGATTAAAATGAGTGAAGAAGCTGGGACTGGAGCATAGTTCGTGCTCAATAAACGTCAGCAACAATGATGATGTTGTGACAATGGTAACAATGAAGACGGGATGGTAAGTGGATAAACACCTGTTTGATAGTGAATGGGAACAGACCATGGGCATTTGGAGGCTCTGACCAGCCAGATCTCGCGAGACATCAGCACGTGAGCTACTCAGAAGCTTGGATTTCTACCCTCATTGCACAGATGCGTGATCTGAGGCACTAAGAGTGGAAGGACTCTCCCAGGGTCACACCGCTGTACTGGAGGCAGGATTCAATTCCAGAGCAACCCCCTGGGCACAGGCTCTGTCCTTCAGGGTCTGAACTGGCTTCTTACTGTATCAGAATGATGGGAACTTTCTAAAGGACTGAGGCAGAAGTAGAGAGCAAAGCTCATATTTTTCAGTTCACCAGGTATTTGTCGAGTGCCCCCCACGTGAATGCCTGGCCCCATGTGAGGGGTTTCTGATATGCTCATCCACATTCTGTTCACGTGCCCCCCGGCTCCTGGGCCCTGGGGCCCTTCTGGAGGGCAACATCTTGGTGGGTAGGACTGGGCCAGGTGCAGAGTGTCTGCCTTCGGAGGGAATGAGATTTCTGGCTATTATCAGTCAGGTTACACCACGATCCTGTTTACTGACCACTGCACAGATCACAGGGAGGAGGAGGGGCCTGTGGCTGCAGGTAGCAGCTGTTCATTTGCTGCTCCCGCGAGAGGCAGGCCAAGGGGCGGAGCCTGAGTGCAAGGCTGGGGCTGGGCTCAGCCTATGGTTGGGATCTGGGTTCTGTCCCGCACCAGTGTTAGGGCTCAGTCTGTGACTAGATTTGGAGTAGTGAGTATTTGACCTGGATCAAAGCTCAGTTTGTGACTGGGATGGAGCTGGGCAGTCAGGAAAAATCTGTGACTGTGTTTAGGGCTCAGTCTGTGACTCGGATCAGGGCTCAGTCTACAACCAGGGTCAGGACTCAGTCTGGAGCAAGTTGTGTTGTTGTTCAGTTACTAAGTCGTGTCCAGCTCTTTGTGACCCTATGGCCTGCGGGCACGCCAGGCTTCCCTATCCTCCACCACCTCCCGGAGTTTGCTTAAGTTCATGTCCGTGAAGTCAGTGATGCCATCCAACCATCTCATCCTCTGCCTGCCTCTTCTCCTTTTGCCTTCAATCTTTCCCAGCATCAGGGTCTTTTCCAGTGAGTCGCCTCTTCGCATCAGGTGGCCAAAGGATTGGAGCTTCAAGAGTCTGGGCTTAATCTGGGGCCAGGATGAGGGTCCACCCCTTGTCTAGGGTCTGAATTGCCCTGCGGTCCAGCAGTTCCTACCCGTGTCCAAGGCTGGAGCCTCACACACCCCAGGAACCCCTGATCAGAGCATCGGTCTTAGCCCAACCCTCAGCCCCAGGCCCCCTGCCCTGCTTCCACTTCCCCAAGACGACTGTCCCAGAGAGGCACTCCCCTCCTTCCCTTGCCCGGCGGCAGCCCCAGGCCAGCCCAGCGTGGTCCAGCACGGCCGTGGGCACCGGGGGCCACCCTCAGCCCTGCCCGCCCTCCGCGCGCCTCCCCGCCGCCTCCCTCCCTCCGCCGCCAGCTGCCGGCTCCGTCTGCTCCTTCTCTCCCCCGCTCCCCCGCTCTGCCTTAGAGACAGCTATAAGTCTCCCGTGAAATATATACAGTGTAAATATATAAAAAGCTTGTGCCTGCCTGCTGCTTATGTATTCATGAAATAGTAAATAAATTTTATGGGATAATTTGAAGGCTGCCAGGAAGCCGGGAGATGAAAACGAGAGCCTAATGAGATGGAGTACCAGGGCGGCGCACGCACAATCGATCTGCAGCCGCCTGGCCCGAGCGGGGCGAGCCCATCTCCTGTGGCCCACGGCCTCGCCGCCCGAGACACTTCGGAGGGGCTTCTGGGGGTCATAAACCACGGGTGGCTGCAGCCGGGGAGGCCCGGGCCGGGGGAAGCCAGGATGGCGGGCTGACAGCCGCCTTCTGGGAAACCCAGGGAGGGGGAGACGTGGGCTGGGGTCCTTTTCCTAGCTCTGCCCAGGACTTGCTGTGTGACCTTGAGCCAGTCACATTCCCTCACTGTGCCTCTGTGTCTCCATGTGGGTGAGGAAGGCCTTGAAGGAGAAAGTTCCCAGGCTGGGGCACGGGCCGGTGACAGAGTCCCCTGCTCCTTGTCACCCTGTTACTTATTGCAGTGGGCAGAGTGGTCTTGGATGCATGTGTGCTAAGTTGCTTCAGTCGTGGCCAGCTCTTGGTGACCCCATGGACTGTAGCCAGCCAGGCTCCTCCATGGGATTCTCCAGGCAAGAATGCTGGAGTGGGTTTCCGTTTCTTTCTCCAGGGGATCTTCCCAACCCAGGGATCGAACCCCTCATCTTTTAGGTCTCCTGCATTGGCAGGTGAGTTCCTTACTACTAGTGCCACCTGGGAAGCCCACAGCATTGTCTTATTTTATGAATGAAAATGAGACAGATGAATATCTATCTCCCCACTAGACTTCCATTCCATTTGGACAAGGGTCTGTGTGTTTTGCTTAGTGTTTCATATCAGGTGTCTGGTACAGAGAGGGTTCTTAACAAATATTAAATACTTACTGGTAGGAGGGATAATGGAATAAATGAGTGAATGAATGAATGAGTGTATGATGGAAACATCCAGAGCAGATCCAATCCTGCCCACTGCCATGGTCCAGGCCACCATCATCTCATGCTCAGACTGGTGCAGTAGCCTCCCGTCCAGACTCCCTGTTTCCACCCAGCCTCACTAGGCTCCATTCTCCCCCATGGCCACCAGAGGTATCCTGTTAAATCTAATAAGTCAGATCAAGTCCCTCCTCTGTTCAAAACCCTCCCATGGCTCTTATCTCACACAGAGAAACAGCCCAAGTGCTCCCCATGGCCCACAAGGGGACATGTGACCTGCCATTGGCCCCTCTGGCCACCCTCACCCCCTTCCCTTCTCCTTCCCTTCCAACTTCACTCCAGCCACAGGCTGCCTCTGCTCCAGGATCCCACCTCAGGGCCTTTGCACTGGCTGTTTCCCCACTGCCGGGAACATCCTTTGCCTGGATAGCCTCATTGCAAACGCTCTCACCTTTCTCAAGTCTTTGCTGAAATTGCATTCTCTCCCTCTGAGAATACAGACACTACCTCTGTCCTCAGCCAGCACATCTATAAAAGGAAGCTGTGGATCACACCTGCAGTGTCTAATTCGGTGTCCCTGGGCCACCAGGTGGGGTGGAAGTCTTTGAGGAGTGCGTTGCTGGATGTTAATAAGATGGGCTCTGCATGTGCTCATTGTCTGTCCTTCCTGGAATGTGAGCTTAGGAAATCCAGTGCTTGCCACTGACGGGCTCTCTCCACCAAGCAGAGAAATGCCTCACCTTCCCCGGTGGCTCAGTTGGTAAAGAATCTGCCTGCTAAGGCAGGAGGCACAAGAGACATGAGTTCGATCCCTAGGTCGGGAAGATCCCCTGGAGGAGGAAATGGCTACCCACTCCAGTATTTCTGCCTGGAGAATTCTATGGATGGAGGAGCCTGGCAGGCCGCAGTCCATGGGGTTGCAAAGGGTTGGACACAACTGCGCACAAGCAAGTGCCTGTCATCCCCATCCCTCCCCCTCTCCCCCTCTCCCCCCACTCCCCTTCCCCTCTCTTCCCCTCCCCTCCCCTCCCCTCCCCCTCTCCCCCACTCCCCCACTCCCCTCCCCCTCCCCCCTCCTCCCCTCCCCTCCTCCTTGTCTTCCCCCTCCGGCTCCTCCACCCCCTCCCTCTCTTCCCCCCCTCAGCCTCTTTCCCTTCTCCTCCCCCATCTGCAGCTGCTTTCCCACCCTCCCCATCCTCCTGCCAGTTTTCCTCACAGCAGTGAGCACGTGTGGACCTTAGCACTCCAAGGGGCCCTCGTTAATCCTGGCAAAACTTTTCCCAGCAAGCCCTTAATCCGCTTCCTCCCACTAACCCAGAGAAGGCAGAAGCACCAGCCACCCTGGGGTCAGCCAAGCCTGTGGGCCAGACCTCAGGCTCCTCTCCCCTCCCTTCCGTCCACTCCCCTGTCCTTCTTGGGGCTGCCTCCTTTAGGAAGTAGAGACGGCCTTTTCTTCTTTTCCTTTCTCCCAAAGCCAATCTTTATATTGATTTCTCCACCTCCAGCTGCAGTCAACAGGCATTGAGAGAGGCTGAGCATGTCGGTTTTGCTTAAGAGTCAGCTTAGCCTTCAGCTATGGGTTGCCATTTCCTCTTCCAGGGGATCTTCCCCACCCAGGGACGGAACCAACTGCCACATCCATCTGGCTACAGGGACCTTGACTGCCTGGCACAGATATCCCTAGGGCTCTGGAAAAACACAACTAGCACCCGTTCACAGGCAGGCTGGATCCATCGTTTATGCCCTAGGCATTGTCTGGGTACCTCGGGTGTGCCAGGCTCAGTGCCTAAGGTGGAATCACTGAATGATTCATTCAGCTACTATTTAGCGAGCACCTACTATGTGCCAGCACTCTGCTAGGTCCTGGGATACAGCTGTGAGCTTCATTCAGAGATGACGATCCCCTCCCCTTGTGGGTGTGGAGGAAAGGAAACCTTCCTACACTGTTAGTGGGAAAGTAAATTGGTGCCTATTATGGAAAACAGTACAGAGGCTCTGCAAAATGTTAAAAAGAGAGGTACCATATGATCCAGCAATCCCACTCCTAGATGCATATCAGAAAAAGAGGAAAACTCTAATTCCAAAAGATACACACATCCAGATGCCCAGAGCAGCACTGTTTACAATAGACAAGACACGGAAACAGCCCAAGGGCCTACTGACAGACAAATGGTTTTAGAAGTGTGGAAATATAATGGACTATTACTCAGCTATTAAGAAGAATGAAATATGGCATTTGCAGCCACATGGATGAACCTGAAGAATATCATGCTAAGTGAAATAAGCCAGATAAAGACAAATATTATATGATATCTCTTACAGGTAGAATCTAAAAATAATACAAATAAATATATACACAAAATAGACTCACAGACATAGAAAACAAACTTATGGTTAGCAAGGAAGAAACGGAGCAGGAGAGGGATAAACCAGGAGTAAGGGATTAACAGATACAAACTACTACATACAAAATAGATAAGCAGTAAAGATTTACTGTATAGCACAGGGAACTATAGTCAATATCTTATAATAACCTATAATGGAAAATAATCTGAAATATGTATATATAACTGAAAAAATGCCTCTCCTTGTAGAATGGGAAACAAGAGAAAAAATAAGAAAATTAAATTGTCAGATGGTGGTAGGTACTCTGGAAAAAGTAACATAGATTTCACTGAAAGATTCTTTCACCTTTAGGTGTGAAACTTCATAATGAAATGTTGGAGACCAAGAGGTTAATAAGACCTGCCTCACAAAGTCAATGTAAGGACCAAGCAGGATGAAAAGCTATGACAAACCTAGACACCATATTAAAAAGCAGAGACATCATTTTGCTGACAAAGGTCTGTACAGTCAAAGCTATGGTTTTTCCAGTAGTCATGTATGAATGTGAGATTTGGACCATAAAGAAGACTGAGCGCCGAAGAATTGATGCTTTTGAACTGTGGTGCTGGAGAATACTCTTGAGAGTCCTTTGGACTGCAAGGAGATCCAACCAGTTAATCCTAAAAGAAATCAGTCCTGAATATTCTTTGGAAGGACTGATGCTGAAGTTCCAATACTTTGGCCACCTGATGTGAAGAGCTGACTCTTTGGGAAAGACTGATGCTGGGAAAGATTGATGGCAGGAAGAGAAGGGGGTAACAAAGGATGAGATGGATGGATGGTGTCACTGATTCAATGGACATGAGTTTGAGTAACTGCAGGAGATGGTGAAGGACAGGGAAGCCTAGCCTGCTGCCAGCTATAGGGTCACAAAGAGTCAAATATGGCTTAGCAACGAAACAACAAAAATGACAAAGCAGGACGAAGTTTGCATAGTGACCAGTCCAGAGAGGACATGATGCATAAGAGTTATTATGATAAACAGAGATGCTGCATGGAGCACAGGGAAACATTTGGAAAGGAGAGTGAAAAGATGTGAGATTTGTCAGACCCAAGTTGGCTAATCCTTACTATTATTACAATTTAAAATTTTTATCTGTTTGAATTGGTAGTACTTGCAAGTGGTACAAAATTCCAAAGCCACAAAAGAGCATAAAGAATGAAAAATTTCCCTTTCCTTGGTTCCCTGGCTACCCAGTCTTGTCCCCAGAGGCAATCAATAATAATTGATTCTTATTAATTTATTTCTTATAATTCTTTTCAGGGATACTCTCTCTATATCCATAATTGCATGTATTTCTCTAAGATGTTCCAGAAAAACCTGAATGAACTTTTTTACCAACCCAATATATAGTTTCTTTTGTCATAGTAGAATGACATATACTGTTCTAACATTTTTTACTTAATATATCCTGATAATAATAACTGATTATGTGCTCAGTCTTGTCTGACTCTATGACCCCATGGACTGTAGTCCATCAGGCTCCTCTATGCATGGGATTCTCCAGGCAAGAATACTGGAATGGGTTGCCATTTCCTCCTCCAGGGGATCTTCCTGATCCGGGGATCAAACCTGGGTCTCCTGTGTCTCCTGCATTGCAGGCAGATTCTTTACCTGCTAAGCCATCCGTGAAGCCCTTGGACTGGTTGCTTAACTTCTCTGTGCAGGTTCTATAAAATATGGATAGGTATAATACCTGGCTCTGTTGCCTCCCAGCTGGATGGCCTCAAGCAAGTTGCTTTTGCAGGCAGATTCTTTACTGCTGAGCCACCGAGGAAGCCCAGTACTTCCATATCAATACAAATAATCCATTCTTAGTCTTTTATATGACTGCATAGTACTCCATTGGCTGTATACACCATAGTTTATTTCTTTGTTCCAAAGTTGATGGGCACATGGGTTGTTTCCATTGTTCATTAAACAATGGTGCCATTGTTTTAAAGACTTTGAATCTCCCATCTCTCAATAAATTGAAGAATTAGTGGGTTTCTCTGATCAAAACCCATGGCACATGATTAAGTCCTTGGGTTTCTTCACTCCAGCTTTTATTAAATTATCCCAATTTGTCCTTTCAAATAGATGTCTTTTCTTAAGTAGTGATTTACCACAATTAAGCCCCCCAAAATTAAATTAAATGAATTACGTCTCTTAGGTTGGGTGTCTGCGGGAACTGAGGTTGGGTGCAGTAATGGTCCAGATGCTATTAAAAGCAAAGGCAGGAGGATGTGCGCTGGGTTAGAAGGGAAAATTCATAGCTCCACTGATACGCCATGATAAATAATTATGAGTTATTAATTTTAAATTACATCTTTAATGCATTGCATGATTTTAATTCCCCCTACAGTATTAATATCGGACTGGCTTTGATTAATTTAAAGCAGAACAGAAAGGTGCCAATTAAGGGAACTAGCTGGGAACTTTGAGGTGTTTATATCTGTCTCTTGATAGCCCCCACGGTGGGGGGCAAGGTCATCGCTCAAGGGAAGCGGGTGATTATCCAAGAGAACCCAGGGTGGGATGTGTCAAGAAGAGTGGGAGATGGATGTTAACCCTTTTTGTGTCTTTGAGTGCCGGGAAGGAGAGAGATAAGGATGGGAAAGCAGGGGGCTGCTGTACAAGTGCTTGGAATGAGCCCAGAGAAGGTCAGAATAGAGCTGGACATCCCATGGCCACAGAGAGGACTCCAAGGACCAGGACTCCTGGGTTCTGTGGTTTGCTGCATCACCCCAGACCAGAGCTTTGACCTCCCTATGCCTTTATAGAATTCAAGACTTGGAAAAAGGGAGGCTCACACTTGATAAATATGAAGCCGTAAGTCAAAAGAGTTGCCTAACTAGCTAAATGGTAGCAGAGTAATGCACGGGATGGCAGCCCACGGTTAGTTAATGGCATACATAGAGCCGCTTTGGGGTAGCTGATGGGCAATCGTTTTATTTTATTTTATAGCTAAGCATTCACTTTCCTGTATGCTAGAAATACATAACCAGCCCACTGAATTCACGATTTCATAGATGATATTGCTTAGGTTGAGGCTAAATTTAAGGGGGAAAAGAATGACCCAAAACAAAGTGTTGAATAATAGTAGTATTTGGTGTGTGGCTATGGCAAAAAATAATAATAATGATGCTTGTGATGATGATACAGAAGTAACTAGGTTAGCATCATCAAATTAACGTCATTACAACCACATATGACATCAAGCCCTAGGCTTAGGGAAAGGAGACAGCACTTGATAAATACTAAGCAATGAATCAAAGCATTTTCTACTCAGCTCAATGGCGAGAGGGTAATGCCTGGTATTAGATACTGTTAGGATATGGCACCAATGAGGATACCCTTTTTTGGATGGGAGGGTGGATATTATTTCACTTAATAGCAAAGTGTTTAGTGGAATTGGTGCCAGCCCATCAAACTTTTAGTTTCATGAATAGTATCACTTAGGTTAAGGTTATATTTAAATTTTTTAAAAAATTGTGATTCCAAACAAAAGCATGTTTTACGGGGTATGTGACTATGGCAAGTCATAATAATTATGATGATGATACACAAGTAACTGAGGTTGGTGAATATCAAATTAATGTCACTGTAGCCCCATATGATAGAAATTCTAGTCAGGGCTCTGAATTAATGACCCTAGATGTGAGTGAGCTGAAAAAGAAGTCACCACAAGCCACCGTGTGAATTATGACCTCCTTCTTTTCCATGACAGAACAGCCTTGATATTGCCAGAGCTCTTTCCCATTTGGTACATCTGATCCTTAAAATAATTCTAGTGGCATGCAGTGCCAAGGAAAGTGCCTTCATTACAGCAGATGCCCGATCTGGTGGTGGAAGGAGGGAAGGAAGCAGGAGGAAGAGAAACCAGGACGGAGTGGAGGAAAAGATAATAGCAGGAGTTAATCAACTCTCACATGATTGTCCCACACCAAGCACCATTTCAAGTGCTCAGCATGGACTACCCCATTTAGGGCTCTAGCAACAACCCTATGAAGCAGGTGTTAGACGTTCTCCTTGGTCTTGATTCACAAAGGAGTTTGCTGAGGCTCAGAGGTGAAGCAACTTGCTTGAGGTCATCCAAGTGGGAGGCCACAGAGCCCGGCGTTGTGCCTACCCATATTTTGTAGAACCTGCACAGAGAGATTAAGCAACTGGCCCAAGGGCACACAGACATTAAATGACTGAAAGCCAGGCAGTCCGGATCCAGAGTGTCAGCTCTTAAACACAGAACGGTATGTTGTATGAAAGAGATAATCAATATGCAGATGGGGAAAACTGAGACTGACCTCGTGCTAGTCCTAAGGGCACCAACTCAGTGTGGATTGAACCCGGGTATCAGGACTCCCTGCCCCAAGTTCTGGTCATCCCAGGCAAACGTCCGCATGACCCCATTAACACTGAAGAAAGGTCTCATAGCAGGCTGAATCCTGTTCAGCACACAGTAGGTGTTTCCGCGTGGCCTCCTCCATCCTGGATCTGTTCACTCGGGACTCAGCTCCCTGGCCGAATGGACTCCCACAAGAACCTCCTGGGGCCTCCCCGGCTCTGGGGGCATCCGGAAGCCCAACCCAAAGCCCCAAGCTCAGGCTTCCCAGCAAAGCTGCGGAAGCGAGACAATCGCATTAGGTCCCTGGAGCGGATTTGGCAGCCTTGTCATGCCCTTGAAAGACCAGGATCGGCCGCTGGACAGCGGGAGCGGCCGGAACTGGTGCCCGTTCAAAGCTCCTTCCTCCAGAGGCATTAAAGATGGATTAGAATTCAGAGGGTTAGAGCAGGGCCACTGAAGCCAGTCTTCGTCCCAGATAAGATGACCACGCAGGTGGGAGCTTCCTGTCAAGGGACAGCCAGGGTCCAGAGACAACAGCAAAGGCCACAATAACAAGAATCGTGAGCACCTACCTGGGGCCAGTGCTTTCTAAATGCTGTAAGTCACTCGTTTTAACTCTCATGGTCCCCAAATGAGAAAACCAAGACACAGAGAGATCAGTTAATCAGCCACAGCAAGCCAGCCGGTTACAGGGCAAAGCTCAGATTCGGACTCACAGAGGACACATTTCTTGCTTTTCACTAGCCTGTCCCCCAACAGTAACGAGTTAACTGTCTGAACAATTGGCTAAGTCCCTGTCTTCCTTCTGGAGGAGGGAATGCAACCCAGTCCAGTATTCTTGCCTGGGAAATCCCATGACAGAGGAGCCTGGTGGGCTACAGTCCATGAGGTCGCAGAGTCAGACACGACTGAGCATACACGCACTGTCTTCCCTGCTGCTTACGAAATCAAGGCCAAGTTCCAAGTGTGTTTTACTCCCATCATATCTCCAGGGTCAAGCAGAGTGAAGACTACAAAACTCACACGGTAGAAGTTGTGAATGGGGGATGGAGGAACACTGGGGACCAGTTTCGTCATCTACGGCACCATGGTTCACTAGTCAGCAAATGTAAACTGTATCCCTTCTATCAACAACTCATGACAACCACTATCATTGGCTTTTTCTATACCCACCGGGAGATATTCTCTGATTTTACAACATTTATAATAATTTTCATGCCTCAGTTTTCCCGACCTATTTCTTATTATCTTTCTAAACTCAGCACTGGCTGACTGTGTAAAACAGGGGTCCCCAGCATCCAGGCCGTGGCCCAGTACTAGAGTGGGCACGTGCAGCAGGAAGCGAACAGTGGGATAGCAAGCAAAGCTTCCTCTGTATTTACAGCCACTCCCCATCATACACTTCAGGTGTCACTGTCTCCCATCACCCCCAGATGGGACCATGTAATTGCCCAAAAACAAGCTCAGGGCTCCCACTGATTCTACATTATGGCGAGTTGTATGATTATTTCTTTATATATCACAATGTAATAATAATTCAAAAAGACAAAAGTGTCGGTCACTCAGTCCTGTCTGACTTTTGCAGCCCTATGGACTGTAGCCCACCAGGCTTCTCCGTCCATGGGATTCTCCAGGCAAGAAGACTGAGGTGGGTTGCCATGCCCTCCTCCAGGGGATCTTCCAGATCCAGGGATTGAACCGGGGTCTCCTGCACTGCAGGCGGATTCTTTAGCAAACTGGGCCGCTAGTGCACGATAAAGGTAACGTGCTTGAATCGTCCTGAAACCCTCCCCCGACCCTCGTCCGTGGAACGACTGCCTTCTGAAAAACTGGTCCCTGGTGCCCCAAAGGCTGGGGACTGCTGGTGTAGAGGCTGTGATGTCAGCGCCACTTCACATCATGTCTGTGATGTCTCCACCACCTTTGGCACATCATTTCCACTCTCTGACCCTTATTTTCTTCATCTGTGAAATGGGTATGATGGTGTGTCCCTGATGGGGGTTATGATGAAGCATAAACGACGTGCATGAAGAGTGTTGGCTATATAACTGCTAAGTGCTTTGTCCGTATGAGCATTGTTGTTGTGGTTAGCTCAGGAAGGCACGATTTGCTCCGCTGGCCTCAAGACTTCTGGGATTCCCAAGGGGAAAGGGTTTTCCTTCTCTGGGAGCCATCTAACCATCTGCCAGAAAGGCTCTCTGTTTAACAAGCTCTTATCATCTTTGCTGTGATCATGACTCCCTTCCCGGCCCGGGCTGTCCTCTGGGCCCAGCCACCTCTTAGGCTAAGCCCCTGCTTATGCTCTAAAGATCCAAGCACCTGACCCGCATTTCAATACACCCAGCCTGTCCCTGAGCTTGGGTACATCCTGGAGACCTGCTCCAGGAGGGCAGTTGCACATTCTCTGTCCTTCCAGAAGCTTCTGCTTCCTCACCACCAGAAATGGTGATTCATCCCTGTCTTTCACTCAATACATATTTATTGTATCCTCCACTATTTGCAGAGCCCTGTCGTAGACCTCGTAGCAATTGTCAGTATCGTCTGACCGCTGCTTCTGAATTTCCAGTGCTGTTAGGGCTTCTTGAAAGGAAGTTGAAATGCTTGGCCAAAAACAGGGTTGCTGCTGCTGCTGCTAAGTCGCTTCAGTCGTGTACTACTCTGGGCGACCCCATAGACAGCAGCCCACCAGGCTCCCCTGTCCCTGGGATTCTCCAGGCAAGAACACTGGAGTGGGTTGCCATTTCCTTCTCCAATGCATGAAAGTGAAAAGTGAAAGTGAAGTCGCTCAGTTGTGCCTGACTCTAGCGACCCCATGGACTCAACCTACCAGGCTCCTCCGTCCATGGGATTTTCCAGGCAAAAGTACTGGAGGGGGTGCCATTGCCTTCTCCAAAAACAGGGTAATTAGACCCAATTTACATTCAGAAAACGAAGATCATGGCATCCGGTCCCATCACTTCATGGCAAATAGATGGGGAAACAGTGGAAACAGTGTCAGACTTTATTTTTCTGGGCTCCAAAATCACTGCAGATGGTGACTGCAGCCATGACATTAAAAGACGCTTACTCCTTGGAAGGAAAGTTATGACCAACCTAGATAGCATATTCAAAAGCAGAGACATTACTTTGCCAACAAAGGTCCCTCTAGTCAAGGCTATGGTTTTCCCTGTGGTCATGTATGGATGTGAGAGTTGGACTGTGAAGAAGGCTGAGTGCCGAAGAATTGATGCTTTTGAACTGTGGTGTTGGAGAAGACTCTTGAGAGTCCCTTGGACTGCAAGGAGATCCAACCAGTCCATTCTGAAGGAGATCAGCCCTGGGATTTCTTTGGAAGGAATGATGCTAAAGCTGAAACTCCAGTACTTTGGCCACCTCATGCGAAGAGTTGACTCATTGGAAAAGACTCTGATGCTGGGAGGGATTGGGGGCAAGAGGAGAAGGGGACGACAGAGGATGAGATGGCTGGATGGCATCACTGACTTGATGGACGTGAGTCTGAGTGAACTCCGGGAGTTGGTGATGGACAGGGAGGCCTGGAGTGCTGCGATTCATGGGGTCGCAAAGAGTCAGACATAACTGAGCGACTGATCTGATCTGATCTGATCTATGATTAAGCAAGGGCTTCCCTAGTGGCTTAGCAAGGTAAAGAATCTGCCTGTCAATACAGGAGATGCAGGCTTGATCCCTGAGTCAGGAAGATTTCCTGGAGAAAGAAAGGGCAACCCACTCCAGTATTCTTGTCTGGGAAATCCCATGGACAGAGGAGACTGGCGGGCTACAGTCCATGGGCTCGCAAGAGTCAGACAGGACTGAGCCACTAAACAACAACAAACAGTTAAACAGTCCACTTGCTTCCACAAGTTTATCTAAAGTCTCTGTCTTAGGGAACCCTAGGTGAGTTCTCTAGAAGCAGGCCTGTGATGGGGTTTCATAAAGAGTCAGTGACTGATTGAGAAAGCTCTCAGATGACACCTCAAGGGGAATGAGGGAGGAAGGAACGGGCAGGGGGAGAAGCCAAGCAAAGATGTGACATCTAGTCCCAACCCGATCCCCAAGGGAGCTCTGGATGGTAAACTGCACTGCAGAGTCTGTCCCGCCTTAAGGCAAGGGGGTGGGGCTTCTGTGCCCCCACATGAGTCATCCATTGGCTACAGGCCACCCAGGTGTCTTCGGGAGGCACAGGTCATTCCAAGGCAGTTCTGGCAAGGCAGCTCCCACCATTGTTCAGAGCAGTCCTCCAGGGAAAAGTTGCCGGAGTGAAAGCAGAGTAGCAGCACCTGCAGCAGCTGAGGGGCGTCCACTGAACCAGAAAAGAAGCCCCGTGGAAACAGACAGGGCCCCTCTGTACCCCCATGGGATGAGATAAATGTATGGGGATGGGGTGGGGTGAATACCCTTCCCTGGGGTCCTTTTCTGTTCGGGTTTCTGCATCACGTCTCTTTCCCAGGCTCAGCTTCTAGGAGCCTTGACTACGTCACTGGTAGCGTGACTCTCCCTTTGACGGATGAGAGGAGAGGTCCCTTGCCCAGGCACAGGCACGGCACAGGTGGCTAAGCAGGATTTGGCCCTGATATGTCTTAGGATCATGCCCAGGCTTGGCTGATCTCTGTGGAAGCCCATTGCAGCTGAACACCTGCCCTGCCGGGGGAGGCAGAGGACACGTGGACACTCCATCAGGGGCTGAGTGGAGCTGGGTCACAGAGCCCTTCTCCATCGAAGACACAGGACCTGCCCTTTGGGATGAGGTCACTGGGCAAGCAGGGAACAAGAGATGGGGTGGGGGACAGGAGAAAAAGGAATGAACTGGAGACTGCTCCATCAGGTAGCGGGGTGGGGGACCACCCACACTCCAGATGGGCCAGAGTCTCAGGTGGCCGAGTTACCCAGCCCTGAGTCAGACAGAGCCAACTTCACTCACCACTTCAGGGGTACTCAGCGTTCCAGCAGTCATCGGGGACATCGAGACCTGTTCTCGTACCGACTCAGGGCACCTGCCACTGAGATGGCACGGCTGAGCCAAGGATATCTGCAAGAGCACCCCACATACTGTCAGGGGCTGCTGGCTTTAAAGGTCACATCCAGAGAGAGAGGCTTTCCTGCACGCCCTCATCTCCCAGACATGGATGCTCTGGAACTGAAGAAGGAACACCAAAGGCCGTTCTGTCTATGCGTGCGTGCTAAGTCGCTTCAGTCATGTCTGCCTCTTTGTGACCTCATGGACTGTAGCCTGCCAGGCTCCTCTGTGGGATTCTCCGGGCAAGAATACTGGAGTGGGTTTCCATGTCCTCCTCCAGGGGATCTATCTGACCCAGGGATCCAATCTTCGTCTCCTGCGGCTCCCGAATTGCAGGCGGATTCTCTACCACTGAGCCACTGGGGAAGCCCCAGTCTGCCTATACCTACTTCTCAATACGGTCTTTGTCCCCAAACCCTGCATTAGGGAGCATTGCTGGCATTTACCCATCACCCCTTCCAGACAAAGCATCCATTCTCTCTACAGACTGGCAGATTGGTCCATGTCATCACACCGTCTCCCAGTGTGTGAACACATCTCCTTCCCTGGGAATGTAATGAGAGAGATGTCAACTCATTCATTCCATGCAAATGAACTGAGCGCCTACTGTGTGCCGGGCTCTGTGGGATCCAGCGAAGGACAGTTTAATTGGGGGTGGAGGGATACAGACCAGAAATAGTAAACACACAGCTAATATGTGTAGAGTAGCTGATAACAGGATTAACCCTGCAGAGGCAGGGCACTTAATTAACTTTGGGGACCAGAGAGGGGAAGGGAAGACAAGGTTCTTAAAGGGACAGGTCGATGGATCTCATCCTATTCAGTGATCAGCCAGGACTCAACCAAAGGCATACAATCTCTCATTCAATAAGTATTGATTGAGCATCTACTGTGTATCCAACATCATACTAGGTACTGGGTAGACAGGGATGAGTGAAATGGACAAAAATCCCAGCCCACGTGGAGCTGGCACTCTTGTGAGAAAGATTAAAAAACACCACTTGGGGACACAAATAAGTGCATATTATTAATAACAGCTACTGATGTGTATTAAGGCTTCATCTCTACCAGGAAGTGTTAGGTGCAGACATGCAGGAGGATACAAAACAAGAAGGACCACTGCCCTCCCCCAAAAATGTTCTTTAGTCGCTAAGTCATATCTGACTCTTTTGCAACTCCATGGATTATAACCTGCCAGGCTCCTCTGACCATGGGATCTCTCAGGCAAGAATACTGGAGCAGATTGCCATTTCCTTCTCCAAGGGATCTGCCTGACCCAGGGATCAAACTCACGTCTCCTGCATTGACAGGTGGATTCTTTACCACTGAGCTACCTGGGAAGCCGCTGCCCTAAGCCAGCAGCTCAATGGACAAGTTCATTGTCAGGGGAGATTGGGCTGAGAGGGCATAAGATTCAGGCATCTCCTCTGGAAAATGGGGACAATGGTGGTACCTCTCCCACACGATTAGAATTAACCTCATATAATATGTGTGGGAGATGCTCAGAACAGTACCAAGTGCCTTGTAAGAGCTGCGTCACTCTAAGCTAGCGTTATTACTTAAAATCAAGGGAGCTCAGTTCTACCCTGGCAAGCCTCCCAAGCTCCATTTCCTCTGCCTGTAGCACAGAAGGAAGAATGTCCCCTCCTGGGGTCTTCACATCTTCCTTCACACTGCAGAGCATCCCAGCGGCTGTTTCCACAGCAACTGTGGAGGACCCACCCCTGTGCCAACCTCACAGCCAAACTGTCTGCCATCCCCACAACGGCTGGCAAGATTAGGTTAGCCACAGTCATTCCCATCAGTGTGTTCTCACTGTCTTCACAATAACTCGGGGCAGTTGGGTAGACCGTGCCCATTTTCTAGATGAGGAAACTGAGGCTTTCCTAGAAGGAGTTAGTAATGGAACCAGAACTTGCACTCCCAAGGAAAGTCAAGAATTCTCAACCTTCATGATCTTTGTTCTTGCTCCATCTTTGTCTAGAAGGCTTTTGCCTCTAGTCTTCACAGCTAGCTCCATCTCCGTGCTCTGATTGGCCAAACCCGGGTCACGCAGTCAATCACAGAGACCAGGAGGGTGAGCCCCATTCAAGACATACGACCTGAGCATGTGGGAAGGGAGAGTTCCAAAAAGGAAGGTCAGGCAAGATGCTATTATTTCTTTAGAGAGAGACAGATTCAAACTGTGGAGGTGATATTTTGTGCTATGATGGATAGAAGGGGGCAGACTGACACAGCCTCTTTTAGTGAGGAGTTTACCCTTTGATTGGAGTGAAAAATGCTCTGGAAACAATTCAGGGATAGGGGAAAAAACAGAATGGGCAGAGGTACAAAGACATGGGTTAAAATTGTACATCTGAAATGAGATAGCTCATAAGTGGCACTCAGAGCTGAGATCACGACAGTCCAATAGAAAGATGTGAGCCACATATGTTATTCTGAATTTTCTACTGGCCTTATTAAAAAGAAAAAGTGTAAAGACACAGCTGAAATTAATGTTTAAAATATATTTTATTCAACCCAGGGTGTCTAGGGTATTATTTCAACATACAATCAATTAAAAAGTATTAATGAGATATTTTACATTTTTTTGCACTAAGTCTTTACAACCCACTGTGTGCTTCACACTTAGGGCACATCTCACTATAGATACATCACGTGTCATGTGTTCCATAGCCATGTGTGACCACCGTGCTGGGCAGTCCAGCTCTAGACCCGACTAGAGGAGAGGGTCTAGAAGAGAGCTAGAAATGCAGAGTCTCAGGCTCCCACAGACCTCCCAAAACTGAGTCTGTGTTTGTTCTAGTTGTTCAGTCCCTAAGTCGTGTTCAACTCTTTGCGACCCCATGGACTGCAGCACGCCAGGCTATCTTGTCCTTCACTATCTCTCAGAGTTTGCTCAAACTCATATCCATAGAGTTTGTGATGCTATCTGACCATCTCATCCTCTGTCATCCCCTTCTCCTCCTGCCCTCAATCTTTCCCAGCACCAGCGTATTTTTCAATGCTTTTCACATCGGGTGGCCAAAGGATTGGAGCTTCAGCTTCAGCACCAGTCCTTCCAATGAATGTTCAGGGTTGATCTCCTTTAGGATTGACTGGTTTGATCTCTTTGCAGTCCAAGGGGCTCTCAAGCGTCTTCTCCAGCACCACAATTTGAAAACATCAATTCTTCGGCACTCAGCCTTCATTATGGTCCAACTCTCACATCTGTACATGACTACTGGAAAAATCATAGCTTTGACTATACGGACCTTTGTTGGCAAAATGATATCTCTGCTTTTTAACATGCTGTCTAGGTTTGTCTGTGTTTGAGTCTATGTTTAACCTTGTTTATCCCAGGTGATTCCTAGGAAACGTTAAATTTGAAACATACTGATCTAAACCAGTATTGTCCGAAAGAGCTTTCTGCAATAATGAAAATGTTTTATATCTGTGCTGTCTGACGTGGTAGCCACAAGCCTCATGTGGGTATTGAGTACTACAAAAGTAACTGTGAGACAGGACACCAAGATTTTCATTTTATTTCATTTTAATTTAAACAATCACAATGACTGTCTATTGGACAGCACAGGCTTAAATCAGTATCCAGAGTCTTAGATGTTATTTTTGTTGTTGTTGCTGTTATTGTTACCCAGTTACTTGGTCAAGGGGAAGCATGAAATAAAACAAAAATATATTCGGGTTTCCCAGGTGATGCTAGTGATAAAGAACCTGCCTGCCAATGCAGGAGACATAAGAGACGCAGGTTCAATCCCTGGGTTAGGGATGACCCCCTGAAGGAGGGCATGGCAACCCACTCCAGTATTCTTGCCTGGAGAATCCTGTGGACAGGGGAGCCTGGGGGGATATAGTCCACGGGGTCGCACAGTATTGGACACGACTGAGTGACTTAGCACACATACACACAACACATACTTAGCAACACGGGCTCATTGTTTCTGGGGTAGGTATGGAATTATCCTCATCGAGCAGATTTGGAAAGTGAGGTTCAGAACATAGTAAATAGTAATGATCCAGCCAACGTACATCATTGATCAAGCCCACCTGTATGTCAGGAACTCTATATACTTGGTTTTTAATCCCTTCACTAACCACGGTGTGATTATACCTGCCATTTTACCAATGGGAAGCTTTGGGAGACTCAGAGGGGTAGGGTGACTTGTCCAGGGTCACACAGCATCAGGGTGGTAGAGTTGGGATGTGGGTCCCAGGCCTGTCTCCCCAGCCGAGGTTTCTCTCAAGGTGGTACCCAAGATGTACTTTGAGTAGTTGGGAAGGCTACCCACTCTTGAAGGGCTCTGCAGCCTGAGGCACAGGGTGGATACTCTCTACCTGGAAATGCTGCTCAGAAGTTTGTGGTGGGGGTGGGGAACCACAATGACCTCCAGAGGTCCCTCACTGCCCTCCAGAGGGGCAGTGGCAAATGCCAAGGAAACACTGCAGCCCACAAGAGCCTCCACTTGCCATGTGGAGCAGTGTTGGGTCAGCTCAGGCTGCGGGCAGCAGCCACCAGGGGACATCAGCTGCTTCCTGTGGAGCCATGCAGGCAGGCGGCTGTGGCCAGCGAGGTTCAAGAAAGTCCTCCTGTCTGCTTGTCGTTGGTGCCTTGCTCCGTTTCCAGGCAAGCATGGGAGCTCTGTGTTTGTTTATCTAGTGACAGAAGGCAGCCTCCCAGGGAAAGCCGCCCCTCCTTCCCCGGCCCCCCTCCAGGCTCACACACCCCGCCTAATGCTGCCTGGTGGGAACAGGCAGATGATCAGAAAGCAGGCTGGGAGCATCCGCGAAATTGGCCGCCGCTCTTGCCATTGGCCATTGCCTTCCACAAAGGGGCTCATCTGGACACGTGAGCCACTCCCAAATGTCAAAGACTAGGGGCTGGCCATCCCCACATGGTGATGGGAGTCTGAGCTGGGAACTTAGAGATTGTGGGGTCCAGTCCCCAACAGATGGAGAAATAATAACGATAACGGCAATGAAAATTGCAGGTGCCCTTAGTGGACATTTATTATACGCCACACAGTTCACACACATCAATCTTTTTTTTTCTTTTTGGCTGCTCTGGGTCTTCACTGTGGGGTGTGGGCTTAGTTGCTTTGCAGTATGTGGGATCTTAGTTCCCCCACCAGGGATTGAACCCACGTCCCCTGCTTTGGAAGGTGGATTCTTAACCACCGGACCACCAGGGAAGCCCCCACACACTTCTACTCTGATCCACACAGGCTCTGCTATTATCCCCACTCTACAGAGGAGCAACTGAGTCTCAGAAAGGTCACACAGCAAGGACGTGACGGAAGTAGTGTTTGAATGCAGGTCTGCCTGAAAATCAGGAGGCCAGTTAGAACCACAGAGGGGGAAAGTGTGGGTTTGGAGTTTGAGGTCCTCTGCAATGTCTTTATTGTGTCACCTTGGGAATCTTAAGTCTGTACAGTGGGGACAATAAAGCCAAATATTCATGAAGAGTAGGAGAATTAAATGAGACGAGACACACAGTGTTCAGGAAGGAATCAGTGGGTGAAGGAATACATGTCACAAATGCAGCACAGCACCGGTATACAACAGGCACTTAATAAATGTTGAGTCTACACCATAGAAGAAGGCCCTTCCCTTAAAAAAAAAATGTTTATTCAGGTCCTCTGTCTATTATTTTAAAACATTTTTTTGAGGTGTACCACTTTTCAAGTCTTTATTGAATTTTGTTACAATATTGTTTCTGTTTTATGTTCTGGGCTTTCCCCCCCCTCCTTTTCTTAGTTATTTATTTATTTATTTTGGTGGAAAGGTATATGGGATCTTAATTCCCTGACCAGGGATCCAGCCCACATCCCCTGCATCGAAAGGTGGATTCTTAACCTCTGGACCACCAGGGAAGTCCCAGGCCCTCCCCTGTTAAATCTCTGGGCCCCACCACCTGGAGCAACAAGGTCTTATCCCCAGGGAGAACTAAGCATTTTTCTCCCATTATCTCATTTAATCCTAACCATACCCCTCTGACAGAGAAGGCAATGGCAACCCACTCCAGTACTCTTGCCTGGAGGATCCCATGGATGGAGGGCCTGGTGGGCTGCAGTCCATGGGGTCTCGAAGAGTCGGACACGACTGAGCGACTTCACTTTCACTTTTCACTTTCATGCATTGGAGAAGGAAATGGCAACCCACTCCAGTATTCTTGCCTGGAGAATCCCAGGGACGGGGGAGCCTGGTGGGCTGCCGTCTATGGGGTCGCCCAGTGTTGGACACGACTGAAGTGACTTAGCAGCAGCAGCAGCATACCCCTCTGAGTGTGATCAGCCCATTTGATAGACCTGAAAACTGAGGCTTCAAAAAGTTCGATCATCTGCTAGGGGAGCTCAAAACTGCTAATAAGCATCTGAGCTAGGAAAACAGTCAGGCTCCAGTGGAGTCACCATGCAAACCAAATGCCCTGTGGCAAACTAGAGCCAGGCCTCCAACCAGGGCCGCCTCCAGGGCGAGCACCGAGGGTGGCGAGTAAGATGTCTGCCCCTCACAGATGGAAAGCCAGAGGGGAGCCAGTACAGACTGCCATTCTCACTCACACTCACACACAGCTGCTGCTGCTGCCGCAAAACGTCCTTGCCCAACTGCTGGGGACAGCCATCGCCATGGCAACCGCCAAAGGCCAGCTGGCCTCAGGTGTGAGGAGGCGCCGTGGCCACCTTGAGCCCTGGCCCTGGTGCCCTCTGACCACTCTTGATGATGTGTCCAGTCTGGCAGCCTCTGGAAGTCACCAACTCTGATGGCCGGGTGAAGGGAAGAATCCTGAGAAATAAGCCCTGCTGGCCACACCCCAGCCTCTGCATCCAGGGTCCTCCTCTGGTCCCAAGGATGCTGTTGCCCTGAGAATCTGGGGTTCCTGTCCGGAGAAGAGCTGGAGGCCCCAGCTCTGTGGGCGGGAACCGCTTAGCAGTCACAGCTCTGTGCTACAAATATTAATTATATCCTAACGACTCTCCAGGCAGTCATTATATCTCAGCTGCTGGCAGCTGTTCCTAAAAATCTACCCAAGGCGTCTCCAGGCAGAATGGAACCTGCCCCAGTGGCTGGAGGGGTTAAAAAGGCCCTGCCAGCATATGGGGTCAGAATAGAGGCTGGGGGACTCTGGGAGGGAAGGGAACCTGCTTCAGGGAGGAGAATTCACGAGCAGTGAGGTAGGGAGGGGCCTGAGTGAGAGAACGCTCTGGAAAGACAAAAATTTAAGGCTGCAGAGATGCCCAGTCTTTGCTGAAAATCACTTGCATTTACTAAGCATTTATAACATGCGTGCGTGATAAGTTGCTTCAGTCGTGTCCGACTCTTTGCAACCCTACGGACTGTAGCCTGCCAGGGTCCTCTGTCCCTGGGGACTCTCCAGGCAAGAATACTGGAGCAGGCTACTGTGCCTTTCTCCAGGGGATCTTACCAACCCAGAGATCGAACCCGTGTCTCTTATATCTCCTGAATTACATGCAGAATCTCTATGGCTAAGCCACCAGGGAAGCCCGTAACATACCACGTGCTTTAGTGGCTTGCTACTCCATGGCTCAGTGGTAAAGAATCTGCCTGCCAATGCAGGAGATATGGGTTCGATCCCTGGGGAAGGAAGATCCCCTGGAGAAGGAAATGGCAACCCACTCCAGAATTATTGCCTGGGAAATCCCATGGGCAGGGGAGCACGGCAGGCTACAGGCCATAGGCTTGCAAAAGAGTCTGACACGACTTAGCAACTAAACAACAGCAACTCCGATTGTGGTCCACAGACCTACCACCTCAACATCACCTGGGAGCCTCAGTTTCCTCATTTGTAAAACGGAAACAACCACAGTACTTGCCTTGAAGGTGGATGGTCCCAATTTGATAAGACAAGGTGTGGAGAACACTCAGCCCAGGGCCCTGGATTATTCTTGTAAGATTGTTTCTAAAGTGTGGAGCAGAAACCAGGTAGTCACATTAATTGTAAGTGGTCCAGAGAAGGAGCATTAACTAATAAGAGCAACAGAGTGCAAAAGGCATTCCATTTTAATTCTCTTGACCCTTCTGATACCATTGAAGAGAAACGCTCAGTTTGATGCTGCTTCATCTTTGATCCCTTCTAGTTTTCCTCTTTTTAAATACCTTTTCAAACAATTTTATTGAGGTATAGTTGATTTACAACACTGTGTTAATTTCTTTCCTCTTTTTTTTAAAAATTGAGGTATAACCACTTATTGCACACAATACTCTTAGATTTCTTTTATCAGCTTATTATCTGCTAGAGGCATCTGATTTTAAGAGCCCTGGCTTATGGGGTTTTATAAAGTCCCAGTCAGGTTGGAGAGTCTGAAAGAGGTGGTGAGACAAATTCTGATGGCTGAACAACCATTAAATGGGAAACAGCCATGCATGCCAGGACCCAAAGCAAGGAAATGATACTTAATGTTAGGTCACTGACAAAGCTCCAGCTTTGGCACCCAAAGACCTGGGTTTTATCTCATTCACTAGCTACATGACCTTGAACAAGTCGTTTCTCTTCCCCGTGTCTGTTTCCTCACAAGTGCAGGGAGATACATCATAATGGACATGTACAGCCTTCTTCTTCTCACCATGTTGTCCTTGTTTTTCGTCACTCAGTCGTGTCTGACTCTTTGTGACCCCATGGACTGCAGCACACCAGGCTCCTCTGTCCTCCACTGTCCTCCCCAAGTTTGCTCAAATTCATGTCCACTGAGTCAGTGATGCTATCTGACCATCTCATCCTCTGCTGCCACCTTCTCCTTTTGCCTTCAATCTTTCCCAGCATCAGGGTCTTTTCCAATGAGTCAGCTTTTTGTATCTAGTGGCCAAAGTACTGGAGCTTCAGCTTCAGCATCAGTCTTTCCAATGAATATTCAGGACTGATTTCCTTTAGGATTGACTGGTTTGATCTCCTTGAAGTCCTAGGGACTCTCAAGAGTCTTCTCCAGCACCACAGTTCAAAAGAATCAATTCTTCAGCCTTCTTTATGCTCCAACTCTCACATCCAATCATGACTAGTGGAGTTCTCACAATAGACCCTCTGAATGCAAGGCACACAGTAGGTCTTCATCACAGGCCAAGGATGACCATAGTCATCATCTTCCCTGGCCTTCCCTGCACGGAGATGCCCCCAGCAGCCACCCTGGCCTCTGTCTCTTTCTTCGGAGAGCGGCTAGGAGGACGTGCCAATAAGTAGCTAGTTAACTAAATAAATGAATGAGGCAGGTCTATGCTGATATAAATCTCTGGAAGAGAACATTTAGACACTCCATATTTGAGCTGGATGTCATTTAAATTACCAGGCTGCCTCCTCAGCCCGTAGCCCCTTATTACCATGTTTTTAAAGCTCAGAGCTTAATTGCACATCGCCACAGCCTTTACCCACGGCGCTTGTGGAAATTAGAGGTGCTTGCCTGCCCACTCATTTGTAGCCCATCACTCCCTGGCCAGCACATGGCCCGGGGATTGGGCATTGGAGGAATGGGTGTGTGGGAAGCAGGATCCAGTGTAATACAGGGACGGAGGGGAGTGGTCCCGGGAAGAAGTTCATCCATCACTTGCCTGACTCCATCTTTGCCCCCTGATGGGCCATTCTCCATGCAGCAGCCAGGATGATCCTTCAGCATAAATCCCATGATGTCACCCACCCCAGCTCTGACTCCCAGATCTTTGACTCTCTCAGATTAAAGGCCAAACTCTTCACACAGGCCCACGTGTTCTGTGGGATCCTAACTCCCACCACTTCTCCACTCCCATCACCCCTCCCACCCCGCTTTGCTTACTGTGTCCCAGGGATACCAGCCTCCTCACTGTATCTCCCGCAAGCCACTCTGCCTCAGGACATTTGCACCTGCTGTTCATGCTACCTGGTATGCTCTTCCTCTGATATTTGCATGGTGGGCCCCTCCACCTGCTTCAAGTCTCTGCTCTCAAGAGACTTATTATCTAAACTATGTCCCCTCTCCTACACTCTGCCTGCACTTTCTGCTTCGTTTTTCTTAATAAATTTCATCACTGCATATATAAATATTTTGCAACTATTTGTATATCTTTTTTTGGACTCTCCTCCACTGGAAAGTCACACCATGAGGGCAAAGGCTTTGGAGAAAAAGCAGGGAACAAAGACAGGCCCTTCATGGTGCCTCCACAGTAGAAACTCAACCAGTGGCCATTGAGAGAATATGTGAATTGTTATTACTGGATCACAATTCTAGGCCACTTTTACTATTTTGAGCATATAAGTTCCCACATCATATTCAGCAGAAGTGATGGGAAGAAGCAGGTAGCTTTGCACCGTTTGATAAATGGGAGAATTAAAAAATAATTTTTTTGGCTGTCCTGGGTCTTCGTTGCTGTGTGGCCTTCCTCTAGTGGCAGCAAGCAGGGGCTGCTCTCTAGTTGCGGGGCATGGGTTTCTCATTGCAGTGACTTCTCATTGCAGGGCACAGGCTCTAGGGTGCAAGGGCTCAGTAGTTGTGGTGCATGGGTTTAGTTGCCCCGCAACATGAGCATATTCCCAGACCAGGGACCAAACCCATGTCCCCTGCATTGGTAGGCAGATTCTTAACCACTGGACCACAAGGGAAGTCCCTGATGGGGGAAGTGAAGCTCAGGGATGTGACACGAGTTCCCAGAGATCACATAGTAAGTTGGGGGGCACGCTGTCTCCCTCACTCTCTGACCAAAATGTAGCTCGTGCCTCCCACCACAGGGCCTTTGCACAGACTGCTCTTCCTGCCTGAGCAGTCCTTTACCCCACCCCTTTGTGAAATCCTTCTCTTCCTTCAAGATCTCTGTTCCGCATCACCCATCCCAAGACTAGAGCAGACCTACTTTTCAGAAGTTCTCAGCATCCCTTGTGTCTCTTCACAGTGCTGATCAGAGCCGTAAATGTAAAAACGTGAGAAAATATTTTTTGTTAACTTAGGAGCCTCTGCAGAATGCAAATGTAAACCACTCTCTTAGACTGGGTTCCTGCAAAGCAAATGCTGAGACAAAAGAGGGGGAGGAAGCAGTTTTCTTTGAGACATGGTGCCAAAAAGCAGAAAGGAGGGATGGTAAGACAAGGGAAGGAAGAAGACTATACAGCATGCATTCATGGGCTGCTATGGGGAAGGGGAACTCAGTCCTGCTGAGGGCATTTGGGAGGCTGCATAGAACATGCCTTTGAAAGGCAAGGAAGCTGGGATTTTGTCAGCCTGCTCCCATCGGTCATGGATGAAGATTGCTCCTGGGGGCATTAACTTCCTAGCCCTTGTGACCTACCCTGTGTGAGGATGGATATCATTCCTATGACCGTAGGAAGCCCCCGGGGACGAGAGAGGCAGGGGTTGGAGGTAGGTCCCCATCAGTTTGAGACTTCTCCTCTGAATCTGGGGTGGGGCCAAGTGACATGTGTGGCACTGACAGTATCTGCTACAGCTTCTTTTTTTATTTGTAATTTACTTGATTTTATTTGTTTATTTTTGGCCGCACCAAGCAGCAGGCAAGATACAGGATCTTAGTTCCCCAACCAGGTATTAAACTTGCACCCCTTGCATCGAAAGGCATAGTCTTCACCCCTGGACTTCCAGGGGAGTCTCTGCAACAGCTGCTTGCTATAGTTACTATTCACATATTTATAAAACAATCACTCAGCAAATACTGTATTTCCTAACCCTGACTGTGCATTCAGCTCTGAGCCTTGAGGATCACACAGAAGCCCAAGACCTTGGCCCTGCCCCCCTGGAGCAGAAACGTGAGCTAAGGAGCCCAGACTCAAACACTCAGAACAGCTCAAAGAGGTGCGGATATTTCCCAAAGGCTCAGAGAGATGAAGTAATTTATCCAAGGCCACACAGCTAGTAAGTGGTAGTGCTGGAACTTGAACCCAGGGCCACATTCTTATCGTCCATCTGTAAATCCCTAACAATGCACCATTAATAGCAGCTGTTAATGTTATTCTTGCCAGTGACCCTCCCATCGTATGAGTAAAGTTCTGCATCTCCACTATCGTCCCATTTTACAGGTGAGGAAACTGAGGACCAGCAAGTGCATGATCACAGGACAACTGGGAGCTTAGAGACGCAAGTCAGTTACCCTCCTATCAGTCAGCTCCATCACTTTCTGCTTTCTTAGCCCTCTGGAAACTAGCAAGACGAAGACCCGGAAATAATGATCTCTGCCATTTAGTGAGTGACTACTATTTGCCAGGGCCTTTTGCATAAACTAGCTCTAGCCCTCGAATTATCCTCCTTCTGAAGTGTTAGTGCACCCATTTCACAGCCAAGAAGACTGACAGAGGCAGGTTTAATTTTCTTCTCCAAGCAAGGGACAGAGTCAGGACTCAAACCCTGGTCCATCTGACCCCAGAATTAAATCCACCTTCCTGCTTAACATAAGAATCTCTGTTAGGAAGTCTGAGCTTGATTGCTTCCAGTGGATGGGGGTGCTCCCTACCTTACAACGCATGCTGGGCACCTCTAGCTGCCTTCTCCCTGGTTGCCTATGAGGATTCCAAGCTTCAAGCCTCAGTTTCATTCAACTAAGGATCCTCAGAGCCCATCACCGGGCCTGATCTTCATGGACTGGATCATTTTGAGCTGCAGTCTCTTCCCTTGCAAATTCTACATCTTAGTTTTTCATCTGTCCTGTGAGACACGAAAATGTCAACTTAATCTCTCTGGGAAGAGGTAGAGAGACAAGGAAATAAGCTGAAATCACACAAAATATCATAAGTAAAGTCCAGACCAGCGTCCCCAGCACATGATACACAGGCACAAAAAAGGGAAGCAGATATTATCACCATTATTATTTGTATTATTATTAGATTATTCATAGCAGCAGCAATACTGGAGCATTTAAGAACATTTAACATTGTTGATGATGAACATGGTTTAACAGTGTTAACAATGAATTTAACATGAACATGTTTAACATTCTTTTCTGTTGTCATTAGTAAATTTTTATTATAAAAACTCAAGGCTTTATAACAGAAAATGTATATGAGAAAAGCATAATATTCATCATCTAAGTCAAGAATTAGAAATTTGTAATTCTGAGTTAAGCTTTCCCAAGAGGTAGTCTGAAGTGTACAATGTTTAACATTCTTAACATTGAAGAACTCCAGGCGGGAGGGGCCCTAAGGGCAGTCACCAGTGGAAGAGCCTCCGACAGTGTATCCAATACACGGAAATTTACACCCCCCATTAAAGACAGTTTTCTGCAAAAAAAAAAAATCATTTGGAAGGAATTTTGTAATTTTGCTCTGGATATTGCTATCAATTTTGATTCTGCAAGTTCCTCTTCACATAACAGAAGTAGTTTTTTTTTTTCCCCCTCAGGTGTCAAACACTCTTGTTTAGGAATTGGATGGGGAAACTGAGGCACAGGAGATGAAGCTTCTTGCCCAATGAGACACACTTAGCAACACTGGCTGTGTTCAAACCCCACTGGGTCTGACTCCAGACCTCGCCTTTCCCCTCTCAAGGTAAATCAGAAGCAGCTCATGGGAAGGGGTGAGTCACCTCAGGAAGTGGAGGGCATTGTACTGGGGATGAAGGGTCAGCAAAGTGGGGGCGGCCTGGGGAGGAGTGGGAGCCCCCCTCACCCCCCACCTGCTTAATTGCTCCCACTAAGGGTTCAGGGCCAAAGCTTCGAAGAGGTCTTATCTTGGTCATCACCATTTTTCTTTCTGGGCAATGAAGTTAAAAACCTCAGCACTCCGATGGGGTTTTGTAAATGTAGCTTCCATATCACTATTTAACATGCACTGCTAAAAACTCGATAAATAGCGACCGTCATTTGAAGATTAGCTCTTCACATGACGAAATGATTTATTTAGAAGATTTCTCTCCCTCCCTCCCTCCCTCCCTTTCTCTCTCTCTCCTTCCTTGGCTAAGAACATATTAATCAGAAATTAAGGCCGGGGGAGGAATGGAGGTGAGTCTGGTGGGGGATGGTGAGAGAAGGGGTGTGGGAGGCAGAGAAGACAAGTGTGAGGAGATGCTTGGGGCAGCTGGCGGAGGGAGGGAGGCTGGGGGGACCAGGATGCTGGGGGCGCTGAATGCGGGGGAGGTGAGGGGGAAATAGAGAGCTCCGGGAGGGTCTGGAGAGAAGAGAATGCAGGCAAGGGCTGCCAGCGAGGGTGGGGAAGGACACAGAGAGGAATGGGCTAGGGCAGGCTGGTAGAGACACAGGGAAAGAATCAGCAGAGAGGAGAGAGAGACAGGAGAGACTCAAAGGGGAGAGGGAGAGAGAGAGAAGGTGGAGGGAAGGGAGCTACAGAGAGCTAAGAAGAAAAAAAAACACAGAAAAATATAGATACAGAGGGTCATGAAGATGGGAAAACAGGGGAGAGAAAGATACAGGAACCTCCTTGCTGGAGGGAGATGGGTCCCCAGGGAGCCGGCCACTTGGATGCTGGTCCCCTACCCCATGGCCAGGTCAGCCACCCTCCTTTCTCCCACCCCCATACCCCGCCTCCCTGCCACCGCCAAGGCAGGTGGAGGGAGCAGAGAACACAGAGGTCTTTAGAATCTTCTCCATGCGTCCCGGGCCAGGCAGAGGGGCCAGCCTGCTTGCAGCCAGGCTGCCTCACTGGGGAGAGAGAAAAGAGCTTAGCCTCTTGTTTGGTGCCTCCTTTTTTCTTATTTCATGCATATACATATATTTATAGCAATTTCTATCAAACGTAAATATATATGTATAAATCTCTGGCTTTCTCTCTCTTGCAAGCCAGCGAGATAACCAGGCCTGGAGCAGAGGCTACAACGATAAGAAGATTAGAGAGGATTGGTTCATTTGTTGTAAGATACTCCAGGAGGGATATTTCGCTCTCAGAAGACCAACCGGAAGGTTATCTAAATAGGCTAGGTCTGAACTCACCAGAGCTGCACCCCACTGGGACATTAATGGTACAAAGAGCGAAAGACAGGAGGGGCGAAGATGAGTTATAATGATTATTTGATTATCTTGGGCTTTAACAAACCCAGCCAGTTCGTCTGGGTGTGAAAAATTAGCTGTTCTCACAGCGGCAAATTTCACAGCATTCAGCGTTATATATCTTTTTCTCCAGAGAGGAGGCAGGCGCTGCGCTCCAGTTCTGGGGTGACAAGGACACCCCCAACTCCTCTTGAATGGGCCCAGTAGGCCTGTCCTCTGCACAAGGAAGTCACCTAAAGATTCAGGGACAGTTCAAAGAATGTTCTGGTGCAACAGCTTAAAAAAATATTTTTATATATATATATATATATATATATATATATATATATATGCATGGTTGGCGCAGTAGTAAAGAATCCACCTGCCAATGCAGGAGATGTAAGAGTGCAGGTTCGATCCCTGGGTCGGGAAGATGCCCTGGAGGAGGAAATGGCAACCCACTCCAGTATTCTTGCCTGGAGAATCGCATGGACAGAGGAGCCTGGTGGGCTACAGTCCATGGGCTGCAAAAAGTCAGACACGACTGACACAACCGAGCCCAGCACAGGAAGGTTTCAGGCAATAGCATCAAAGAGGAGGGATTGTAATTAGAGTCTGATATATTAAGAGGACAAGGGCTCACAGAATTACTTTCCGCTTCCATTCCGAGCACATTATCAGGTGGCCTTGTTCCTTTAGTCACAGCTGCCCTGAAAGGTAGGGTCAGGGTTGTCCCCACGCTGACGTTTATTGAGCACTTACTGGGTCCTGCCTCTGTGCTGACTCAGCACTCACTCTCTCATATCACCCCCATAGTCAAGGCTGGCAGGATCGTGACCCCCAAGGAACACATGTGGAAGCTGAGGCTTGGACAGGTGAAGCGATTCACCCGAGGTCACCCTGCTCATGGGATTCACGTCCCTAAGTCACAATGGGCAGAGGTATTATTCCACCGCCTGCAAACCCAGAGACAAGCAGGCTGAGCAGAGCATGGGGGCTACATGGAGACAGGAGATATAATCTCCACCATCTGGATTCTCACCTTCCTTCTCCAGGGCAGTGCTGCTTCAGGTATGGACAAGTCCAAGAGGAAGCAGAGGGATCTGGGAGGGCTTCCTGGAGGAAGGGACATCCCCCCAGGCCTTGATAAAGGAGGAGGTGCGCCGCCGGGCAGGACCTTCTGGACAGAGAAAACGGCAGGAGCACATGCAAGTGGGGCTTGACTCATTCTGGCAGTTTGGGGGTGCCACGTCCAGTTCCCCAGCTGTTCCACTGAGCTGCTGATAGCTGCCCCCGCTCTATCACAGGCAGCTGCCAACTTGCACTGAGCTATCAGACAGGAAGTGACTTGAAAGGTGAAAGTGAGCAGCAGACATGCCTGTCACTGTTGCCACCCCTGCCACCCCATCCTTGCCCTCACTCCACCCCTCCTCTAAGCCGGCTGCTCTCCCCATAAAACCCCAAGTCCATTTCCCTGCCTTGTCGCAGGCCCGCCCTGAATTTTAAGATGAGGCTTCAATTCGAAGCCTCTCTGAGTGAAGAAAGAGCGAGCCAGGAGGGACCTGGACCACGCTGGGTTTGTGAGAATGGACCTTGGCCTGGGGCAGTCCTGGGTGTGAGTGCTGTGTGGCCTTGGGCAGTCACCCCACCTCTCTGAGCCACAATTGACCCATCTGCCAAATGGATTGACTGCTCCTTTCTAGGTGAGGTCTTCCATCAGCTACTTTGGGTCAAGGTACACAATATGAGCTTCATAAATGCTCATTAGGAAGCCCCTGGGGTAGACACAGCTAATTGCCTACCCAACATCACAATATCATTTCCCCACCTTACTTGCTGAAGAGTCTGGATTTTATTCCAGGCAGCTTTGGGCCGGTGGAAAGAATGTATCTTCTGGCTTTCCTTGCAGCTAAGCTGGCCGATAAGATGTCCAGAGAAGTTGGGGAGTAGAGATCTCGAGGGCTCTTTAAAAGGGGCTCTCCCAGGAACTTCCCTGGTGGCCCAGTGGTACAGAATCTGCCTTGTAATGCAAGGGACACAGCTTCGATCTCTGGTCGGGGCAGATTCCACATGCCGCAGAGCAACAAACCCACATGCCACAACTACTGAAACCTGTGCCCTGCAATGGGAAGATTCCCAGTGATACAGTGAATATTCCGAATGATGCAACCGAGACCCGATGCAGCCAAGTAAATCAATATTCAAAAAAAGAAGCAGCAGCTACCCTAGCTGGACAATGGGTATCCCCTTTACATCCTCAACCTGCTCTATCCTTCCACCTTCTTTGAGCCTAGAATAAGGATGAAAGTTAAAGTGTTAGCAGCTCAGTCATATCCGACTCTTTGCAACCCCCTGGGCCATAGCCTACCAGGCTCCTCTGTCCATGGACTTCTCCAGACAAGAATACTGGAGTGAGTAACCACTCAATTCTCTTCTCCAGGGGATATTTCCAACCCGGGGATGGAACCTGGGTCTCCTGCACTGCAGGCAGGTTCGTTACCATCTGAGCCAATGGGGAAGAATAAAGATAAGGGGTGCTGGAAACTGGACCTGGGGTGGCACCTCATGGTCTGAACCCCCACCATTTCCCGAGGCCCAAGGCAAGTGACCGGAGCTCTGCTACTGCTGATGTTGCTGAGTGAGGGCAGGAAGGAAATTAACCAGCTCTGCCTGCTCTCTGAGGGCATTTTCCAGGGACAAGTGCTGGTGGCATCTTACCCTTATTATGATTATCACCGTCATTACCATCATTATTGTTGGACAAAGCCAGCCCTCCCTCTCTCTTTCTCTAGCCTGAGCCCTGCCACCCTTCTCTCCCTGAGACACCTTGGCCTCTGTCTCTCCATTCTCTCCCCCAACTCCCTCCTTTTTCCTTGTATGTTTTCTGCTCCCCACCGCCATCTCCACTCCCCTTTCTCCTTCCTCTTTATTTTATCTCAACTTGCCACAAATCTGTTCCCCTACAAAGCAGCTGCCATCTTTGTTCTGGGCCATTATCTGTGGCAGCATGGCCCGAGCAGGGCCGCCGGGCGGACAATCACCGGGTAATAGAGTGTCTGCTAGCTATTGTGGAGTGTGTCCCGGCCGATCCATCACCCGCCGCCTGACACTGCGCAGGAGGCAGCCTGAGAGCCCGCTGGGGCCACTCTCGGAATCTCCACCCTGCCCCTCCAGGAGCACGACGGGGGACCACTGCCCTGGGCTTTCTCTCCACCTGAAGGCCATTGGCTAGCCCTGGCTCTTGAGGCTGTAGCACAGTTAATTCAGGCTCCAGCTCTATCAGAGGAAGGTGACTTATTCCTCTCCAGTTAACAAATGTGGAACTGAGGCTCAGAGAGGGGAGGTCATTTGCCCAAGGTCACACAGCAGAGTAGAGTCCCAGCTGAGACTTGAACCCAAGTCTGTCTGCCCCGAAGCCAGTAGTCTTTTTTTTTTCAAATAGTGTTTTTTTTTTTTAAGATGTTTTTAATATGGTCTCTTTCTTTAAAGTTTTTATTGAATTTGTTGCCATATTGCTTCTGTTTTTAATGTTTTGGTTTTTTTGGCTGTGAGGCATGTGGGATCAGGGATCCCACCCTTAGTTCCCGGGTCAGGGATCGAACCTTCATCCCCTGCATTAGAAGGTGAAGTCTTAACCACTAGACCAGCAGGGAAGTCCCAAGCCTATAGTCTTTTTTGTTTGTTTGTTTGTTTAAAGAAGAAAGCTTCTTTTTTTTTTTTGGCTGCAGGGCATGTAAGATCTTAGTTCCCAGACCAGGGACTGAACCTCTGCCCTCTGCAGTGAAAGCGTGGAGTCTTAACCACTGGACCACCAGAGAAATCCCCCAAGCTTGTAGTCTTATATACCCCCAAGATGCTGTTTTCCAGAACCTGCTGTTGCAGGACTGCAGAGCTGTACATGTTCAGGACACAGTGTGGGCCCAGTATCTTTAGGACTGTGCCTAGACATGGAGAAAGCAGTTATTAGAAGAGACATACCCCAGGCATCCGCCTACTCCACCCTGGAGCTGGCGGTCTAATGGAAAACCATGGGGGAAGCAGAAAGAAACATTTATCATGGTAGGAGACAGTGTCGCTGTGGAAGCCTGGTTTGCCTTCCTGCTCTGCCACTTAAGTTGTGTGACTTTGGCCAAATGGCTTCACCTCTCTGTGCCTCAGTTTTCTCACGGGCGACAATGGCAGTCCCTCTGTCATGGGATGGCTGGAAGATTCAGTGCACAATGAAAGGGCCTGGCACTTAGGAAATGTCATGTTAGATATTTCTTTTCGTCCCGGGCTTACCTGAGACCTCGTGTTTTATTCACTTTATGCCACATGCCCAACAAAAAATCCATGCAAGGTAGGTCCATCCCATTTTACAGATGCAGAAATTGAGGCTCACAAATGTGCCCAGAATCATCCAGCTAACAAAATGCCATTCTTCTTTGTGCATCTCTTAGGCATTAACTGAGTGCCTACTGCAGGCCAGGCTTTGTCAGAAGTGCTCTAAGAGCCATCAAAGGGTGCCTTTGTGCAGCTCCTGGGTTTATTAGGAGTCTTTCTCTCTGTTAAGCATCTGAGCTCAGTTAATCCCCTAGCATTCCTCAGAGTGGGAGGTGATTATCCCCATTTTACAGAAGAGAACACCAAGGCACCAAGAGGTTAACTAACAGGTAGAAGATCTCAGAGTCCATAACTGGGACATCCAGGACCATGCCCTGGCAACCTGACTCCAAAAATGGAGGGACAAGAATCACCTTGCCTGAGAACACTCTGATCCTGAATTCACAGGGGAAGGTCAGCTGTGGAGGCCCCTAATTAGGGTGTCAAGACTTAGAGCCACCCAAATGGAAAAGCCACCCCAACAGGCACTGGCAGATCAGAAGGAGAACTCAAGTTAAATGCCACTGAGGGGATCAGGGAAGGCTTCCTGGAGGAGGAGGAGGAGGGGATGAATGGGGACCCCAAGAGCCTCAAGAGTGGAGGCCTAAGTCAGGCAGGGGCTCTGGAGCACTTTGTTTAGCTGGAAAGGACTCACGGGAAGAAAAAATCAAGACATTCTGGCCATTAAGCTGAGCTCACCACCAGGGCTCTGCAGGACATGGCCCAGGAATCTTGAAATATTCCCCAGGGATCAGTCGCCCTTCTAGACATTTTAATCGAGTGCCTACTGTGTGTCAGACCCCTGCTGTGTGCTCCTTGGCCTTAAATTGCTCACAGTCAAGCAGGGATAACACAGAGTGACGTGCGCTTGATGGAAAACATAGAGAACAGCAGGGTCTCCCGAGAGGGCCAGGGACCCTCTTAACTTGCGGAGCTCAGAAGGTTTCCGAGGGGAGCCATCATCTAAGTTGGCACCCAGAGAATGGGATGGGGGTCTCAGGAAGAGGAAGGGGGATGGGGTTCCAGGCAGAGGCACCAGTATGCAAGAGCTGGGAGGGGGGCCATGGATGGAGCTTGAGGGTGTCAGGTGGGGAGCAGGAATAGGGTCTCAGCAGTGGTTGGGATTTGCAAATCAGCTGAACAAACAGGCCTGTGCCCGTGAGAGGGAAGTTCCAGCTCTTCATGAATAAGTCAGCACAGAAATGCTCAAATGGGTTACTTTGGGGGTTGGGGGTGGTCAGTCCACATCAAACTTACGATATCCACACACCATCTCTATCAATCTCTTTCCATAATCCTTATTAGAGAGGTCCTATTATCATCCCCATTTTATAGATGAGGAAACTGAGGCTCAGAGAGTAAAGTCACTTAGCAAGCATCTGAATTCAGAGCCCAAAATTTCAGCTGCTGCAAAAAGCAGAGGCCCTCCTTGCCCAGAGGATGGCTGGGGCAGGGTCTTCTCTATCCAGCCATTGAGGAAGCTCCACCCACCTTCCCCGTGGCCTCACCCTGTCCTGCCCTAGTCACAGCCATCAATGAGGCTCCCTACCTCCTTCTGCCAGCCAGCTCCTATTCATCCTTCAGGACCCAACTCAGATGTGCCCACCCCTGGGAAGCTTTCTTGGCCAAACTGTTCCCCTCAGAGTCATTTCTCCCTGTGAAGGGCACTGTGTGCTTGGAGCCATTTCCTGGGTTTCTTGATTAATAGCTTGATGTCTCTCCATAGCAGTTATCACTTTGCCAACAAAGGTCCACACAGTCAAAGCTATGGTTTTTCCAGTAGTCATGTACAGATGTGAGTTGGTCCATAAAGAAGGTGGAGCACCAAAGAATTGATGCTTTCAAACTGTGGTGCTGGAGAAAACTCTTGAGAATCCCTTGGACTGTAAGGAGATCAAACCAGTCAATCCTAAAGGAAATCAACCCTGAATATTCATTGGAAGGACTGATGCTGAAGCTGAAGTTCCAATACTTTGGCCATGTGATGCAAAGGGCTGGATCACTGGAAAAGACCCTGATGCTGGCAAAGATTGAAGGCATGAGGGGAAGGGGACGACAGAGGATGAGATGGTTAGTTAGCGTCACTGACCCAATGGGCATGAATCTGAGCAAACTCGGGGAGATAGTGGAGGACAGGAGAGGCTTGCATGCTACAGTCCATGGGGTCGCGAAGAGTAGGACATGACTTAGTGACTGAACAACAACAATTATTTATCATTTATTAAACACTAGTACATTCCAAGAACTGTAACACAGCATATGTAGTAACAGTCATAGAAGTTTTAGACTAGTAATTATAACACTAACAGCCCCGTTACTACCTGGGGAGGCCTCCAGCTCCAAGGAGGCAGGAGGGGTCCATGGAGGTGCAGGGAACTCAGGAGACAGCAGGGGGGGCTGGCTGACCAAAGAAGCCCTCCAGGACATGCGCCCATCAGGACGAAGTCAGGGTGGGGAAAGGCCAGGGGGGCAGCAAGGAAGGTGGGAGATCCTGTGGGGGTCAGGAGATAGGGGCCCAGAGGCACTGTCAAATGGCATGACCCAAATCAGAGGTTTAATTGACTGGGGAGGGATTGAGGAGAGCACTAGACTGTATGTGTCTGGGTGTGTGTGTGTGTGTGTGTGGAGAGAGACAGAATGGAGATAGGGTATGTGTGTATGTGAACAGAGGATGGAGATGTGAAGAGTGTGTGTGTGTGTGTGTGTGTGTGTGTGTAAGACGGCAGGACAGACTGGATTACCCTTGAGTATAAGCGAAGGATCCAAGAAGACCCCAAGTCTCCTCCTGCCTCCCCAATTCCAAGAAACATACATGCATAAACCCAATAGCCTGCAATGCTGCTTAAAAGCAAGTGCTATATATATATGTACATTTTTTTTCCTTTAAAATCAAGAGCTGCCGGGAGTGTCAGGGAAGCGCCCCGCGCCAGGCCCCGACGCGGTAATTAACAAAGGAGCCTCGGTTTCCCCGTGCCTGTATTTACTGATCTATGCATGCGCACACAAGGTGAGATAGGATGAATGGCTAATTTCCCAGCGGCTTTTGCTCCTGCTTGCTGCAAAGTTGTGAACAAAATGACTGGCCATGCATTGAACTGGCTTACACAGCTCTCCATATGGAAATTAAGATAATCCCGGGCCCAGCTTTGTGTCTCGGCGACGGCAGGGGACCAAGGAGGGAAGGGGAGGGGCTGGGGAGGCTCCGAAGAGACGGGGTGAGGCTCCCGGGCCTTTCAGAAGAACAGTTTACTGCGCGGGCTGGGAATTTAGCTAGATTTTGTTGGTCAAACACTCGGGAGAATGTATTCTTTCACCTCCCCCCCACCCCCGCCCCACCCCCACCCCCACCCCCGCTCCCTGCCACCGTCTTTCTTCGGCTCAGACCTCACCAGGGATGGAACGCTGGGTCCAGGGTAGGAAGGTTTTAGGCAACCGCACAAAAGAGGAGGGATTATGGGTAAGGTCAGAGGGCGCCGGGGATTAGAGATATGATGTATTAAGAGGGCAAGGCTGCCAGGAATACTTTCCGTTTCTATGAAGCCTGTGTTAATTGATGGGAAAAATCTCTCCCTCCATGAATCCCCTCCCACAACCTCCTCTCCACCCTCCAAATTCAGCTTCTCTTTCTTGTGTCCTTGCCTAACTCTCTCTTGTTCCTTTCTATCTTTCCCCCTTCTCCCCCGGCGCCACCACCCCAATCTCTTCCTAGCCACAGCTTTTCTGGTGTGTTAGGGTTACAGGTGGGCTTCCCAGGTGGCACAGTGGTAAAGAATCCACTGTCCAATGTCGGAGCTGCGAGAAAGGCAGGTTCCATTCCTGGGTCCGGAGGATCCCTTGGAGGAGGAAATGGCGACCCACTTCAGTATTCTTACCTGGACAGTTCCATGGACAGAGGAGCCTGGTGTCCACAGTCCATGGGATCACAAAGAGTTGGATACAACGGAGCATGCACACAGGGTTATAGGTAAAGGCGGAATGTTCTAGGTGCGGTGGTCCTATATAAGGGGTGAAGTTAGGCACCATGTCCCCTGCAGCATACACACACAGATATTCAGACACACACACACACACACACACACACACACTATACATGTGTGATTAGGAGAGTAACTTCATCTTGCTGAACCTCAATTTTCTTTCCTAGTTTTTGGCTTCACTGTGCAGCATGTGGGATCTTAATTTCCTGACCAAGAATTAAACCCATGTCTTTGCAATGGAAGCACAGAGTCTTAACCACTTGACCACCAGGGAATTCCTTGAACCTCAATTTTCTACTGTATAAAATGGGAATTAAAATAGCAATGGTTATTTCTTTTTTTCTAATTACTTGCTTTGGACCAAGCATTGTGTTGGGTTCTAGAGGTTGGACGTAGTGGGGAGCAAGCCCCATCCCTTCTTGGAGCTCACGGACTAGAGGAGGAATCAAGCCACAGGCAGGGAAATCAGTAAAGAAAACAGAGTGTGAGTTTGAGATAAGGGACATCAACAGGGTCCGGGTGACCGAGGCTAACAAGGAGTAAAGATCGCAGAGGGAAGTCTGCAGTGATTGAGGAATCAGGGAGGGCCTCCCTGAGGAGGTGTACCGAAAGGTTGAGAAGGAGCCAGGCTTGTGAAGAGCAGGGAATGAGCTAGGTTCTCCAAAACCCAGCAAATGCTAAGACCCCAAGGAGGGAAGGAGCTGCTGTGTATAAGTAGTAAGGAGACCGGTATGAAGGGGCAGAGGTTCAAAGAGAGGCTACAGGAAGTCAGGTTGGAGATCTGGTGGGAACTGGGAGAGATTTATTAACCCGGAAGTCAGAAGTATGTACATCCGCGTGCGCTCAGTCGTGTCTGACTCTTTGCAACCCCATGGGCTGTAGTCTGCCAGTCTCCTCTGTCCACGGGACTGTCCCGGCAAGAATACTGAAATGGGTAGCCACTGGAGGGTCCCATGCAGAGAACTGACGTAAACCAGATGGGAGGGCTTGCATTTTTACAAGATCACTTGGTGCTGGGTGGAGAACACTTCATGAAAAGGCCACAGAGGAGGCCAGAAGAAACCATGAGTTTGGCGTGGCATCCCGAATACAGACTCTGGAGCCAGATAACCTGGGTTTGAAGACCCGCCTTCTCTACTTGTCACTTGGAAGACAGTCAACGGACAAATGACAAGAGTGTCAGGGAGAACCCTGTGAATCCAATTCAGAGTTGTCCAAAGATGAGAGGTGTTGCCTTGGTAGGGAGTGACATCCCCGTCACTAGTGGCATGCAAGCAGAAAGTTGATGATGAACATCTGATAGGGATGAAGTATTATGGTGAGAACATTTAAGTTGTATGCTCATAGCAACTTTCCAGTATACAGTACAGAATTATTAACTCTAGTCATAATGCTATTGAACTCTTTCTTTTTTTAATTAAAAATAATTTTTAAGCTTCTTTTTTTAATATGGACCATTTTTAAAATCTTTGTTGAATTTGTTACAATATTGCTTCTGTTTTATGTGTTGCTTGTTTTGGTCACAAGGCACGTAGGATCTTAGGAATCAAACCTGCACCCTCTACATTGGAAAGTGAAGGCTTAACCAGTGGACCACCAGGGAAGTCTCTGCTTTTAAAAATTTAATTTAAAATGAAATCATGCCACGATTATACATGGAAAATCAGTTTCTCTTGCCATAAATTGATGGTAACCATACAAATAAGTACAAGTAATAACAAAAACAAAATTATGCTATTAATTTAAGCCAATATTTTTACCTATTGAAGGCTCCAGGCTCTTTCTGCTCTCCCTTCATTAAAAACAGAGGTGAACAGTTTTTAGAAAATTGCTAAAGACCCATGGGCACCAATGGAGACTGTCTCCTTGCTGGAATCCCAAGACTGGAGGAAGACAAGAGAAAAAAGGCAATGATTTCTCACCATGTGATTCAAGATTATTTAAAGTTCTGTGAGCTACTTACCCTGGAGGAGGAAATGGCAACCCACTCCAGTATTCTTGCCTGGAAAATCCCACGGATGGAGGAGCCTGATGGGCTACAGTTCTTGGGGTCGCAAAGAGCTGGACACAACTGAGCAACTAACACTTTCTGTTTTTAGGAAGCACGCTGTCCTAAATAAAGCTGCATAATCTAATAAGACAGCCCATAGCCTCGTGTGGCTATTTACATTTCAATTAATTTAAATTTAATACCATGAAAAATTCAGCTCTTAAGCCTCACTAGCCATATTCCGAGTGCTCCATCGCCACACATGACTAATGGCTACCACGTTGGGCAGTGTGGAACATTTCCATCATTGCAAAAAGTTCTATAGAACAACACTCTTCTAAGGCATTTCCTTTTGATTCAGGGTTTGGGGGAGCTTACTGACATAAGCATGTTTCAAAACTCCCTTCTCTAAGTGCTGATGAAAGGGGTCAGGTCAGGTGTCTCTGGAGACTGTAGGGAAACAGATGGGGCCGAGGCTGCAGTGAGGCAGATGGGGTGTCAGCTCTGCCCCTTCTGGAGCTCACCAGAAGCCCCTCCCGCTTTTCCATCCTTAGAGAGAAGGCCCCCTTGCTTCTATCTCCCTGAGAATGGGGCCCCCTCTACATCTCTTCAAGGCCTCTTTCTCCTCCCCACCATGCAGCATCCAGAATGCCAACCCAAATGCCTATTAATGTCTATCTCAGAGACAGGCCAAGACACAGCTGGGGTCGGCGGGGTCGGGGGGAGGGAAAAGAAAGATGCTTAGAAATTAAGATTTTGCCCAAAGTGGTCACTGAGTCTAACTTGACCATCCAAATCAGAGTTTTCCAGCTGTCCAGTTTCACATAATCAGCCATACTACTCAATTTTCAAAATTCTTTTTTTGCCCCTCCTTTAGAGAGATGCAGGGCCAATATTTGGAGCATATTGTTGCTGTTCAGTCACTAAGTCGTGTCTGATTCTTTGCGATCTCAGGGATGGTAACCCATCGGGCTCCTCTGTCCATGACATTCTCCAGGCAACATTCCTGGAGTGGCTTGCTATTTCCTTCTCCAGGAAATCTTTCCTCATTAGGAACATAACTAGCCACCTATTACCTCGATTCATACCCTAACTCTGCCATTTGTTAGCTGGACAACCTCGAGCAAGTTGCTTAACCTCTCTGAGCCTCAGGTGTTCTGCCTGTAAAATGGGGATTCATCATAATACAGTGCTCACAGGATTAGGTGAAACAACATATGTAAAATCCCTGGTGCATGGTTAATGGTAAAAGAAAATATCAGTGCTTATTTTGAGCATTGAAAAGATTAAGAAAGATATTTGTGGATATCCTGCAGAGAATATAAACAAGTTCAAAAACAATAAGGATGGTGATGGGAATGTTGCTACTAATAACTGAGAATTTTAATATTCTGCAGGAAGTTACTCTTGGGTACCCCATTTCCCAGACCCCCAAAATCTCTGATCCCCAACATTCTAGGAACCATACAGTAGACATCATTAATATCCATCCATGTCCAGGTCTCTAGTTCCAGGTTCAGAAAAGGTTACAAGTTCTCTTTCCCTTGAAAGTAAGTGTGATCATGTGACTGGGTTTGGCCAATTACATATGAGCAAAAGCTCATTACATTGCTCATTAAAAAAAAAAAAAAGCAACTACGTTGCTTCCTGCCAAAGCATTGCGGGTGCTTAGACTCCACCGTCCTCTTCCTCTAGTGCATGGATCATGGAAATGTATGCTGAGATGTCAATGGCATAAAATGGCGACTGTTCCTCTAGCTGCATCCAGGAGCGACTCCAGTGAGCAGAGATGTACCAGCTGACCTACACTGGGCAAGTGGAAATGAACTTTCATTGTTTGATTTTTTTATTTTCTTTAGTTTTTTAAAAATTTGTTAATTTTTTTTGGTTGTGCTGAGTCTTCGTGGCTGCTTGTGGGCTTTCTCTAGTTGTGGAGACTGAGGGTTGCTCTCTAGTTGCTGTGGGAGGGCTCCTCATTGTGGTAGCTCCTCTTGTTTCGGAGCATGGGCTCTAGGCACAAGGGCTTCCATGTTTGCAGCACGCAGCTCAGTAGTTGTGGCTTGATGGCTCTAGAGCTCAGGCTCAGTACTTGTGGTGCATGGGCGTAGTTGCTCTGTAGCTCGTGGGATTTTCCCAGACCAGGGATCAAACCCATGTCCTCTGCATTGGCAGGAGGACTCTCAGCCACTCTACCACCAGGGAAGTCCGAACCTTTATTCTTTTAAACCATGAGATCATCAGACTGTGTTATAACAATAAGACCTAGCCCATCCTGACTCATACAATGCAGTTAGCCATTTCCCAAAGGCAGCATATTAGAAGCAGAATTTAGGTTTGTTCCTACATTCAGTGGGACTTCCCAGTGGCTCAGCAGATGAAGAACCCACCAGCAAAGCAGGAGACCCAGGACATTTGGGTTCAATCCCTGGGTCAGGAAGATCCCCTGCAGAAGGGAATGGCAACCCACTCCAGGATTCTTACCTGGGAAATCCCATGGACAGAGAAGCCCCAAGGGCTACAGTCCATGGAGTCGGTAAGAGTCGGACATGACTGAGCAACTGAGCACATACACTACATTGAGTTGCACCTCATACCATTGCTGAAGGAATGATCAGCTCTGGACTCACCAAGGCCGTGGAACTTCCCATGACCCCAGAACTTCAGCCTCTACCCACAGTGATCCCACACATTGTCCAGACATGGGATCCAGTTGGGACACAAAGACTCGGATCTCACCAGCCAAGAGTTACAGAAAGAATTCCAGCCCTTCACCAAACTTCCTCCTCCCTGCCTGCACCAAATGCCTGCCAGACATGATGTGATCTGGCTCAAGTCCAGAGACATATTAGTCATGACACTTTTAAAAACCCGCATCAACAAACAAGACACCACAGAGAATTCACTCCCCTCTTTCCAAACAAGAAGAGCCATATTGCTCTTCCAAAGAGCCACATTGCTAATTACACAAAAACTCTCCTAGTAACCAACAGCAGTGAGCTCTTTGCAATACTGTCTGCATGCTTTGGTTTGAAGAAAACTAAGAAAATAATTACAAGATTCTAAATTATCTGCTAAATGAAATTGTTCTTCAGTAGACTGTTGATTTTTTTTTTCTTGGCAGCTTCAAGGGTTGTTTGGGGGCTAAAACTCATTCCATACTAATTGTGTAATTTGTATGACATTTGTCATTCCCTTATTTGAAACAATAAAGCAACAATAATCTCAAAACTAATAAGAAAATCCCTTGGTCTTCAGATTTCCTGGGATGCTGTTGAGCCTGTAAGGAAATTCCATATTGGTTTCTGGCACCCTAGAATAGAGCATTTGAGAGGCTGGGGTGGGAACCTGGCCTTTGAATTATAATGGAGTACTAGGTAGAAAAGTAAGCCTTGACTCTTGCCCTTGACCTGATTGCTGAAAGGATTATCAACTCTGGACCTCCTCAAGGCCAGCCTTGCCCTCGACCCATCTGATCTCAGTGTGTTGTTTTAGAAATAATTTTTGTTGGCTTTCGTGTTAAAACAAACATATAATGAGATTCATAAAAAAATCATTCCCCATCCCTTCACGCAGTTCTCACCATTGTTAACAGTTCAGTAAAAATCTGTTTAAAATTTAGAATGAATAGTAAAACATTCAAGTATGTTAAGGAGCATAGATATTACGGTTGTAATACAGTCCCCCTGGGTCATTGTTGACTGAGCCACATGCCATTGTGATACCTGCAACTTACCACCTTTCCCTTTTCTGAAAAAAATATTTGTTTATTTATTTTTGCCTTTTCACACTGTTCATGGGGTTCTCAAGACAAGCATACTGAAGCGGTTTGCCATTCCCTTCTCCAGTGGACCACGTTTTGTCAGAACTCTCCACCATGACCCATCCGTCTCTGGTGGCCTTGCTCTGCATGCCTCATAGCTTCATGGAGTTACACAAGGCTGTGATCCATATGATCAAATTGTGGAGTTGGAGAACACTCTTGAGAGTCCCTTGGACTGCAAGGAGATCAAATCAATCAATCCTAAAGGAAATCAGCCCTGAATATTCACTGGAAGGACTGATGCTGAAACTCCAGTACTTTGGCCACCAGACACAAAGAGCCAATTCATTGGAAAAGACCCTAATGCTGGAAAACATTGAGGGCAGGAGGAGAAGGGGATGACAGAGGATGAGATGGTTGGGTGGCATCACTGACTCAATAAACAAACTCCGGGAGATAGAGAAGGACAGGGAAGCCTGGGGTGCTGCAGTCCACGGGGTCACAAAAAGTCAGACATGACTTAGTGACTGAACAACAAGGATACCAGCCTCCTGGGTTTCATACCCTGTAGAGGATGGGCAGGGCCTTGACTTGCTCCTAACCAATAGAATACAGCAAAGGTGGTAGATTTCACTTCCTTGATAATGTAACGTAAGACTGTCACTTCCATCTCACTGGTCAGCTCTTTCTCTTGCTGATTTTGATGAAGCCAGCTGCTGCCTTACCAGGCAGAAGTCCACCTCTGCTCCAGCGATGAGAGCAATGCACTGGGCACAGCTTTGTGTGGCAGCAAAATTTCTGGGAGCATGTTTCAGCTTCCTCAGAGGAGGAACTGTCTTTAAGGAGTATAGCATTTTTTTAAAAATTTTATTTCTTTATTTGGCTGCATCAGGTCTTAATTGTGGCATGCAGGCACAGGGGCTTAGTTGCCCCGTGGCATCTGGGATCTTAGTTCCCTAGCCAGGAATCGAACCCTCATCCCCTGCATTGGAAGACAGATTCTTAACCACTGGACCACCAGGGAGGTCCCAGGAGTGTAGCATTTTAATTGCTAATTAAATAGGCTCATTGGTAATAATATAGAAATTTGCTGAGTGCTTCATACATGCTAGGCACTGCCCAAAGCACTTTACCTCTCTTCAGTCTTTAAAAACATGTTGTGAGATGGGAATTGTCCTTCTGTCCATTTTACAGATGTGTAAATGGAGATCCCAAGGGATTCTATAACCCGATTGAGGTCACCCAGAGACTGAACCTGGATTTGAACTTTATGCCACCTGCCTCCAGAGCCCTCATCCCAAAGCACTGACCCTTGTTACCTCTGCAATTGCTATTTCCCAGTGAATGCTTTCCCTACATTTAGAAATTCAAGGCCTTCATTTAGAATTTCATACGAAGGAAATTGATTTCTTATTGATTGGGGGATATTTGGTTTTCAGACCTGCACCTCATTCAAGCCCCTGTTTGCTCCCTCCACACCTCCAAATCAGAGAGGGGTATTTGTTTATCTACAGCATTTGCATTGGTATTCACCCAACAGTTGCTTTGATAAAATGACCTCTATCCGAAGGTTTCCTGCTCTGACTCTCACATGTTCCCTTTTGATTCCATTCTTGTTCCTTATAATTTAGTTTCAAGATTGTGAGCACATCCAGCTTTTTCTTTATATACCTCGGACCAGCCATTGGCCCACAGCAATTTCATCCTCAATATTACTCCTTCTACAAACATTTCTGAGATACAGCTTTTGCAGACCCAAAGCCTTGGGCGAGTGGCAGGATGCTCAGAATTTGTGACCCCTGGGCCTGAAATCCCCCGAAATCCCAAATCCACACATAGCTTAGTGCCTAGGATTGAAGAGTTTTGATCCTTTGTCCCACTCAGTGAAAGAGACTTTGACTGGCAGAGCCAGAGGTAGGTAAGTCGAAGGAAGTTCTTAAATCAGACTCTTCACGCCAGAGCGTGTGAATACATAATCTCCCGCATATGCCAGGATACACAATATATCATCATCCATAATCGTAATATGGCATCATATATCACCTGCTCATAATAAATAGCATATCATCTGCTCATAATATTTTATCATATAATATCATGACATCTGCTCACAACATCATATATTATGTGATCGACACTCAGCATTTCCTCCTAGAAGGAGCGTTCTCAGATATATTTGTTTTAAAAAAAAGTGCTGCTGACATTTGCTAGAAGGTGGGGTATTTTCTAAAGTCCTGGAGGCTGACTTGAATAGAGTTAGAAAAATCCTAATACAACATTTCAGTGGTAAAGAATCCACCTACCAGTGCAGGAGATGTAGGCGATGTAAGTTCGATCCTTGGGTCAGGAAGATCCCCTGAAGAAGGGAATGGCAACCCACTCCAGTATCCGTACCTGGGAAATCCCATGTTTAGAGGACCCTGGCGGGCTACAGTCTACGGGGATGCAAAGAATCAGACATGACTGAGCGACTGAGCATGCAATAACAGCACAACATTGCATGTAGCTCCTCATCCATGATGCATGGTTTAGGTGGGACAAAGAGAAAAGGCATTTGCCTTCATGGGCTCAAATCCTGGGAAAATAAAACTGGTTACACAGTGTGTATATATCAGATTCTCAGTGGACAATTTAACACATGGTCTGCAAATTCTTTGACATCTCTCCACTGAGTGGGGGTCATCTATGTCCTGCCTCTTCAATCTGTGTGGGCATATGACTGTTTCAACCAATCAAATAGGGCAGAAGCAATGTGTGGCTTCCCACACTGGGTCATAAAAGACCAACCAGCTGATCATGACATAAGCTGTCTGACTCCCCTGAGGCCGCCATGCTGTGAGGAACCCCAGGGTTACATAAGAAGACCATCTGCAGGTGCTCCAGTCAATACACCTTTCCTCTGAGTCACCCCAGCTCAGTCTCCAAGCATGTGAGTTGAAGATGTTTCCAGGTGAGGCTAGCCCCTAGCTTCTGTGTTATATTCTGCCTTCAAGGGTTGCCAGCCATGGTCCCAGACAGCATGGAGCAGAGACAAACCATCCCCACTCTGCCCTGTCTGAATTCCCACCAGACAAAATCTGGGGTTATTTTCTTTTGATTGATTAATTGGCTGCATCAGGTCTTGGTTGCAGCGTACAGGATCCTTCACGGCAGTGCATGGGCTCTCAGGTTGTTACTCGTAGGCTCAGTGGTTGCAGCAAGTGGGCTCTCTAGTTGTGACTTGCAGACTCCAGAGCTCATGAGCTTCAGCAGTTGCCATAAGTAGGCTTAGTTGCAGCGAGGTACATGAGATCTCATTTCCCTGACTGGGGATTGAACCCATGTCCCCTGCATTGCAAGGTGGGTACGTAACCATTGGATAACCTGGGATTGTTTTAAACCACCATGTTTAGGCTCTTTTAGTTAGGCAACTATACTAACTGGCATAATATGCATGGAGGCCGAACAGAGCTATCACTGATGATAGTTATAGTAACAATGATAATAATAATAATCACCAAAATTTGATGAGTACTTAAATGACTCTGTGGAATTGGTATCATTGTTATCATGCTCATTTTACAGGTAAGACAACTAAGGCACATGGATTTAGTCAGTAAATAGGTGTTAAGGGTCTGCATAAGGCAGATGCTATCCTAGGGACTGGGGGTACAGCAATCAAACAAAACAGAGATCCGTGGGAGAAGCTGACAATAAAAAATAAACTCCAAAAAATTAGTGATGCCCGAAGTAAGTCAGGATGCAGAAACTGGAGCCCAAGAAGTCTAACTGAAGTCATAATTGTCTGGCCCACTGCTTGCCAACAGTCAAGGACATTATCCCTGTATGGTCTCCTGGACCCGGATGATTTAGAAATATTTACCTGCAAGTATTTTTGCTACACCCAGAGATAGACTAAAAGGTGACTCAAGATGTTAACCAACCTTGACGGCAATAGCACATCCTTTGACCTCACCATGAAACGTGAGTCAAAAGCCTGACTAGCCCAGGAGCTGGTGAGAAACAGTCTCGGGCCCTGCCCCAGACCTGCAGAATCAGACTGCAAGTTGATAAGATCCTCAGGTGATCCGAGAGCACATGACAGTTTAAGAAGTGCTGTTGGACACAGGATGTTCATATTCAGCTGCTGTTAAGTAGAAGAGATGTTTTTGAACTGTGGTGATGGAGAAGACTCTTGAGAGTCCCTTAGACTGCAAGGAGATCCAACCAGTCAATCCTAAAGGGAATCAACCCTGAATATGCATTGGAAGGACTGACGCTGACAATGAAGCTCCAATACTTGGGCCACCTGATGTGAAGAGCCAATTCATTGGAAAAGACCCTGATGCTGGGAAAGATTGAAGGCAAAAGGAGAAGGGGGTGGCAGAGAATGAGATGGTTGGATAGCATCACTGACTCAATGGACATGAACTTAAGCAAACTCTGGGAGATAGTGGAGAAGAGAGGAGCCTGACGTGCTGCAGGCCATGGGGTCACAAAGAGTCAGACACGACTTAGCGCCTGACCAACAACAAAGTAGAAGGAAGAGGGTCTTCTGGGTCTACATTCGTGCCCGGCTCAAAACGGCAAACAAGCAAGGAAGGTGTGACTCCACCCTCACGTGCCGGGGTGCCCAAGTGCAGGTGCTTGCACATTCTCACACACACCTGCAGGAAAGATTCACGAACCTCAGAATCAGTTCCCAGCAAGCACCGTGCATTTCCACTCGGTGTGACAAGTGCCTGGCCAGGGGCGTTCAGCCTGTGAAAATTTCTATCAGGCCAAGTATTTTTTTTTAACACGTTTATCTTTATTTTATTTTTGTAAATTCCCCAAGGGATCACCAAAGAGTTGAAATTACCTAAGTAAATACAGATTTTTATTCTTGTATTTAGCATCTGATCTCTGGTTTCTTAATCCTATCTTTTAAAAACTATATGTATGGGGCTCCCCTGGTGGTCCTGTGGTTAAGACTCCACACGTCCAAGGCGGAAGGTGTGGGTTTGATCCCTGGTTGGGGAAATAGGATCCTACACGCCACTGGTGCAGCCAAGAAATAAAAAAATTAAATAATGTCAAAAAAATAATTCTAATGTTAAAAAATAAATAAAAACTATATGTACTAATGCACAGGTACTTCCTTGTCATGAAATGAGAGCTCTAGAAAAACACTTTTTAAAATTTAAATTAAAACAAACAAACAAACCTCGATTCCAGGATTTCTCAACCTCAGCACCATTGAAACGTGGACTGGATAATTCTCTGTGATGGGATCTAGGCATTGGAGGATGTTTAGCAGCATCCCTGGCCTCTACCCAAGAGATACTAGTAGCATCTTCCTCCCCAACCAAAAATGTCTACAGATCTTGCCAGACGTCTCCTAGGGGTCTAAATCACCGAGGTCGAAAACCACTGTATTATCCTACAAATCAGAGACTGCCAACACCTGGGTGCAGATCCAACCCCAGTTCCATCTTCCCGAGATGTTTTGAATGGTCAACATCCTGGGTAGATGGGACAGCTGTCAGTTAACATCTTCTCCTCACCCGGTCTGTTGGTGCCCCAGTGTGAACTCCTGGGTGACTGTGTGTGTGTGCGTGCGCGCGTGTGTGTGTAGTACGTGTGCGTTATTCCAGTAATTCTTTTATCTACTTCTCACACCCTGAGCTTTATGAACATTCATCAAAATAATTGACGCGGATGAAATTAGCACTTCCTGCTATGTCGGGCAGATAAACTTTGCTGAATATTGATTTCACACAAAGAAAATGACATGTGCTTAGGCCTAACCCTTTATCTGGCCAGGCCAGGGAAATACGGCAGGAGGGGGACGGGCCGGCCGCCGCCGGTGGAGAAGCGGCCATAAGAATTACTTTTATCTCTTCTTCCACAAGAAGACAAGGGAAGATAAGGAGCCAGAAAGAGAGAAAGCACAGCCCTGGGCATTGGGGAAATCTGCAGAAGGCGTGGGACAGGGCAGCACTCGGGGGACTGGGGGGAACCAGAGCTGATGAATTCAGAAGAGGAGGAGGAAGAGGGTGGGAAAGGCTGAGGGGGGCGGGTCCTGGGGGAGAGGGGTCTGAGAGGAGTTGGCTGGCCTTGGGTTCAAATCCCAGTCCAGTCGCTAAAAATGAGGGTGACCAATCATTCCAGTTTGCCCGGACTGAGGGGTTTCCTGGGATGCTGGAATTTCAGTGCTAAATTGAACAGTCTTAGGCAAGTCGGGACAGGTGGGCATCCCTCATTTTAGCTGCATAGCACCAAACCAACTGGTCCTCAGCGTTCTTTTTTTTCTTTTAGGATTTGTTCATTTATTGGCTGCTGTGGGTCTTTATTGCTGCTTGAGAGCTTTCTCTACTTGAGGCAAGTGGGGGCTCCTCTTCATTGCAGTGTGAGGGCTTCTCACCACGGTGGCTTGTTGCGGAACACAGGCTCTAGGCACATGGGCTTCCGTAGTTACAGCTACTGAATGTAGCTACTGTAAGGTACGGGCTCAGTAGTTGTGGCTCGCGGACTCTAGAGCACAGGCTCAGTAGTTACAGTGCACAGGCTTAGTTTCTCCATGGCATGTGGGATCCTCCCAGACCAGGGATTGAACCCATGTCCCTTACATTGGCAGCTAGATTCTTATCCACCGTAAAACCAGGGAAGCCAGGCCCTCAGTTTTCTTATTTGTAGGAATGACCTACCTCTCTGGTCTGGGACAGGGACAGAAGTGAAAGCCCCTTGGAGTTGAGACATGTGGAGCCCCCAATCCTAAGAGGCAAATTCTAGATCAAGGTCACCTCCTCCCAGAAGCACTCCCTGATGACCCCAGCTCACAGATAACTCATGCTCCATGAAGGCCCCCAGCTCCAACTGCCTGGCTTTTTCTTCCAAAACCGAGTAACACAGAAGAGGCAGTTTCAGAAATGCCGGTTTCCTTCCTTTACCTTTGCTTGCAAATCATGTTCTTATCCTTGCTACTGGCTGGGGCCAGGCAAGTCTCTGAGATGGGAAACATTTTCCTTGAGATGGCCAAGTTCACTTTGCTGAAGGCCTACTATGTGCCAGGAGCTATGTCAGGAGGAATAGGAGGTGTGATGGCTGACAGCCAACGGCCACGCCTTCCTCTTCACAGGAGAATCCCTAAACATCCTCAGGGTCTTGGGCTTACACTTAGCAAAATGTTTGGCTACACCCCACCCTGAAAAGGAAGCAGGCTGGCTTTGAGGTCAGACTCTAGATGGGGTCCCTGCCACTCCTGAGTCACTACCCAGGGTTCTCATGACATGTGGGGAGCATGACTGACTCTCTTGCAATGACTGGTTCATTCATGGGAGCACAATGAGTGGCAAGTGACCAGCAGAAAGTAGAAAGGCATTGGGGAAGTAGGTAGGAGAGTGTAATGGTTAGGGTGATTCGAGAACTGTCTAGGCCTGGGTTGATTCCCAGCAACACCTTTTACTGTGTGACCAGAGAAAAAAGCTGTCCTTGTTTTATTTTCCTCTTCATTGAAAAGTGGGCCTAGGGACTTCCTTGGAGGTCCAGTAGTTCAGTCTATGCTTCCACTGCAGCTGGTGTAGGTTCAATCCTTAGTCCAGGAACTAAGATCCCACACGCTGCACGGTGCAGCCAAAAAAAAAGAAATAAAAATGGGCTTATAATAGGAGCCACCTTGTAAAATGAAGTAAGGAACAAATGAGCTAAAAATGTTTGTAAGGAGCTTAAGACAGCGCCTGGCATGGGGCAAGTGTTTACCATCTTTATCAAAATGAGAGTTGCTGTGTTGTATGACATGGAACACAACGGGAAGGGCATCCCCTGGGAGTGTGCAATGTGGATTCTCACAATCATCTCACAGTCATAATAGGGACAGTTCTGGATCAAGGTCACCAACTCCTAGAAGCCCTCCCTGACCACCTCAGCTCACTTCTGCATGCCATGATGGTTTACTGCCACGCCTACCTGGCTCACTCCAGAAGCATCAGGGAGTGGTCATGCAAGGCCGGGCTGTCTTGGTCATCTCCACACCCACTCAAAGCCTCTGGGCGGAGCAGACTGACTACACTGAGGAGGGCATGTTTGCAGGCAGGCAGCCCACCCCCCAGACCCCACGAGATGCTTCTCTTCTCCAGTAAACCTTGATCAGGATGTAATAATAACATCTGTCATTCATGGAGTTTTGTCTGCTGCCATAATGCTTTATATTCTCATTTAAACCTAGAAACAACACTATGACATGGGCAGTAGTAGCCTCATTTTTCAGATGAGGGAATTGAGTCTCAGAGAGCAGAAGGCACCTGGCGGAGGTCACACAGCCAGAGCTGAGACTTGTCCCTGGTGGGCCTTAATCACCACCCTCTTCTGCCTCCCCTCGGAGGTCACTGTAAGAGGCAGCTGTAATGACCTTGGGAGTCCAACAGGCCAGAGTTCAAGTCCTCCTCCTGCCACTTCCAGAGTGACCTTGCAAGAATCCCATAACCTCTCTGAACATCCATTGGAGAAGGAAATGGCAACCCACTCCAGTGTTCTTGCCTGGAGAATCCCAGGGACGGCGGAGCCTGTTGGGCTGCCGTCTATGGGGTCACACAGAATCGGACATGACTGAAGCGACTTAGCAGGAGTCATCTCCCTGCCTCCCCGTTCGGGAGGATTTATGATCAGAGGGGAAGTACCCAGCACAGTGCCGAGAGTATAGTGGCTTGCAAGGAGGTGCTCCGGGCACCATTTCTACAGAGGCAAGAGTGTGCCACGGCCAGAGCCCCACCCAGCACCCCCTCTACGAAGGGCAAGAGCAGATCATTCCTAACGCCCCTCCGACCTGACTAGGTCTTGGCCTTGACTATTTGGGAGCAAACTGTCCCTACTTCAGCTCCAGTCAGGCCCCACCAGGCTCAGAGACCAGTCAGGTCTGAGATGGTCAAGTTCAGCCACTGCCACACCGTCTCCATGGGCACTGGGCGGCAGCCCCACCCCCTGGCCATTCCCCACTCGGTGCCCAAGTCTTACGTCCCAACGGGGGGCCGTGGGGCTGCGGCTAATTGCAAATCATTTCTCAGGGCTCCCCGCTGTTCAGCTAAATTCACTGGAACTAATGTGTCCCGAAACAAATTTCACAGAAGAGCCGGGGCAATTACATGATGCTTAGTTCCCCTCCCCACCTCCCCCAGCAGAGGCTCCGGACTCAGGGCAGAGAGGGCTGGGTGGAGTGGGACAGGGAACATGGATGCCGGGTGCCTTCTAGGAGTCAAACCCCTACTCCATCCAGCCTTCCCAAATCCTATCACCGTGATTACACTGTCCAGCATCATCCCTCCTTGGGCCCTCCTCCCTCCCAACATCTCCATTATCTTCATTTCCAAGCTGAGGACACACTGAGATATAATGAAAAGAGTAAGCACAGAACCAAACAGACTTGAGTTCAAATCCCAGCTTCAGCACTCATGAGCTGTGTGTCCTTAGAAAAACCACTTAGCGTCTCTGAGCCTCTGTTTCCTAGTCCCTGGGATGAGGATACCAAACTCGGCTGGCATTGGCTATGGTGATGACTAGAGAGAATCACATAAGATAGTTTATGTGGGCCCAGAACATACTAGACCCTCAATAAATATTGGTCCCTTCCAGCATCTACTTTATATGATCCTTTCAAGGTGATCAGGCAAACGTCTTCTGAGAGTCTCAGAATCAATTCAAAGCAAGAGAACCAGAAAGCAAAGACCCAGTCTCACCTCCCCGAACGAGGGACTAAATATGCAATCTCTTTGCTACCGTTTTCTCCTCTCATCTCAGCCTTATCTTTTCAGAACCTCCCCCTCCCTCCTCAGACCCTCAGCATTTCCCATAAGCCTCTCTGAGAGCTTTATTTCATCCAGCATCTCCAGTTTATTGGTTGACGGAAATCACTTTAGAACTCTGTGGCCAAGCTGACTTGTGGAGACCGTTCAGGCCAGTCGCTGGTGACCATTTTTCTATCACGGGACTCACGGCAGGCAGGCCCAGGTCCTGCAAAGGATAACAATAATTTGTCATCAAGATTGCCAGCAACAGGGGCTTCCCTGGCGACTCAGTGGTAAAGAGCAGCCTGCCAATGCAGGAGACACGGGTTCGATCCCTGATCGGGGACGATCTCACATGTTGCAGAGCAACTAAACCCGTGTGCCACAACTATTGAGTCTGTGCTCTGCAACAAGAGAAGCTACTACAAGAAGAAGCCCAGGAAACTAGAGAAAAGCCTGCACAGAAGGAAGACCCAGCACAGCCAAAAATAAAACTAAATAAGAAATTATTTTTAAAAGACTGCCAACAACAGGACCTCAGTAAATGTTTCCTGAGCTGCAACCGAGTGGGCTTGGCTGAGAGTCAGCTGTCACCCTGGGGTGGTTGGGAACCCACTCTTTTGATCCCTGCTCCAAGACAGCATGCCAGCCTGCAAGGAAGCGCCCAGGAAGACTGTCCTGTGTGACTGAATTCCTGCCATATTTTGTTTTTCAAAAGTTAGGAAACCACTCACTCACTTATAAATAACTAAAAATGCATCTAGTAGTGTGCTGAACCATCAGGGTTCAATGACTGATTTGACAAATGCTCATTGAGCCCTGCTATGCACCAGCTCCTCTCTAAGTTACTGAGATGCCTACTGAACAAGACAGATCCGCTTCCTGCCCTTGGCTGACAATCTGATGGGAGGAACAGACATGAAACAAGCAAAGATGCAAGATAGTATCAGATAGGGCCAGGAACAAATAAGATAATAGAGGACAGAGTGAATATTAGAGGTCTACTAGATTGAGTGGTCATAAGATGGTGACATTTCAATTGGGAACTTAAGGACGAGAAAGAGCCAGGGTGGTCGGGGGTAGAAAGAGCCAGGGTGGTCGGGGGTAAAGTGTCCCAGAAAGGACCAGCAAGTACAAAGGTCCTGAGGTAGAAATGAGTTGGAGCAGATGGAGTTAGGTGGGCAAGGCAGGGAGTGAGAGGAGGTGAGATGAGTTGGCCAGGTCATGGAGAGCCTCAGAGGCCAAAATAAGGTTTCTGAAGACAAGGGGAGGCTTTTGAAGGCTGTAAGCAGAAGAAACTAATTCAGGTTTTTGGAAGGTCTCTGTGGCTGTGATATGGAGAAGGGAGAGGACAGGGGAGAGGGGAGAAGAAGCAGAGAGGCCAGAGGGGAAACAGTTGTCCAGCAAAGCAACAGAAGCACGTGACCAAGGGTGAAGGTGAGACAGCTGCAGACATGTGATCGAGCCTACCAGTCATCCAGGTGGGCAAACTAGATTCAGAAGGGAAGCCATCTGCCCCCAACTGCCCAGTCAGTTAGATGTGCAAACCCAGAGCTCCTATCTCAGGCCAGACCCTGTTTCACTTCCCCACCATCAACTGCTCCAGAGGGGAGCCAGGCTGAGTGAGCTCCAGCTAACATTTCCACACTTCCAGTCTTCTTTACCACTTCAAAAATCCCTGTAGTGGATTGTTTGGTGATGAGAATAATCCACCTGTAATTTATCTGCTTCCGAAGTTTGGTATCACTTTTAAGCACTGTGAACATATCTGTGTTCCCTGTCCAGAAATAAAAAACTATTTAAGAAAAACTTAACTTGGGGGACTTCTCTAGCAATCCATTGGTTAGGACTGGGTACTTTCACTGCAGAGGTTGAGGGTTCAACCCCTGGTCGGAGAACTAAGGTTGTACAAGCTGTGCATGGCCAAAACAAACGAAAACAAAAACCCTAACTTGGCTGAAAGGAGGGCCATTCTTTCATGTCAGAGAGCACCTTTGGGGGCAGAGGCTCTGTAAGTTGTCTCTGGGCACCCCTAGCAAACAGCAAACAAAGAGCAAGTAATAAAAGCAATCCCTTTTAAGGGCAGTGATGATACTACTCTTACGATATACTCAGTGATTGCCAAGCAGTTCCATTAACTTTTCATTTAATCCTCATAACATGAAAGAAGGTGGGCTTTACCGTTGTCCCCATTTTACAGATGGGGACGCTGAGGCTCAGAGAGGTGAAGCCACTTGCCCAAGGTCACACAGCCTCACACAGGACTCAAGCCAGGTGACAATTAAATCCATGTTCTGAAATTTGAGGTCTATTTTGAGGAAGGAAAGAGGGAAGGGATATTTACTATTAAAACTCACTTCCTTTGTCATCCAGTGCCTCTTTAACTAAACCTTAGATGATCCTCCTCCTCAAAGGGGTAGGAGGTGAGCAGGGGGAGGGCAGAGGTTCAGCCATGGCTGGCTGAGAACTGGCCTCTGTCACCACAGGGTCTCTGGCACTCAAAATCTCTTTTCTGCCCTGAGCTGGTTGTCCCCAACCTCTCCTCCAGTTTCCTTATTCCCTCTTTTCCAAAGTCCCCACTAGAGAGTGGGGGCAGGGGGACACAGAGAATATATACACATATGAGTAAGTTGTCTCTTGTGACCCCACCTGCCCTTGGCTAAATGAATGCAGTGTCAGCCCAGATAATTCCAAAGCCATAAAGATGATATAAAAAAAAAGTGGGGGAGTCGGTGCTGGGGAGGGATGGTGGTGGAGGAGATTACAAAAAAGGAGGATGAGCTGTGTGGCTTTGCTCCTTATCTAACCCTCAGCAGGCCTGGCTGGGGGCTGTCTCTCTCCAGGGGAGGAATCAGGGCCACCACCCCAGCCAGGGTGCCCCCTCCTCAGTCCCGCCCCTCTCCCACCCACCCCCACAGTGCAGCAGGAGGCCCCAGAGAAAGAAGGACTCACCCCAGCAGAAGCACAGGATCAGTCTGGGAGGCATTAACAGCTGAGTAGGAGATGGTTAGTTGGGGTCTCCAAGAGCTATCTCCAAGGCTGGGGCCTGGGGACCTAGGGGCCTGCCTGCCTGCCTGGGAGACCCAAGACACAGACCCCTGCTGAGAAGGGACAATGTCCCAGGATGCTAGAGGTCACTCTTGGACAACTTGTTTATTTTTCTGAATATCTGACTCCGGAAAATAGGGCAGGGCAGGGCATATAATCACTGGACTGACATCTCTGAGCCTCAGCTTCCCCATCTGTACAATGGGCTCCGTGAAGCCCCCACTCACGCCCTTCTTTCCTGAGATGTCAGCACAACTGTTCGTGGGAGGAGGAGGGGCAGCAATCCAAATGCAGGGGCTGAGAGTCTCCACCAAGGGCATCCTTCTTTGTCCTGGAGAGAGACAGACAGACAGACACATTCACAGAAACAGAGAATTAAAGCAGCAAAGAGAGACAGAGTAAGATGGTCAGAAACAGAGAGAAAGAGACAGAATCGAAGAGGCAGAGAGATGGAGACAGTGAGACATACAGAGATGGACCCAGAGATGGAGACAGAGACAGAGTCAAATAACCAGAGAGGTCAAGCGAAATAAAAAGAGATAGTGGAGAGGCAAAGAAATGGAAACACAAAGGTGGAGAGATAGAGACAGGGAGACAGTCACGGGCAGAAGGAGAAAGAATGGAGAGAGAAAGAAAGAGAGAAGGGAGAAAGGAAGGGAAGGAGGGAGGCGGGGAGGAACAGAGAGAGAGAGAGAGAAAGCTAATGTAGACCCAAAGACCAGGGGTGTGGATAGCACAGCAGATTTGCACCCTCCACCCCAATTCGGCCAGCCACCTCCTTCCTCTCCAAGCACCCTCCATCCTGCCTGCGCCACCCGCTCTCCCCCTTTTTGCCCTCCCACCCTTGGGCTCCAAGTGCCCCTTCTTTCTTGCCTATGCCCCGCCCCTGCTCCAGCCGCTCCCCCCCACCCCAATCCCCAGCAAAATGGGGTCTCTAGATCCGGCAGTGATGATGTCAGGCTCTGACCCGCACCCCCACTCCCATATCCAGCACCTCCATCCAGCGTGCACCCCACCTCCCATGCTTTACCACCCACCCCACCCCCCATCCTGCCTGTGCCCCTGCGGCTTGTTCCAGCCCCTCCCCTCCTCCCTCCGCCCCCCCATTCCCGTCCAGGCCACACTCTGCACCCCACCCCACCCCCCACCATTGGGCGGTTTCCCTCCCTCCGGGTCCTCGCCCCAGCCTGCCTGCGCCGCCTCCCTACCTCGCATCCCGGTGGCTCCCTCCCCCCACCCCCATCCTTCCGAACACGGCAGGGTTTTCTGGCGCCTTTGTGGCCGGCCCCGAAGTGCGCGGCGACAATGGCGAGGGTGACGGGGGTTAATTCGCGCGCGGAGGTAGGACGCGCGGGCGCCGGCCCGAACAATGCCCGCGGCGCGCCTTTGAGGCGGCCCATTGTGCGCTGTGTGAAACGGGAAATCTGTTCCCTGCGCCCAGATGCGGGCCGGCCCGCGGTGGGGGCGGCGGTCTGCGAGTGAGCCCCGGCCGGGGGGCGGCTGGGGCTGCCGTTTCGCGTTTGGGTGGATTTTAACCCCTGTCTGGTCCTCTCCGCATCCTTGAACTCTGAGCTGGGGAGGGCCAAGGGCAGCGGGAGGTCAAGGGTCTCCTCCCGCCCTGCCCCTGGTGGGCTCTGTGACCTGGGGCAAGCCCCTGTCCCTCTCTGAGCCTCACCTCCCCACCTGCGGACTCAGAGGAAGGATTTCGACACCTGACTCGGTCTGCGGGGCTGAAACGTGGCCCTGGAAGGGGTCCACAGCTGAGGCAGAGTGAGCAGGCCTGACGCTCACATAGGCTTCCCAGCAAAATGAGGTCTCTAGATCGGCAGTGATGATGTCAGGCTCTGACCGCCCGCCTACCCCTTTCGCCCAGTTCCAAACATCCAGCTCCACCAGCACCCGCTGTGTGACATTAGGGAAGCTTCCGACCCTCTCTGTGCCCCTCTTCTCTGTGATGGAAAGCATTCTACTACCTTCCTTAGGGAGCCCTTGTGAAGACTGAAGCAGGTGATGAATGTCCGGCTCCTGAGTCCTCACTCTGTGCCAGGAGCTGCTCTACTGTTAGGATATATATACATATGTATATGTATGTATGTTTGTATATGTATGTATATAGGATATATATACATATGTATATGTATGTATGTATATGTATGTGTGTATATGTATGTGTGTATATGTATGTATGTGTATATATATATATACTTTTTTTTTTACTGCCTTTTCAGTTCAGTTTAGTTCAGTCACTCAGTCATGTCCAACTCTTTGCGACCCCATGAATCACAGCACACCAGGCCTCCCTGTCCATCACCAACTCCCGAAGTTCACCCAGACTCACATCCATCGAGTCAGTGATGCCATCCAGCCATCTCATCCTCTGTCGTCCCCTTCTCCTCCTGTCCCCAATCCTCCCAGCATCAGGGTCTTTTCCAATGAGTCAACTCTTCGCATGAGGTGGCCAAAGTACTGGAGTTTCAGCTTTAGCATCATTCCTTCCAAAGAAATCCCAGGGCTGATCTCCTTCAGAATGGACTGGTTGGATCTCCTTGCAGTCCAAGGGACTCTCAAGAGTCTTCTCCAACACCACAGTTCAAAAGCATCAATTCTTCAGTGCTCAGCCTTCTTCACAGTCCAACTCTCACATCCATACATGACCACAGGAAAAACCATAGCCTTGACTGGACAAACCTTTGTTGGCAAAGTAATGTCTCTGCTTTTGAATATGCTGTCTAGGTTGGTCATAACTTTCCTTCCAAGGAGTAAGCATCTTTTAATTTCATGGCTGCAGTCACCATCTGCAGTGATTTTGGAGCCCAAAAAATAAAGTCTGACACTGTTTCCACTGTTTCCCCATCTATTTCCCATGAAGTGATGGGGACTGGATGGCATGATCTTCGTTTTCTGAATGTTGAGTTTACTGCCTTTTACACATACACATAATACATATATAACATATGCACGTTTACATATATGTAAAACATTTACTGAACTCCATTATTCACTAATGTGGCCACTTAATCTAATGCCTCTGCTCATCGATACAGTGGGGACAATGGTTCCTACCATACAAGGTAGCATGGACTCTCCAAGTCCTCTTTCAGAAGCCTCTGTGCTGGAGTGGGACAGACATGGACCCCTTTCCTCTCTTTCCATCCCCCCATCCCCATGGCGGGGTGGTGTCCATCAAGACCCCCACGGCATAGTTCATCTCCTTGGAGAAAGGACCTTCCTGGTGGACACGACCCAGCCCAGGCGCCTCCTATCTCAGCACCTGGTGAACAAACCCCTAATGACTGAGAAGTGGGGCTGAGTCCCATTCGGTGTGCAGGTGCTGGTGGGAGCAGGGAGGGAATAGGGACCGATGGAAAGAGCCCTGAGGGGTGCGGGGATGTCTCATGGGTTGCCCTGTAAAGCATCTCTTTGCTAGTGTCCTCACTCACATCGGTCCATGGTATGAAGGATTTGGATGATTCTTCCAGAATCACGGAGAGAAGGAAACAATTTCAGGGATGCTAATCTAAAGATGCTTTACCTCTTCTGGGGGCTTCTCAGATGGCTCAAGCATGTAAAGAATCCGCCTGTAAAGCAGGAGACACGAGATACATGGGTTCGATCCCTGGGATGGGAAGATGCCCTGGGTAAGGAATTGGCAACCCACTCCGGAATTCTTACCTGAAAACTCCCATGGACAGAGGAGCCTGGTGGGCTACAGACGCAACTGAGCGACTAAGCACACAGCACTCCTTCTAAGGTCATCCACAGCTTAAGAGCCTCTATGGATGCTCCAGAACCCCTTCCCCAAAAAACTGCCTGTCTGTCTGTCTACCCACAGCACATTCGCCTTGCAACTCCAGGGCCCCCACATTCACCCTGCAGCTGGCTGAGAATTTCCACAGTAGCAAAGAGAATCCAAAGCTGATATACGGATCTTGGCTTTACCAGCTTCACTGTATGGATCAAATTAGTGGTCTCCTTTAGCAAAAGCACTGGTCAAGCACTTACACTTTCCTGGCATTCAGAATCAGGATGTTAACACTGCATACACCTGGCCCCACAACTGAGTTTGATGTTGGGCTGGTGGACACTCTATCCGGCCAAGCATAAGGTTGATACACCGTCCTCCAGGTGGTGCTGGAGCAGATGGCCTGTCGGATGTATTTGGAGAAACCTCAGTGCAGGAAGTTGGTGAGAATGTATGCCATCCTCACTTCTGGCTCCTGTCTTTCTCACCCTGCTTTTGCACCCTGCCCTTCATCTTCCCTCATCTATTTCAAGTCCTCCAAACCTCCTTCCCAAGAGAAAGTTGAAGCCCAGTCTCCCATCTCCCTGAACAGTGCTCTCTTTTCCACGAATAGCGTGGACAGGGCTCTGAAAAGCCCCGGACTGTTGGGAGGCGGGGGGAGCAGCGGTGACCGGCAGGTGCCTACGGGACCCCGCGTGCCGGGACGGGCACAGATGGAGTGGCTCTGGGCTGGGGGCAAGGGGCAGATGCAGCCATCCCTGGAGCCTCAGCTGCCTTGTTATCTCTTCATTGTGTCCCTGTCACCCCAGTCCACTACCCCCTCCCCGGCTGCCCTTCTGTCATCTCCACGTGCCCCGCCCTCCCCCAGCCAGCAGCCCAGCCCCAGGACTCCAGAGGGAGCTCCCGAGAGGGTCCCCAGGCTTCCCTGCTCTGGGGTGGGGGGTGGTGAGCAAAAGGGTGGGGGCCGTGGGGTGAGTGGGAGGGAGGGGGCTTGGCTGGAGAGGCCAGGGATGGGGGTGTCAAAGTCTATAAATCACGCCCCACTGCGCTCCTGTTTAACACACACTTCTCTGACGAGTTGTCAGTGAAACCGTTAATTAATTAGCTAATCCCGCAATGAAGTGGATTCTAAATGGCTCTCCCCCTCCCAGCCTCCCATTTAGATAATTGCTGCTGAGGGATCTTTTGTGAGTCATTTTTTTCCAACAGGGATGGCCCTCCTGGAACACGGAGGGAGATGAGTTTAAAGAAGGGGTCAGCCACTGTCCCCCAAGCTATGATGAGGGGGAGACAACCCAAGCAAAAACTGGAAAAGGCAGTTGGCTGTTGGAGTTGAGATGAGACGTAGGCAAAGGGAACTGAGTTCCTGTGTTTGAGGGTCTGTTCTACATCGCTATGATGCTTTGAGACTCTGTGGGAATCTTCCTGGGGCAGGGGCCTGAGGCTGGTAATAATAATAATAACCAGGATGATGGTGACGATGACTACTGCCAAACTGTTGCCTGGAGAATCCCATGGACAGAGGAGCCTGGCGGGCTACAGCCCATGGGGTCTCAAAGAGTCAGACACGACTGTGCGACTAACACTTTCACTATTTTTTTTTTCAAGGAATGCTAATCACAGGCCAAGCATCTCGCTACATGCTTTACATGCATGTTCTCATTCATCCTTCTCACAACAGCTCTATGAGTAGGTAGGTTGATGGAGGTTGGGGAAACCGAGGTTCCAAATGGGGAGGTGAATTATTCAAGGCCACAGAGCTGGGAAGCAGCAGAGACTAGAATGAAACAAAGGTGTCTGACCTCAGAACCAACAGTCTTAAGGATGAAAGGGTTTTAGGAAGGTCTGCACCTTTCGCAGAGGGGTACTGAGGTCTTTAAAGAGGGATGTGATGAACTTGAAATCACACAGGAAGAATAAGGAGTATGTGATGACTGAATGAAACCCAACTCTTTTGACTTATGACTCAGCATTCAGAAACTTTGCTGATCCTCTGTTGACCTTCATTGGGAGTAATGGAGAAAACACGGAGATAAAACGGAAGAACCTCCGTTTCCCCAACCTGCATCATCTTACCCACTCATGGAGCTGTTGTGAGGAGGATGAATGAGAACATGCATGTAGAGAGAAGCTTGGCCCATGTTTAGCATTCCGTGGAAAAAAAAAAGTGAAAGTGTTAGTTGCACAGTTGGGTCTGATTCTTTGAGACCCCATGGGCTGTAGCCCACCAGGTTCCTCTGTCCATGGGATTTTCCAGACAACAATTTGGCATGTCCATGTCCATCCTAGTGTGGAAACACATGACCTTACCTGTCCCCGCTTGTGCTTGCCTCCATCTCCTCCATCTCCACCCATGTGGTTTCACTGGACCTGATCCCACCTGCAGCCCCAGGACACTCCCCAAGCCTGGTCAATCCGAATATGTTTTCCACTACAAGTTCTATTCTCAGCTATACTGGAGTAAGCCAGAGATGGATGTCTGACCCCCTAGTGCTACTAGGAAAGAAGTGTTCTTCTTTCTCAGGATTGCTGGCCTGATAGCATAGCAAAGTCAGCTTGCAGTTGCTAGAAGCCATTTTGCCACCCAGAGTGGAGTCACACAAAGGAACCACAATTACTAACAACATTGTTTGAGCACCTGGATCCAGCCATGCCTGAAACCCATGTATGTCAGGATTCTCTCCTTTTATCTTTAGTTGTGTGTGTGTGTGTTAGTAGCTCAGTCATGTCTGACTCTTTGCGACCCTGTGAACTGTAGCTTGCCAGGCTCTTCTGTCCATGGGGTTGTCCAGGCAAGAATACTGGAGTGGGTAACCATTCCCTTCTCCAGGGGATCTGCCCAACCCAGGGATCGAACCCAGGTCTCCTGCATTGCAGGTAGATTCTTCATTGTCTGAGCTGCCAGTTACATAAGTTTTATTGGTATGGCAGATGCTGCTGGTCACCTATCAGTATCCATTTTTCCTCTCTTCCTTATCTGCACTACCCAGATTTTGCTTGAGGCCGCAATGCAGCTAACTGAAATGTGTGCTCAGACCTTTTTGCAGCTCTCAGTGGCCATGTGACCCAGTTCTAGGCAATGAGGTGAGTGGCAGTCCTCGGCAGGACATTCATTCTCAAGGAAAAACACAAGACCCTGGGAGAAGGCTCTTAGCTCTTTGCTCTCTGCCCTTCCACTTTTTCCTATCTGGATGATAAATGCAATGTTTATCTCTGGATTCTGGTTACCTGTGAAAAAAATAACCCCCTCTGCTTGTTTCAACTATTGTACCTGCATTTCTATCATCTGCAGCCAAATACCATACTAATTGGCAGAGTGGGGTTCCTGTATTTGAAACTGAAAACCCCCTGCCTCATACCTCCTCTCCAAGAGTTGTAAGGAAAGTGAGAAGAAACTGGAAGGATTGGGAGAAATAGCTTTGACATCCCTCCTGCTCAAAACGATCACCCACTTTGCTCTCTCATCTCTATTACCCAGCAAAGAGAGCAACCTGGAAGGACCATAAATCGTAAGGAGATGGGGAAGAAAATTGGCCTTTAGCAAGGACTGGCTCCAGGCAAAATTTCAAAATAGGAAAGGAAGGAAAGGGTCTAAAGAAACAGCTCTCCGTTTACATCGGGATACAAGAGTCTGCCAGCTAAGAAGCCTTCAACACAGCTTATTGGTCCTGTGTTGTGTTCTCTTGAGGACCTGTCATCTACCAACTGGTGTCTGCTCATTTAATTAGGCAGCATCTCCATGCCTGTGACAGTTCCTAGGTCCACGGGAGCCAGCCTTCCGTGCACCTAAGGTGCCCCTCATGGATGTGGAGAAGCTAGCCACCTAGAGCCGGTGATCAAGCTCTATTCCAGAGCCAGGTGCTGGATCTTGACCTAAATCTAGAACTGGACTGGTGAGCCCCAGGAGAATCTGGGTCCAAGTGCTGGGAAGGTGACTATTTGGCTTCAGAGATATCTCTCCAGCTGCAGATTCTGCAAGAGATGGTAGAATCTTAGACTGAGGGAATTTTAGAATATTAGCTCAAGAGACACTTGCTGCTGCTGCTGCTGCTGCTGCTGCTAAGTCGCTTCAGTCGTGTCTGACTCTGTGCAACCCCATAGGCAGCAGCCCACCAGGCTCCCCCGTCCCTGGGATTCTCCAGGCAAGAAAACTGGAGTGGGTTTCCATTGCCTTCTCTGCAAGAGACACTTACAACTACATTATTTTAGAATTTTAGGAGACAAAACAATAGCATCTTAAAATTAGAGTTTCTAAATATTAGACCAAGAGAATCTTAAAATTCTAGCTCTATAAGAACTCAGAACCATAAAATTTCAGACTTAGAGAAGTCTTTTAAAATTGAACCCCTTGCCTGACAGCTCTTAATTTATATAACCTAAGAATCATAAAATTTTAGAAAATGTAATGAGTAAGATCTGGGAATTTTTGTGGCACTAGTGATAAAGAATCTGCCTGCCAATGCAGGAGAAGCAAGAGATGCAGCTTTGATCCCTGGGTCGGGAAGATCTCCTGGAGGAGGAAATGGTGACCCATTCTAGTATTCTTGCCTGGAAAATTCTATGGGCAGAGGAGCTTGGCAGGCCACAGCCCATGGGGCTGCAAAGAGCCGGACATGACTAAGCGACTGAGCACAAGCACACAAGAATATTAAGCTAATTAACTTTATAAACTAGCTTTAAGGTGCCTTATACCCTTGAAGCTTTATAATTGCATAAGAATCAAGGAAGCATAGACTTTTAGAATATTAAGTTAATAGAATTTTAGAATAAAATATACAAAGTGTGAGAATTAATGAATTTTAAAATCTTAGAATTATAGAGTTTTAGAAAGCAATGGTACCCCACTCCAGTACTCTTGCCAGGAAAATCCCATGGACAGAGGAGCCTGGTAGGCTGCAGTCCATGGGGTCGCGAAGAGTTGGACACAACTGAACAACTTCACTTTCACTTTTCACTTTCATGCATTGGAGAAGGAAATGGCAACCCACTCCAGAGTTCTTGCCTGGAGAATCCCAGGGACGGGGGAGCCTGGTGGGCTGCGGTCCACTGGGTCATACAGAGTCAGACACGACTGAAGCGACTTAGCAGCAGCAGCAGCAGCAGAACCCTAAGACATTCAAGTGATCAAGGTGAACAGCAGGAAATCATGTTGGTCATTGATGTACCTTGAATATGATGTGATGAAGATGGTACTTTGCCTCTGTGGTCTTCCTCCCGAAGACCATCACCCCAATCTAGTCATGAGAAAAACATCTGACAAACCCCAGGTGAGGGACAGGGGAAGTCTGAGAAACTATCTCAGTCAAGACAATCCTAAGGAGTTAGGACCGTTAGGTGTGATGTGGTATCATGGATGAGATCCTGAGACAATGGGTAAAACTAAGGAAATCCAAATAAAGGATGGACTTCAGTTAATAATAATGTATCGATATCGGTTCATTGAAAGTGACAAATGTACCAGAGCAATGTAAGATACTAATAGGAGAAATAGAGTGTGGGTGTATTCAGAACTCCCTGTACTAGCTTTTCAATTTCCCTGTAAATCAAACTATTCTAAAATTAAAATTTTATTTAAAATGAAAGAGAGAAGGACTTCCGTGGTGGTCCAGTGGTTAAGAATCTGCCTTGCAATGCTAGGAGATGTGGGTTTGATCCCTGGTTGGGGAATTAAGGTACCACATGTCTCGGAGTCACTAAGCCCAAGCATCACAACTAAACATTCTGTATGCCGCCACTAAGACCCAATGCAGCCAAATAAATAAACAGTTTTAATGTGTTTTTAAAAATGATAGAGAATGGCTTTACAAATGTCCATCAGCAGGGGAATCAATAAACACTCTGTGATCTATGCACATAACGGAATACTGCCCCTCCATAAAAAGGAGTGAACTATTGATACACACAGATGGCATTGATGAACTTCCAAATGTTATGCTAACTGCAAGAAGACAGATCAAGAAAGACTGCATATTATATGACCTCTTTTCTATTCAACTTTAGCAAATGTAAAGTCGTCTATATTGAGAGAGAAAGCAGACCTGAGGCTGTCTGGGGATGGGAGTGTGGAGAGTTGGAAGAGGGAAGAATTGCAAAGAGAGAATTTTCACAGGTGATGGATATGTTTAGTATCTTGACTGTGGGGATGGTTTTATAGGCATATGCTGTATCAAAGGGCTTCCCGGATGGCTCAGTTGGTAAAGAATCCACCTGCAATGAAGGAGACCTGGGTTCAATTCTTAGGTCAGGAAGATCCCCTGGAAAAGGGATAGGCTACCCACACCAGCATTCTTGTGGCTCAGCTGGTAAAGAATTTGCCTGCAATGAGGGAGACCTGAGTCCAATCCCTGGGTTGGGAAGATAATTATACTTTAAATAGGTGCAACTTATTACATGTCAATTACTCTTCAGTAAAGTTGTTTTTTTAAAAATGAATGTCCAGGGAATTCCCGGGCAGTCTAGTAGCTAAGACTCCATGCTTTCACTGCAAGGGCACAGGTTCCAACCCTGGTCATGGAACTTAGATCTTGCAAACCGGACAACCAGGCAAAAGAAAACAAAACCCAAATAAATAAATAAAAATGAGTGTTCGCAAAGAGACATATTAGGGAATTGATGGTATCTGTGGCCTGAGTCTGTTGGGGGCGGGTGGTCAAAGTGGCCCCAAATGAGAGAGACTGAGAACAAGCCCACCTTCACTCTTTTTTCTTTAAAGATTTTCTGATGTGGACCATCTTTAAAGTCTTTATTGAATTTGTTACAATATTGCCTCAGTTTTGTTTTGTGACCCCAAGGCACATGGGATCTTAGTGCCCCCGAGCAGGGATCAAACCCGTGTCCCCCTGCATTGGAAGGTGAAGTCCCAACCACTGGATGGCCGGGGAAGTCCCCCCTCCTTCGGGAATCAGATTTCTGCTCAAGGGACCTCTGGTGGTTAATTCCTTTTCCCTGGAGGGAGTCCTGGAAAATCAGGCCTCATTACTTGAGCGCTTGGCTTCCTGGAACTTCCTGTTTGTTAAAGATTAATGGGGTGTCTCCAGCATGGGAGCTGAGGGGTCTCCTGGCCTCGTTTCTTCTAAATCAGCCCCCTGCCTTGACTCGTCATCAGTCACAGGGGAGACAGTGCCGCCTGAGAGCTGGGGAAGGAGGACTGGGGAGAGCTAATGGGCCTCTCCACATCTTCCCCGCAGGCCTCCTAATTTCCTCTAAAGACCAGAGAGAGAAGGAGGCCACCCACTCAGCGTCCTGGTTCTTTTTTAACACGACTCAGCACCCAACCATCCCAAGGGGGTGTTTCCCCTTCAAAGTGGTCACCTTGGGAGGCCATATGCTTATTCCAAGGAGGCTGCCATATTGCAGGATGGTGGGGATAACTTCCGGATTGACAGCATCTCCAGAGAGTTTTCTTCAGCACTTCTCCCATTTAGGTGGCAGGTCTTCCTCCAACTGATGGGTTCCATCTCTGGAAACAGCTACAGGTTCAGGGCAGCCAATACACCTGCATCTTCCCCCTCATGTCTGATCAAAACTGTTATTTCTTCTTTCACATCTCTGAGCTCTGAAAGCCTGGGGTCTTGTCTAGCTTTGTCCCCTTGCTGTATTTCCAGCACCCAGAGCTGTGTGGCATATAGCTAGTGCTCAGTAATTGCAGGATAGATTGATGGATCGTCTCTCTATACATTCAGACTCTCTCCGATGATAACAGTTCTCTCCACAGCTATTGCCTCTGCCAACCTGGTGCAGGCTACATCGTGTCTCACCAGGACACCAGGGATTCCCCCCACAGGACCAGCCCTACTTTCTGTTTTGCTTTCCATCCCTGAAGACAGCAGCCAGTGAACTTTTAAAATGAAACCAGCAATGGATAAAGAAGTTGCGGTGGTACTTTGTACCACATGTACACAGTGGAATATTACTGAGCCATATAAAAGGAATGAAATTGTGTCATTTGCAGAGACATGGATGGATCTAAAGACTGTCATACAGACTGAAGGAAGTCAAATACAGAAACAAAAGTATCGCATGTTAACTTATATTTGTGGAATCTAGAAAAATAGTAAAGATGACCTTATTTGCAAAACAGACACAGAGACACAGACGTAGACACAGAGAACAAACATATGGACATATGGACACCAAGAGGGAAGCATGGGGGATGAATTAGGAGATTGGGATTGACATATATACACTTCTATGAACAAGAATAGGTAACAAACGAGAACTTACAGTGTAGCCCAGGGAACTCGACTCGGTGCTCTGCGGTGGCCTAAATGGGAAGGAAATCCACAAAAGAGGGGATATATGTGGGGGCCAGTCAGGGTGGGAGTGGAGAGGAGGATGTGGAGCTGTCAGAGGGACTGCTGGAGACAAAGTTTGCTCTGGGGCCCCCAGCCCAGCCTGAGAATCTGGGAAATTAGTGATGTTTGCTGAGCAAACATCGCCGGGTGGGAAGAAGCTGCCGGCGGAGTGTTTAACACACATCTCATGTTTGCTGGCAAATATCCCCAGCCTGCCAGGCCCCTCCAATGGGGCTGCTGGTGCAAAGAGGATGGGGGAGCCAGGAGAAGGAGCAAAGGGTTCCCAGGAGGGGTCCCAGCTGGGGAGGGACGAGGGACCGACTCCACAAAGACTCACCCTGCAGCTGGGAGGACGAGGGTGCCTGATTTGAAGGCCCCTTGGAGAGAGTCCACTTTCTCACCCTCAGCCTCGTCTGAACCAGCCTGGGGTCCACATAGCCCTTGGGGAGGAGACAAGCGAGGCCCTTCAAAGCCGATGTCTATCCATTTTCATGCTGTGTGAAGATGAGTCTTGGACTCAAATATAAATGCTCAAACAGCTAACATTTCTTGAGTATGTCCTACAGGTGCTAGCTGCTCTGTGCCTCAGTTTTCCCCATCTGCAAAATGGGAGCAATAACAATGCCACCCTCATACTTGTGTTTTTCCTTTTTATTTAAACCAGTTTCAAGCCTCTTGAAAAGTTGCAAGAATAATAAATCCATGAACATCTGTATACCTTTATCTATATTCCCCAAGTGTTAATATTTTTCTTTCTTTCTTTTTTAAATGTTAATATTTTGATACATTTGCTTTCTCAGCATCTGTCTCCCTATCCGTCTGTCTGTCTCTACTTTCTTTTCTTTGCTGGACCATTTGCCATTTTTCCCCTTAATACTCCAGTGTGTATTTCCCTTGAGCCGGAGCCACAATTAACCACCACGTAATTATCCCCAACCTGAGAACCCTGACATTGCCCAGCTCTACCGTCTAACCCACACCTTGTCCATTGTTGTGAGAAATAACTGAGTTAATGTTTTAAAGGATTTAGGAACACGCCAGGCACATAACTCAGTTACAAATACCCATATTTAAAGTGGTGTTGTTATGCTGATTGCTATTGTTGCAGTTGTTGTTTTGAGCGGAGAGGTCATTGCCCTCACCTTCTATGACCCAGGGCTGTTTTCAGACCCCTTCCCCCTCCAGACCTTTGGGTGCCAGTCACAGTGAGGGCTCCAGGATAGGAGAGTGCTCTCTCTGCAGGGAACACTGACTCAGAAGATAGAATAAAAGCAAAGAAAACCATCAGCATTGTCCCCCACTCAACCTAGACCCCGCATAGAGGAGAGGGAGGGTGTCGGCCATGTGGCAGCCTAGAGGAGGGGGCCTGAGCCAGCAGCCAACTGGTCCCCTAGGGGACTGGACAGGCCTCACCTGGCCCTGAGAGGCGCAGCCTTTCAGGGAGACTAAGTATCAGGACAGCTGTAGCCCCAGGCTGCTGCAGAGAGGGTCCTTGGGTCCTTCCTTCCATAGGTTGACCTGCCCATCAGGGGCTGAGTCAGACCTGCCCCCAAAGAGCCTTTTACAGTAGGCAGCTGGGTAAGAAATGGACATTACCCAGATGTCCATCAGCCAATGAATATATAAAGAAAATATGGTAAATACATACATACGACTGTTATTCAGGAAGGGAATCTCGCCACGTGCTACAACATGGATGAACCTTCAGGATGTTTTGTAAAATCAAATAAGCCAGTCATAAAAAGACAAATAGGGCTTCCCAGGTGAGTCAGACGGTAAAGAATCCATCTGCCAATGCAGGAGATTCGGGTTCGATCCCTGGGTCAGGAAGATTCCCTGGAGAAGGGCACAGCAACCCACTCCAGTATTCTTGCCTGGAGAATCCCACAGACAGAGGAGCCTGGTGGGGTCGCAAAGAGTCGGACACAACTGAGCAACTGAACAGCAACAACAAAATGCTTCCCATCTCCAGCCAAACTGCTTCTTCCTTTATTTCAATCTGCATAAGGAAGGCCCTTTCTCCCCCTCCCTTTCTTCCTTCCTTTCTCCTTTTCTCTCTCTTCCCCATTTATACTCACTCCAAATTTCCTTCTCCCAGATATCATTTTAATGATTGCTTTCAATGCGTCCTTGCAAAATGGCCAGTTATTTGCGTGCGTGCATTTTTTACATATGCGGATTGTGCCGCATCAGACACCTTATTTGCTCCCTCCTCTCCCCCTCCCCGCACTCAGCTCTCTGCTTTTCCAATCCAGTCGTGCTGCCCTGTGCATGTCTCACAGGTAGCTTCCCAGGGCTGCACGACACTCGGTGGTGTTTGCTGAGCCTGAGTCTCCCCCCACCACCACCACTTCCTCCTTGTGTGCAGGTAGGACATTGGTTGATGATCCCAGGAAGCAGGAGGGAAGACGTCAGGGAGAAAAAAGAAAGCGATATTGAACTTCCTTGGCAGTCCAGTGGTTTGGACTCCACACTTGCACTGTAGGGTATGCGGGTTCCATCCCTTGTCGGGGAACTAAGATCCCACATGTTGCAAAGCAGAACCAAAAAAATTTTCAAAAAGAAGACAATAGCAGGGTGAATTGTGGAGACCATTGCCTTGGGTCCTTGGAGCTCGGTTCTGCTAGGAACCCCCAAATGTACTGAATGCCTGCTAGGACCATCTGCTTAAATAAAGGAAGTGGGGAACCTGTCTCCACTAGATCCCAGACCCCATTGGCTGAGATTTCCACAGGGGAAATGAAATGCCTCTTGGTCACAGAAGGACCAAACATGCCCACAGCAGGGCTTCGCTGGTGGCTCAGCACTAAAGAATCTGCCTGCTAACGCAGGAGACGTGGGTTCGATTCTCCATGTCGGGAAGATCCCCTGTAGAAGGAAAAGGCAATTTGCTCCAGTGTTCCTGCCTGGGAAAGCCCATGGACAGAGGAGCTTGGTGGGCTATAGTCCATGGGGTCGCAAAAGAGTTGAACACGAATTAACGACTAAACAATTGCCCACAACAGAGGAGAGTGGAAAAGACACACAGTTGTCGCTTCCCAACTCTGTTCCGCCATGTCAAACGGGAATATTTGCACCATGGAAACTGACAAGCTCACAGATCGGAGAGGGTGGGCAGGAGTGATAGAGCCTGATGTTAAAGCTTTACCAGCACACCACTGCCTAAAACCCTCATGGTGGCTTAAGACACACGGTCATTTCTGTCTGCAAGTCTAGAAGCACAGAGGGGCAAAGATCTCTTGCTTTATTTGGGGGACCAGGAGAAATTGACTTGCCTCCCTCAGGTCTCAGACCAACCAGCAGGGAGAAGCAATCCATACGGGTTCCCAAACCACCCAGCCATCCTCCTCCTCCTCCAGCTCAGCCTCTAGGCTAAGAGCCGACATTATCCCTGCTGAAATTTCCACATCTTGCAACCACTCTGACTGCCCCACGCCTCGTTTCACGGACCATAGTTTGCGGCAAAAGAATGAGACAGCATTTTTCGTCCTGAGAATGACTCTCCATAATTGGGGCCCCTACTTGCTATTTTTCTGCCTTCTATTTTGCCCGAAAAATGCCTGGCAGTAATTGCCCATCCTCTGGCATGGTGAGGAAGCCAGCCCCTTCTGCCGCTCCGACTCCCAATTGGGCTATTACGGCCCCGGCCCACTTTCTCTTAAATGGCCTGGCGTCAATTTGTCGACATTTTGAAAAGGGTCTCATCTCTCTCACGTCTCACACAGAAAAAGGAGAAGATAGAATAGCTCACTTTATCTTTCAGGGAGATTGCTTCTTGCTCATCCTCCCCATCCCGATTTTTTTTTCTCGGTGAAGAGAGCCTACTTGTTGTTCCCATTTCATAGATGAGGACACCAAGGCTGATAACGGATAGCACACAATTCCATCATGAAAGAAGGATTCCAGGCAGAACCATTTCCTGATAGGTAGGCACGCGGACACGCTTACCTTGAAGCCTCCTTCCCACATTATAAAATCCAACTAAAAGCAGGACAGAGACCTGGTTTTGCTGTCAAAAAATCTGAAAGGATTTTTCACATTTTCCTTTTGCGGTTTGCTTGTAAGGGACTCACTGAATTGATGGTCGGCTATGATTGCCCAGCCATCCGTAGGCGTGCTTGGCAAGTTCTTGCAGACTGAGAAAAATCTGATCTGTAACTAAAGGGATGGAGGGCTTCCCTGGTGGCTTAGTGGTAAAGAAACTGCCTTGCCAATGCAGGGGACGGGGGTTTGATTCCTGGTCCGGGAAGGTCCCATGTGCCTTGGAGCAACTAAGCACGTGTACCCCAACTATTGAGTCCACACCCTAGAGCCTGTGCTTTGCAACAAAAGCAGCCACAGTAATGAGAAGCTCGCGCACCGCAACTCGAGAGCAGCCCCCGTTCTCTGCAACTAGAGAAAAGCCTGCACAGCAACTAAGACCCAGCACAGCCAAAATAAATAAATAAAACTGTTTTAAAAAAAGAAGAAGAGGAAGAAGAAAGGGATGGGAATTCCCTGGCGGTTCAGTGGTTAGTATTTGGTGCTTTCACTGCCAGGGCCCGGGGTTCAATCCCTGGTTGGGGAACTAAGATCCCATAGGTGTAGCTACAAAATGAAAAATTAAATAAATAAAGGAATATTTTGGGGGGAAATACAAAGAGATGGTTACCTCTGGCAGGGAGGGAGAGGTTCGGAATCAGGATGGGAGGACCAAGATAGTATAAGTCATGATACACTGTCAGTGTGGTACGAGTGTTAAGTATGTTATACTAAGTAAGAGCATTGCTTCAGATTTGGGTTGGTTCCCAGGTGTTCAGTTATATCAGGGGAAAGGAAGGAGACAAGGAGGGAGAGAGGGAGGCACGGATGGAGAGAAAAAAATGAAACCTGCCCCACGAGTTCTTTTCATACTCCATGAAATTTTTGTGAATGTCGAATTGAACAATTAGGACAGCTGACCTAAGATACATTGCGCAGACTTTAAAATTCCGCATTGATTCGTGTTGGAGCTGAGAGCTTTATTTTCTTATGTTGCAGCCGGCCATTTTCCTCCAGGTCTCAAACATTTTCGCAAGATGCTGTCTGGTCTTAGCCGGGAGAGATCAGGAGACCCAGGCTCTGCGTCTGGTCCCTGTGATACTCTGCTGAGAGGTCTCAGGGATTCTGATGGAGGCTGAAGGGCCCGTGTCCTCTTCCTGGAAACCTCTTGGCTTCTTTCAGGAATGCTGACCAAGCCCACACCAGGCCTCGGATGTCTCTATTGCTCCTGTCAGGCTCACATGGGCACACGCTCACACACACTCGGTCCTTCCCAACACACGTGCCGGCATCCACGCCTTTCCTTTGGATCCAAGGCGCGGCAGGGACCAAAGGGGGTACAGTCCGAAGCTAAGGGTCTCCCCAGCCCCGGTTTATGGTGGGGGGAGGGTCTCTTCCCCAAGAAGCCCCCTCTCTTCCTCCTTTGCGCTCTGCTCCCCTCCCCCTCCTCCAGATTCTCCCCAGCCTCACTCGATCGGTGAAAGAAATACTTTGCAGCAAGGATGTTAGGTCTTTGTTGGGGCGGACGAGGACTCAGCATAAAGGGTCTGAGAAAGTGGAATGGGGTGTGTGGGGTGAAGGGAGGGAGGGGGCAGCCAGGGGAAGAAGACGGATTCTCCGTATCTAAAAGGGAATTAAAGTGCTTTTACTGGAGTGAAGAAATCAGCTGAAGAATGGCCCGGGAACAAAAGCAGAAAGACTGTGGACAAGCCCTGCTGAATAGGGCCCGATCCCCTTAAGTTTGTAAGCTCCCCTCCCCCGCCCTGTAAGCCTTCCTTACTTACTTCTGCTGAGAACAAACGCCAGGGAGGAAAACGCGCCCGGGGGAGGGGGCGGGGGTGGATAGGCAAAACTAGGGGAGAAAAACCCTAAAATAAAAGGTAATCCCTCCAGTACTTTGCCCTCCTAGTGCCTACCAGGGATCTGATTAAAGGTCCCAGATGAAGCCATTCCGCTATTCACATGCAAGGAGCAGGATTTACAAGAAAAGAGAGAGGGAAGAATAGGCGGAGAGGAGAAAGGGGGCATTATTTGTGTCCCTTAATGCTTGTTAAGTACTGCTCTTTGCTGCACACCAGACAAGACAAGGCTCAGAACTCGAAGAGAAAACTTGTGCAACCCACCCCCTGGCCCCGTGGCCTCCCTCCAGCCTGAGGCCGAACTTCCCTCAGTACAGGGATACACAGATGCTCGCATCCGCGCGTGCACACACACACACACACACACACACACACACACACACACACAGGTGTGAGTAGAGCTCCCGGGCCAAGCCAGACTCAGAGAGAATAGCAATTAACCTCCCGTCCCTCCCTGACAGTGATCTAATCAAACCAGCCCTCCCTGAGTCTTGCTCTGGGCCCCAGAGCTGGGTGGCCTGGGCTGGGAATGTTTGGGGACCAGCCGGGAAAGTGAGAACCTCAGGGGCCACAAGAGTCCTAAGGGTGGCTTCCTCAGTTCAGTTCAGTCGCTCAGTCAAATCTGATTCTTTGCGACCCCATAGACTGCAGCACGCCAGGCTTCCCTGTCCATCACCAACTCCCAGAGCTTCCTAATGAGACTCGAGAAACTGGTTGAAATTCCTGCCCATCCCTCCTGTTCCCCCAGACCTCTGGCTTCCCACTAGTGACTCAAACATGCTGCCCCAGGTCCTTTGCACATACCCAGACCTCTGTCTGGGATGCTGTTTTCACCCTCTCAGTAGAGTTGTCCTGAAGCTCTGATTGGGGAAGCTGTCTCTAACTGATGCCAGAAGCTTGGCCTCTATACACTGATGCCAACTGAATCTTGGAGACAAGAGTTTTTAGTGAAGTAGAAAAAAAGAGCTTTATTGCTTTGCCAGACAAAGGGGAACACAGCGAGCTCGTGCCTCTCAAACCTGTGTCCCAACCTAAGAGGAACTGGTGAGGAGTTATAGTCTGGCTTCAGCTTGTCTCCTGACTTCTCTGAAGAACTCTTCATCAAGCAGTTCCATCTTCCATCTGTTGGAGCTTTTAGTTTACGTGTGCTAAGTCACTTCAGTTGTGCCCAGCTCTTAGAGACCCTCTGGAATGTAACCCCATTCTCCCCCTGTCCCCCACCCACCCACCACCGCCAGTCTCCTCCATCTGAGGGATTCTCCAGGCAAGAATATTGGACCAGATTGCCATTTCCCTATCAGTTCAGTTCAGTTCAGTCGCTCAATCATGTCCAACTCTTTGCGACCCCATGAATCACAGCATGCCAGGCCTCCCTGTCCATCACCAACTCTTGGAGATCACTCAAACTCATGTCCATCAAGTCGGTGATGCCATCCAGCTATCTCATCCTCTATCATCCCCTTCTCCTCCTGCCCCCAATCCCTCCCAACATCAGGGTCTTTTCCAATGAGTCAACTCTTTGCATGAGGTGGCCAAAGTACTGGAGTTTCAGCTTTAGCATCAGTCCTTCCCATGAACACCCAGGACTAATCTCCTTTAGGATGGACTGGTTGGATCTCCTTGCAGTCCAAGGGACTCTCAAGAGTCTTCTCCAACACCACAGTTCAAAAGCATCAATTCTTCGGCACTCAGCTTTCTTCACAGTCCAGCTCTCACATCCATACATGACCACTGGAAAAACCATAACCTTGACTAGACAGACCTTGGTTGGCAAAGTAATATCTCTGCTTTTTAATATGCTATCTAGGTTGGTCATAACTTTCCTTCCAAGGAGTAAGTGTCTTTTACTTTCATGGCTGCAATCACCATCTGCAGTGATTTTGGAGCCCCAAAAAATAAAGTCTGACA